>NC_046155.1:128710129-129024504 GCF_011064425.1 Rattus rattus | reverse complement strand
AATTCAGTGCAATTGTCCTAATGTATGCAAATTCCAAACCCACAGCTCCATCCAGTATTAGAGTGAAAATACTCTTTAAAAACAATTAAATGTGCTGACCATGCACTTGCTCTTTCTTATCCCCGTATGACACAGCATCTTGATACTTTTTACACAGCATGTACACTGGATCAGATGCCATAATGATTTACATAATTGTCACCTAGAGACCATTTACAGTGGTATGAGGGTTTGCATACATTCTATGGAAATAGTGTATACTATGTCAACTTATGTAATGGGCATGACCATCTTCTAATTTTGTGTCATGTGGGAGTCCTGTAACCAATTCCCCCAAGGGTTCTTCACTGGGAGAGTTATAGAGCTGTGATAACTAGTTTTGGTTGTGAAATTGATTGATTTATGCAATACCTATGGCATTCATGAGGCACATGTTTGGGGGTGTCGCTGAGAGCTAGTTCAGAGAAATTTAACGGAGCAAAGATAGTTCCTTACCAGGCCACATATTACAGTCCTCCCCTGAAAGAATGGAAAACACAGGGAGTATCTAAGCTGCCAACTGCAGCTATGAGTCAGCTTCTCCTTGCTCTGATTCCTGATCTGCTGAGATGTGAGCCCACCGTCTCTGAAACCCACAGTTGCCTCCTTGAATGATGTTCACATGTGAACTGTGAACCAAAATAAAACTGTCCTCCTTCAAACGGGCTTTTTTCAGATACTCAATCATCGCAATAAGAAAAGTTACTAATGCAACAGTTAAATCTCATTAGAAAGTAATATGGTTTCAAAAAATTATGACTTTTTTAAGTAAAGAGAGATGGATTGGGTGGTCCCCAGGCCAAAGTTCTCTCAGTTAACAATTAAAACCATATGATTAGCCACATAATTCTAGGAAATATCCCCATGAAAATCGTATATGTACAATGACTAACTTAAAGAGAATTATATATGTATATAACACATACATACACACATACATATATATGTAATATATATGTAATTGTGAACTGTATGTATGTAGCCTATAGATAACAATGTATAAAAACCAATCAGGAAACTCTCCAGAGTTCCATTTGCTATGCCTAGTCACAAGGATGACCATGGGAGCTATGCAGCCAGGCAAGAGGTGTCTGAGAGAAACTTTACTCATTCAAGGTGTAGCTCATCAACTTGCTTTCTTCAACTTGAGGGCCTAGGTCAGATCCAAGCAGGCTCTCTGGTTGTTAGTGGAGTCGCTGTGAGCCCCTATGGACCCAGGTTAGTTGATCCTGTGGATTTACTTGTGGTGTCCTTGACCCCTCTGGCTCCTACAATGAAAGATGCCATAAACCCAAAATGTTATGTATCGGGCTGTGATAAAAACATTAAAAATTGGCCTATGAAATCCCTAAGATGTGAATACGTTTGCCTGCATGAACAAGTATATGTTATTTTTTTTCCTCTGACCTCCTATGAGATCCAAAGAGATTTAGTGTGGGCCCACGCAGAAAAGGCTTTTCTCTCCCCCTCCCTCCTCTCCATCTTCCTCAACTTCCTCCCTTCCAGCTTATAGAGAGGACCTCAGAATCTCAACAGAAATCTCAGCAAAGTCAGCAACAGAGAGTCAGGGTGCTTGATAGCAAGACAGCAAAAGAAGTAGCGGGTTCTGATCTGTTCTGCACTGTGAGGCTCCTCTGGTCCACTGGAGCAGTTTAGAAGACAGGCTTTTATTACCATAGTTACACGCCAGTTGATATGCTTCTCGTAAGAAAGGGCATCTAGTCTACTGTTTTTTCTCTGGGATTATACTTTTTAAGTAAATGTTTGCAAGGAAAATCCTGCAGGGATAGAGAGATGGCTCAATGAGACTAGTGGGTAAAGTGCTTACTGTACAAACATGAAGCCCTGAGTTCAGATCCCCAGTATCTATGTAAAAATTGATGTGGTGGTGGGGACCTGTAACCCCTAGGGTTGCAGGAGCAGAGACAAAAAGATCCTTCAGGTATAATGGCTGGAACAGCAAGCTTTGGGGTCACTGGAAAGACCCTGTCTCAGAACAAAAGTGAAGAACAGAATTGAACACACGGGTACCCACACTTACATGTACACACACACACATAGACACACACACACACACATGCACACACACGCCACATATACACAAGCATACATCCTAAATAAATAAAGCAATCGCAATCTCTTTCTCTTTAAAGAGACAACTTTTTTGCTTGTTTTTACCCTGTCCTGATGTCCTTTCTGGACTTAGGCCTGATGTCCCTGTCATTTCAGTGTCAGTCACCATGTCCTCACGAGCCAGGTACTAAAACTTACAGGGCCAGTCCGAAAAGAGAACAGAGCCAAAGGCTACCCAAATGCAAGCTGGTAGCATAAAGAGCCCAGGGAAACGTGTAGCTGTCACTAGCAATCAAACTGCAAGCCAGAGAGAACTTCTCTTTGTACAGAGAGCTGATCGCATGTTGACAGCTGGGATCTACATGGCTCCTTATTCAATAACCTCGCGCCTTCCCCGCATTCCAACATCAGCAGGACAATGGTGGCACAGAAGCAAACTGACACATTCCACATGGTCCAGCTGTCCCATCCCCTCTCCACGGGCCCCTTCTCCTCCTTCTCAGCCTCCCGGTCTCGCTGCCACTCACTTGTTTTGAGAGCTAAACACGTTGAGAGCTAAACACGTATCCAACCTGAAGGGCACCCATAGCGTGGGTGCTCACTTCCACCTGCCTTTTAATGCTTGGCTGTGTGTGGAATTTAACTCCTGTGTGAGAGATGAAAAACAAATAAATAATCAAAAACTCAATACAGGAGAAAACAAACAAACAAACAAACAAACAACAAAAACCTCAAACACATTCCTTTCAGTTTGCCTGCAAGTCAGGGGGGAAAAATGTATGTAACCTTATCTGCCCCACCATGTTCTGGACAACACACCACAATCCCCTTACATTTCTCAGTGTACGTGACTCAGTTGATGAGCTTTAACACAAGGAGATGTGACCTGTGGCATACCCAATGCTAATTAGTTTAAATTGTTTATACTGCCCAATATAAGACAAAACAAAACAAAACAAAACATATTGTTACCTGAGAAGAGACATAAAAGTCTCTACAATACCCAAGAGCTCACAGCATCTTCTTGGATTATAAGTCCATTTTGTTTATAGTTTTGGCAACACCATCCAGTCATACTTGTTTAATATTTCCCACTAAGTCAATCCAGAATGTTCCCAGGAAGGAAGTTACATTAGGGACAATGTCTGTTTATAGTATAGTATACTTTGTTTAACCGAGAAGTACGGAGTGTTGAGGCTATACAAGGCTTGACACAGAGACACAGGAAGCAGTCCCCTCCCCACCGTGCAGGTACGCACTGTTTAAAATGCACCCTCAGCCTAGGCAAGAGGGCACACCTTAAGTCTCAACCATTCGGGAACCTGAGAAAGGTGGATTCCAATATTAAGAGCTCAGGATTAGTCTGAGAAAATAGCGAGTTCCCATTCCTCGAGGGGAAAAAGAGGAAAGATACACGTTACGGATTATTAAGGGACTCGTTAACAAATCCCAGGCAGCATTAACTATTAAGCATAAGACTGGAAAACTGAGGTGGCTGAGAGCGTTGTATGACGAGGCAGCCATTATTAATTTCTACCACTAGGGGGCAGAAGGTAGTTCTTTTCTGAGCTGACTGCTCGGCAATCAACCATCACATCATTGTAACATTGAAGGCACTTCAAAAAGACTCAGATGTTTAACTATTACGCTAGTGATCATACATTCATATTGGGCTGCAGGCCAAGAGTGAGAGAGAGAGGAAAAAAAAAAACCTGGAGACTTGCAGCTGAAAGACTATAAAGTAGTGGCTTTTACCTTAGAGCGAAACCATCTTCAGTGACAAATTTCAAAGGCCATATGTAGGTGATTTCCATGAAAAGCAGGCGACCCTAAATTTCTTTGTTTAACTAGGAGCGATCTTCTTCGCAGAGCAAGCGCGTTCTTCCCTTCGGTTCTTCTGGTTTATTATGCTGTTAAGGAGCTCACGTTCCTTTCCCTTCGAGTAGTTCAATCTGGATTCACGGAACAGCTCTTAATGCCAAGGGATATGTCTTTGACACTCTCACCATCAGAATCTTCAAGGATTTCACCCCAGGCACAACAATACTGAAGGCAAATGAATGTTTAGAGTGTTCTGATAAAGAACGATGTTTGTTGTTGTCCTTGTTGTTGTTTTGTTTTGTATTCTTTTTTTATTTTCCTTTTAAATTAAACTCCTCAACTCAACTGTCATTCTTCAGTAACAGCTCAATGTACCCAGTGCAGTTTTCCAACTGGAGACATTATGATTTTTTTTTCTCCCCATGTACTTAAAGCACTAAAAGAGATGAGTCATTAGGATTGTGGAGATTATTTCTAACAAAAATAGTTTTGGCTCATGGGACCTCTTTCGAATGTTTACTGTGTAGACTTGATAGCTAGATGATAGTCCTGATTGTATTTTACACTGGAGACTCAGATGCTTTGAACATACTTCAGAACGTACTAAACAATGAGAAGCATGATTAAAAAAAACCCACAGCAGATAGTCTGGGGGGCCATGGGCAGGGTCTTAGGCATTCAGGAAATTTGTAAATTCAAATAACATTTAATTTATTTAGAAGGAGGAGATTTTTTAGTTCAATTCTTTTTTCCCTTTCTTTCTTTCTTTCTTTCTTTCTTTCTTTCTTTCTTTCTTTCTTTCTTTCTTTCTTTCTTTCTTTCTTTCTTCCCCCTTCTCTGAACGAGATTGTGGTCCCAGGAAAAGCAAGTAAAGAAAGTCCTCAGTGAAGTGCTGGGTTTGGCACGTCCCCTGCCCCCCCAACCCTTCTGGGAGCACAGGCCTCTTTTGTAAATAGAGATAGTCCGAAAGGAGACGCACCTCTTTTGCACCAGGAGTGTTACTTGATACGTACCAATATTTCCTGACAGCGCAACAAAGCAAAATCTCAGGCCTTATGGTATCCTTAGATGGCTAAATATTGTTTGCTTAAGTCAGCTCGCCCCCAACCTTTTATGCAGCCTGACAGTTGATTGGGACGAGTCCCACTAACTTTCTTAAACTGTGCAGTCATCCGTTTGGCGGCCGGCTCCGGGGGTTCCACATGAAATCCTCTTTAGATAAATTCATACCGGCGCAGGGCGATTAGTCTTACAGCCTGCTCGATTCTCTCGTCTTTAAAGACGACACTTTCATGAGCAGTGTGGGGTTGAGGTTGTCGCCCATTAACTGTCTCTTTTGCCCGGGGTTGAAAGCTCAAAACGAGTGAAGATACAACCAGTAACAAAAGGGGGGGGGGTGAAAAGAGAAAGAGAGAAAGACAAGTAAAAAAGAAAGAAAAGGAAAGAAAAAAGAAAAAGAAAAGAAAAGAGGAAGCACCTTTTTTCCCCTGACTCCAAAGATGACAGGTTGAAGTTGACAACCTAATCCTTCAGGCTTGTCTTACTTACTGAAGGCTCAACTAATGTCAAAGGAGCCCTCTGATACCCGTCTTCATGCCAGACTTAACAGCTCTATTGCAACGAGAAACTTTCACATTAAATTTCCATGTGTTTTCCCTCCACACTACTTCTTAACTTCACGGCCCACCCTTTCCTCACTCCACCCCCAACCCCGTCTTTTTTCCAAAGAGAAGAAGTCTTTTCTGCTGGGGGAAAAAAAAACCCAAACAGAAACTGCTGGAGAGGACCAGCTGGGAGCCAGTCAAATTAGTGGATTATTATTACCTTGGGGACCTTAGAAATCAGGTTTGTTACTGACAGTCCCCAGTTTCTGTGAGAGCTGTTAGGAGCTGAGGTGTAAAGGCAGTTTGTCAGTCAGCACAACATTATTTCCTTAAGTGGGTAACGGCCATTTGTCTCTTGGCTACTGCTGCCTGCAACCAAATTTACCCCAGCATTTTTTCTTCTTCCTCTAGAATCAGTCATATCAGCTCAGACAGAAACAGAGAGAACAGTGTCTCAGGGCCTGGGAGGAGAGGTGAGGGTTTGGGGAGTCTCTGTATCACCAAGCAGTACCGATGTGTTGGGCTTACTGGACCACGTAATGAAAACAGGAAGTGAGGATGTCTACAGATTTGTGTATGCTTCCGGACATCAGATATTGTTTTACGGGACACAGGACGCGCTCTGCGCCGGCTGGTGCTCGATGACGACATTTCCGCCAGACAGTTTTACATTTTTTGAAGTTAAACAATTCGTCTAAGGATTTGAACTTGGCTCCGTGGGTTTTTCTGGTGTTTGTTTAAGGTGTGATCTCAGTTTTCCAAGTTCTGCGACGAGTTTGAACAAAACCAAACAAGAAAACAAAGCGCCAAACTTGCCAGGCAGGGGCTCCCAATGAACAACTCTTTCTTAAGCAGTTAACTTCCTCCCTGAGGTAAGCTGTGTTTTAGGACAGTCAGAATGATGTACCTCCATGCTAAGCAGCCGTCCCCTTCTGCTCTGATTAAGGGTCAGAGGGGGAAGAAAAAAATTCTTTGAATTTAGCCTATTGTCAAACCACATGTCTGATTGGGACAGCAAGGCATCTTAAACATTTTTTTTGGAAACGATGCGATTTTATCACTTCCTCGAAAACCTTTGCTAATTTAATTGTGTTTAACCCTTGGAGTCACTTTATCTGCCAGGTGGCAGGATTGATTAAGGACAGCCCAGGGTATGGGTTCCCACCTGGAGAAATTTATCAAGGGTTAATCAGCAAGCAACTTGATTTACAAAGGCATGGGGTGCAGGGGTGGGCGGGTGGGTGTGTTCTCAGTAGGATTTCTCACCTTGTAGACGCTGAAGCTATTTCACAAATGATACCCACAAGTTTCATCACATCCTTAACAAAGTGTGCGTGGAACAGCAGAATCTTCCGAGACACTCTGAATAGGTCAGTTGAATTGCTCCCCATTGCTATATTTAAAACCAATATCCCTTCCCCACCCCCACCCTTCGTAACTTGAATTCAGGGAAGCAGAGATAACTCATAAGCTTCGCCTGATATGAGGTTTTGTTTTGTTTTTTTTTTTTTTCTTTTTCATGCCTAGTATTGCATTGCAAATTGTTCTGCAGCAAAGAAAAGAAATGGGGGGGGGGGCTGCTGGCATTAGCTTTAAACAACGGCTCCAAGCATACTCATGTCCTGTGAATTCTAAGTTTTATTGTAGCCAGTGTCCAGCTTGCAGCATGAACTGAGGGTAGCTAGGTAAGGTAGAGCATCCTCCCCATGCACTTATAATGGGCTGTGTACAAAGATGTGTTATTTACTATGTATATGAAACAGATCCATTGTGCTCAAGACATGTGAGCCCTACGCCTTGTGATTCCAGTGATAGGCTATGTCCATTTCGCAGATGGAGAAATTGAGAAGAGCTGGACTAGCTCCAGGAGAGCCATCAATATTCATTCAGATAATAGAAAAATCAGCTAAAAGACTGGGTGCCTTGAACATCAGAAAACAGACATAAATATCTCCAGACATAAAACTCTCCAATATTCAGACTGTCTTGCCAACAGTGTACACAAGACAGGATGGTTGGAAACGTTAAATGCAAATTAAATCTTGGAGCTAGGAATAAGAGCGATCATAATGAACTCATTTTCCTAGGTCCGTTCGACGCGGCCCTTTTGTAAGCACAGACCAGACAGACTCTAAAGAAACAACACAGCCGACTTGAACTTTTCTTCAGGCTGCAAAGTGTGGCTGCAAAATTATCTTCCAGCCTACAGTAAGAAACAGCTCCCAGCAGCCTGGCTCACAAGCATTAACGGAGCAGTCACCAACCTTCCCATTTGACCATCTTAGATTTTTGCCTGCAAGAGGCAGGCGAAGCAGGGAGCTGGCTCTGTAATGTCCTCCCAGTGCTGGCACAGTTTTGCGCTTCCCCTGGAACACACGGCCTCCCCCAGCTCGCCTCCCCACTTTTGTTTTATTTACGAATATGTTGCCAGAATTCCAATGAGTTATCTATTCTGCGCCCCGTCATTTTCCCACCGAGGCCTTGTCGCCGGCTGACTCAGGGTCCAGTCGCAACAGTGAGAAGAAAAGAAGACAGCGAAAGAATTCTTTTCAACTTTTTTTTTTTTATGTTTCACTCATTTCTGTCTCTGTCTCCTCCCGGGCCTCCTCCCCTCCACTGCCCCCTCCAACCTCCAGGCCTCCCCCAGCCTCCTAGGCCCTCCTTCGCCCCTTTATGTTACACGATCGGTCAAATTGAAGCTCAGGAGGGTCCTATAGGGAATGCATAGGAACCCTGGGAGAAAAAATCCCCAACAAGCTATACACCAGATGTATAACGTTATATGGTCAAACTGGCAAACACAAAGCCTCAAAAACAAAAGCCGTGAATTAGGGAGAGGCATTCAAAGGCGTGTTTTCAAAACAGCCAGCCAAGAGCCGGGATCCCCCTCCTGAGACTAAACGCTTGAAAGAAAAGGTGCTAAAGAAAGAAAGGAAAAGAAAAAAAATTTAAAAGCCCATTTTTTCTAATTAGCTGAGGCCTAACAGGGCCCTGAATTTAGCAACTAGTTTTCATCAAGGGGGCTGTGCCTGTGAATCTAAAAAAAAAAAAAAAAAAAAAGATGCTTTGAAACCTATGATGTAGGCCTTCTTCTGACCAAAGCTAGACTCCGGTCCTTGGGTTTTTTTGTTTGTTTGTTTGTTTGTGTTGTGTTGTTTTGTTTCATTTTTCGGTGCTTCCTCCTGGCTTTGCTTTTCTTGGTCTACCTTGGTTCCTATCTCGCTGGGGTCCTGCCTTTCCCTCTCCCCCGCCCCCGCATCTTTCTCCTCAAAACACCAAGATTAGCCGGGTATTATACAAATAAAAATTAAAAAAATGAAGCAAGAGAGAAAGCCACAATGGGGCTGGCTGGCTCTTCTGGTTCAGAGGCAGCCTTTCCCCCTTTCCAGTCACAGTGCGGAAATGCTAAGCAGCGCATTCCATCTCTGTGCAGATCACCTAAAGCTTTAGGGAAAGCTGTCGCCTCAGAACGTCTGTGAGCCTGCCTGGGTGGGTGCTTTCTGTCAATGCTGGGCTTGGACATAAAAGATTTTGGAGACTTATCTCTTACTGAGACGTTGTTGTTGTTGTTGTTGTTGTTGTTGTTGTTTGTTTGTTTGTTTGTTTGTTTGATGCAGCAAGACCAGGGTTGCAAGACTGTAAAGTATATGGCAGCCCAACTGCTTGCTCCAGAACCTTGGAACCTTGGGAAAGGACACACACTGACAGAGGCCGTGGTTTTTCTATTTTATTGTCTCCCTTACATGTTCTAAACGACGGTGAGGCATGGACTGGCCCTCTGCTGCCTGACAAAGTATGAATCTGAATTCTTCCAGCACGTTTCTCATAAGAAAGCAAAGTAGAACTGGTGGGTAACAGTTGGGGCACGGGCTTGGTTTAGAAGGGAGGCAACTTTAATTGCTTCATGTCCTGGCTCCGATCGCCTGTGGTCCTGCGTGGGGGGATTTGGTAACAAACACTTGTTCTAATGAGTTGGCTTTATTAGGGGGCTCCTGGTAGTCTTTCATAAAGAACAGAGCTATTCTGAACTTCTGAATGCAACAGTCTCTTGATATTCTCACGCTAAAGGCGTGTAGTGTGAGATTGCCTTTCCTTCCCTGTGCTAGCGAAAGGCATCTCATGTTTAAAGGCAGAGGAGTGGGCAGCGGAGAGATAAGAAAACACAGAGCTCGCAGGTAGCAGTCATCCCACGGATCCGAGGCCATCAAAGGCGCTTGCAAAATTATTATGCTAAAAATGCGTTTGCCTTCACAGCCGAACAATCCGGATTTTAGTTCAGTCATCTCCTGGAACACTTTTTTTTTTTTGACAAACTTGTGGCAATGGATAAAACAGATTCATTAGCTTTGATTAACCTTCTTTAACTTGAGTTAAAAACCTCCTGGAGGGAGCTGAGCTACCAGTGCAGCCTTAAAGATACTTTATCATGTTTAAGACCCAATTACTGCTGCCCTGAATACGGATAACACATCACAATAAAATGTGGTACAAACAGGCCCTCCACTGAACGGCAAATAGTCATTAATTTATAACAGCGACTTCTCTGTCTCTATGGTCTGTCTGATGGCTGCCCTTAATTCATGTTAAAGACTCTACAACTGGAGGCTGATAGGAGAACTCTGCTCCCCAGAGGTGATGACTGTTGGATATTGTCCCCCCTGCCTTCCAGCTTTAGGGTGAAGTCTGCGAAAACTCGTTCAGCAATTTCAAATTAAGGTAGCAAAAGGTAAATGAAGCCAGCAACTTTTTCCCAAGCTCTGAGGAAAGGAGCCATTTATAATAGAGGGGAAGAAAAAAAAACCTTAATATGAAACTTTTGGGTTTGGGGCACAACTTTTCAATAATTAGGAATACTTTTCTTTAGGAGATTTAAATATGAAAGAGACAGACCAGTTAAATCAGTTTAGTGAATTTGTAAAAAGGAGTTATCATATAACATAGGTGAAAAAAAATGTCAAAGTCCTACAGTGAGGTCCCTGCTGTGTATTTTGGAAAGAAGCAAGGTGGAAAAATACAGCAGTGCACAAGGAGTTAATTTTGGACAGGATCTGACTGAACGGGGAATAATGAACAGTGAGACACTGCAGCTTTCAGGCAAAACAGAGTAACGACAATTAAAAAGAGAGATGGGGATAAAGAGAAAAAAAAACCAATCTCCAGTCAGCTAACTACCAAGAGCAGTCCAGTGTTTGAAACAGATAAACCCGAGGCCACCAGGCATGCTGCTGTGTCCCATGCCGCCTCTGCTGGCTTTGTGCAGGGGTGCGTGGAAAATGTTACACCATTTGTGAGCCAACTGTTTGTGGGTTTCTTCTCATCTGCTTTAAAATATTTGGTTTTGCTGTATTTCCATAAGAACCACACCACACTCTCCATCCACCTCCCCCCACAACAACAGATGTGTGTTCTAAAAGGAAATAGAGACACTGATATAATCAGACACTAGTTAGAGAGCTTTCATACCAAATTCTCCGGCAAATTCACAACAACAACAACAACCAAAAAACAAAAAAACCCCTCACAACCACTGATGGAATTAATCTAAGGTCCTTGATTATTTGAAGTTCTAAAAGTTTTCATTTTGCATTTTGTGTTTGAATGTATGGGGCTTTATGTATCAAACTGCTACATAATTTTCCCTTCAGTTTGAGGCTGTGACTGTGAAACAAATAAATTGAAACTTAAGGGCCTGTTCTCTCCAAATTTAGTCCCATTATTGTTTTAAGAATGTGCACTACTTGGTCACACAAAAGGGGAGCGTGTGGGTGGTTGTTTAACTGCTAGCTCAGCGATATGTTGGGTAACACAACTCTTAGCCAGCTCCCTTAGAGCTTGTTTTAGTGGTGTGTGTGTGTGTGTGTGTGTGTGTGTGTGTGTGAGAGAGAGAGAGAGAGAGAGAGAGAGAGAGAGAGAGAGAGAGACAGACAGAGACAGAGACAGAGACAGAGAAATTACAGGACTATATGATCTCTTCTAACAACTAATATTTGTTTTTTTCCAAGTAAGAGAACACGTATATTTTTAAAATATTTGAGTAAAACAAATCCCATTTTAATTTTGAAAGAGGATACAGATTATTGCTCCTTTGAAAATCATATTTTATCAATAATGTGCCAGTACCATAGTTACATGGCTTCCTTATGTGTATTAATAGTAACTTAAAGTATTTTACATGTTCCACATAATATCAGACCTTTTCGAGCTTGATAGACTATCAAATACCCATAGTTGTTCTCAGATAAATACTTTCGTGAGCCTTCTCCTATGGCATTTTGGGCATAGGGCTATAGTGTCTAACTTTGTTCCCTAGAAGGGGCTTATTTAATCTCTTTGCATTGGGCTTGCCACTAAATGGACGATATTCACATACCAAAAACTAGTTAGGCGAAGAAACTAGAAGTTTTAAAACAATCAAAGTGATGATCAGTTTGGCTTTCTGCCTCTTTATAGAAGCTGGAACCACTTAACCCCAACCTCTGATCCAGCCCCCAAATGCCTGGAAACCCTCTTGACCCTAGGCCTGGGGAATTCAGGGAGCAATGGAACAGCTGTTCATCAGCCAAGCACGAAGGCCCCTTGGCGCCTAGAAAAACTTGGTTCCACGTCCAGAGGCTTGGTCCAAGTTTGTTCCGTGGCACAAGCCTTGAACTCTTAGTTTAAGTATACTTCATTCTACACAATTGCCCGAGTACAACATCACCTCTTGTTTTTCCATGAAGATGCCTTTTCTGGACATCTTATAATGCTTGCTGTGTACCTGACATGCCCCATCATCATTCTAGGACTCAAGATTTGAGTTGAATAGCCACTATAGTATGCACTAAATGCAGTGTGTTATGACATCTGTACCCATTTCCATAATTATTGCTAAGCCCCATGCTGCTTATATATTGCCTGGATACCCACCAGGCCATTACTCTTTAACTTCTTGGAAAGTCCTACATTTTAAAAGAGCAGCCCTTGAGTTCTGGCCAGTTCTGTTCTACCTTATTGATCTGGGAAGAGCTAATGATGCAAGATGCACAAACAGGAATAGATCAACAGTGCTAAAGTCAAGATTATTGGGATTTTCAATGGGCTCCGTTGCTTATATCCCTTGTCCTCAGCACTGTAACATCTCTTAAAGCTTTGACTCCATTGGAACTACCAATGACTAATTGTGACCATAGTCATTAGGTCAGCTAAGCCACAGAATATTTGTCTGCAGTGCCGCCCACTATAATATCAGGGCCAGCCTTCGTAGAAGCTTTAACATCTGCACTCAAACTAAGAAGTCTCAATGACCAACAGAAGTTGAGTAGCTGTGGGTTCCTAACTTGGTTCCTTTTTACTCAATATGGAAAGAACTGTGAAGGATCAGATTCAGTACTTACCTTGTTGGGCCACCTGGATGGTGTCAGTTTGCACTGCTCGTCTCTTGCTAATAATTGCCCTTTGATGCATTTCTAGATGCCATTAGAGATAATTGACAGTAGAATCACCATAGAAAAAGTGATTTGAGTGTAAGCCTCTTACACTTTTTTTTAATCTTAAGACTTGGAAGTAAATGGGTCCTAAGCTTACACTGAAACCACTTAGGAAACCTAAGCCACATGGGGAAACACAAGGACCCGCAACTGTCGATTTAAGTTCAGTTGGCCTGGGATAGGGGTAGGCGAGCCAATTTGACTTGAAGAAATTCAGGGATCATTCATATTCCACACAGACAGAGAACACTGTTCTATGTCTTCAGTTAACTAAGCCTGTGTCCAGCCATTGTCCTATTGAGCAACGAGAAACAGGAAAGCATTATCTCTCCCGGTTTGCCATGCTAGCAAGATGGTTCAAACGTCCTTTTCTGAGCAGTCTCTCATTGGTCTAAGACACAACTTTCTCTAAGACTTGACCTGCATCAGTACTTGTAAGTGATACTGTATCACTGAGACATGAACTGAACCTGTGGACCATCAAGGCTAAGGGTCTTCTGAAGACTTCTGAAGTCTCACCTAACCCTTGAGAACCAGCTCCTTGACTTATCCAATCTGTCTCTTGTTCACGTGGACCTGTCTTTCTCTAGGAATACCACATCCTCCCATCCTAGCCATTCTCCCCTCACGATATGACTTTATTTTTGAGTGTCTTATGACTGTGTCTGCTATGGCTATTTCTACATACTGTATACCAAGCTTGCTAAAGTCTTCATTCAGCCTACTGCTTCAGAGAAGAATTCCTTCTCTGGCCCCCTTGTATTCACTTTACTGATTACATTTCCAAAATAGGTCCCAGCTTGTCTTTTTTCTCAGCTACTAAGTTCAATTCTATTGTTCTGCAATCACGAAATCTAGGTTCTGGAAAGCCAAGAAGCCGGTAACAAGTTCACATTTGTGAGCATAGAGATGGAATTAAAATATTGTGAGGAAAAACAACATTGCCTCTTTGCTTCATTTCTTTGTTTTATTTCTCCTTCCTCCCTGCTTCTCTGAGGAGAATGTCACTCAGACCTTGCATAGGACTCAGCAAAAAATGATCCCTGTCCAGTATCTGCATATCTCTAAGAACTAGAGTGTTTTATTTTTTTAAATAAATTCATGGGCTCTGACAATGTATAATGTTTGCAGGGCACATTATGGTTTAGGTAACACTTTTATACGCATTATCTCATTTAATCTTTCATGAGGAAAGTGGCTGACTCATCTATGTAAAAATAAAGAGAAAGTAACTTAACTACGTAACGTTGCTTAGAGGGAGAAGCAAAGTGCCACTAAGTGGAGTACTACGTAAATACTCCAAACATCTTTTAAACTCCTCCCAGAATGTGCTGTCCACTGCTTACATAGTATACTAGTAAACAAGACACTACTTCGTTTTTCCCTCTCTTTTGGTATAAATATTGCACAAGGCAGATGATTAGTCAGACCTCTGACGATCTCTCCTATGTCTTTATTTGGGTCTTTTTCCAATTCTCTAAGGAGACCTTCATAAGTTTCTGAATTACATTTTCCCCAGGAGTCTACACATAGTTAAAAAAAATCACTAGTTGGAGGACAACAACAAAAGTGAACTTGAAGTTAAGACCTAAACATCTCATTCCATCCCAAGATCCCTCTCATTCCTTTCCAGCCTTTGGTGTCTGTAGTTTAATCCTGGTGTTGGTGTGGAGGGGCATAGGATCTTTAAAGGTCCTCTGTAGACATCATCACTGCTCTCAGGAGTGCACAGATAAGAATGTCCAAGGACTCATTAATGTTTACACAACTCTTAGGCTCAATGCTGGGTCACAACAGTGAAGAGCAGGATCTAGGATTATGAAAATTATGAGTGCTTAAAATGTTTGGAAAGGGACTCACTATGAATGCATGAACAAATTCCAATTTGTAAGAAAGACTGCCACCTCACGATATAACCCAACAAACACACCAGAGAGATTTGTTCTCATGCAGCCGCCACCCTAAAACATGTATTGGGCCATTCTCAGTGGGGGGAGAGCATGTCCATTATGAGATCTCTCTGGATTGTGGTAACTCTCACCCTTTCCCTTAAACAAATATCAGCAAACACCAAATCTGTGACTGAGGTCATTAAGACTGGCTTTTTCCTGTTCAAAATGGGAACTGTTGATTATATGGTTCTGAAGCCCAAGCCATTGTCGTAGTAAATGCATAAGGAGCGAACAGCACCAGTGTTCTTTTCCCAGGCACTATGGGCACTATTAGGAGTAAAGCCGTCAAAAATGTGCTTAACACACATGCAATTCTAGTGAGACCATGAGTTCAGTCTACACTTAATGGAGAAATGGTCGACCCCTTTCAGAACTGAGGTGAGTGAGCAAAAGGATCATCCTCACCTGGGAGAATCGAATTTTTTGGTATTGAATCTGCTCAAAATGCCTAGAAATAAAATCGAACCAACAAGTAAAAAATGTGTCCTTCTGTAATCTTCTCTCCACCACCAGCAGTCACAACCAGAATCGGCACACAGAGGTAGTCAGGTAGAGATGACCAAGATAGTCTTAGCATGCAACATGCCAGGACACACAACGGAACAAAGTTATCAAAAACCCATCTGATGTTCCTTTGGTGTTTGTGAAGAACTCTTTAAAAATTGCTTCCTGATAATCTCTAACTCTCCCATGGCATTCCCTGGTTTTTATACAGTGACTTTTAATATTTTGACTTGCTTAAGATGAAATATGTGTGTTTTAAAAGAAGTCTAGCTTTGACACAGTCAATAAAAGTCCAGCATAATATATTAAACGATAAAAATAGGTATCTGAAGGTATGGTATGCTTCTCTGACTCGGGAAGTGGCTTGAATTAGATTCAAGAAGGCAATGTACTTTCTTGTACTGATCTAAACCAACAAATAAAGAAAATGCCTCAGAAAGCACAGTTCTACAGACATGAGACATCTGGACACTCTAAAAAGGAATCCACATTCTTGGCAGTGTGTCCAAACTTGAGGGCGAAATCTTCTGAAGTTTGCACATCACCATTATGACCAAAAAAGCTTCCCTACCACTGAGGATCTTTTCTCATATTGTGTCAAGGTTATCTGTTGTTCAGAATCTCTCATTAAAAAGTTGAGGAGCTGTGAGCAAATGCAACTTCATCCCACAAGGCCATGGAACTTGATTCCATTTGTTCATCGTGCAGGGAAGGTACTCCATGTAATTTGCAGCTCATGATTCGAATGCTGGCAAAGGTCACTGGCTTAGTTCAAATAAACAAAACGCCTTCTCTATAATATTCTGGCACAGGAGGCAGAGCTCGGGTAGCTAGAAGGTGGGGGAACTGAAGGAAAAAAAATAATCTGAGGCCAGTCCAGTTTAAGTTTAGGGTAGGCTTATTTTTAGTAAATATAAATTACTGGAAAGAAGACAAAAAAAAATGGCTAAACTAAAACAAGTAAAACCTGCCAGAGGGGCCACATTTCACAGGAGGATTTTAAGTGAATCACCTAAGTCGGTCAAGCCCTCTCCAATTGTAACTGTTGAGGATTGTCATCCTGAGAACCCAGCTGACCTGTTCTCTGTGCATTCCTTCTATTGTCTCAGTCTGTCTGCTAAAAGGAGAGAAGAGGTTCTTTTATACTTTATGGAAATTTCCAGAAACCCTAAGCCTAGACAACTGTAGCAACCAACACTGAAGATACATTTTCAAAAAATGTCTCAACATGTCCAACTGCTTTCTGTTTTGTATCATCATCATCATCATCATCATCATCATCATCATCATCATCATCATCATGTTTTGGCAGGGGGAGGAAGGGAGAAGGGGAGCAGAAACAGTGTCATGCTATGTAGTCCAGATTGGCTTTGAACTCAGAGCACTGAGTCTTCTGAGTATTGGGATTGTAGGTCTGTGCAAACAGGTAGGGAAATTTGTTTGATGTATCATTAATGGAAAATTTACTAGGTTCGGGCTTTTGATGTCTACTATTTGTCCCTGTAACTCTACCTCTATATTAATATGCCAATATGTCCATGTCTCTAGTGGCAATGCTAGAATTAAGCCTCAAGCCTTGTCTTCCTCTAAAACTCAGAAATCCCAGGAACAGTGATATCTGCTAAAAACGAATCTAAAGGAGGAATCCTCAGATGCCCCCAGAAGGATCTCAGGCCTTGTAACTGACAGCCAGGAGAATGGTGGCGTTAAATTATCTTTCAAGTATAGCTTTACCAGTTGCAGAGTTCATGGACTCTGGAAAGAAGTCAGGTGTGGAAGGAAGTGCTGAGCATTTTCGCAGTGGGCTTTGGCTAGAGAGCACCTTGAAAAACTGACTGCCAGATTTATGGGAAAGGTCTTGCCTAATGAACTTGTGAAAGTTCCCTGCAGATAGGAGAGCAGGCTTGGCCTGGAAACAACACTGGATTCTGGACCTCATCAAAGAAAATTATTTGCTAGCGCTCCATATCAAAGTACAGGGCTTGCAGCAAGAAGACAGACTGTGATGCATCTCGGAGACCATAACAGGGCTAGAAAGAGGCACAGCCAGACTCCTTCTCTAGCCAGAAAGAGGCTCCCAATAGGGAGGCTCAAGGGTGTCTTTGCAGGAGCTCTCTTGTTTACACTAAAAGTCATCCACTTGGGAAGGAAAAATGTCGAAATGCAGATTCCGAGAGCAAGAGGGCCTAACAGTGATTTAAAGTCCAAAACTCCCGTATTTATGATCCCATTACCATTCTGCAAATGGGGCTATGATTGCGGTGGGAGAAGGGGTCAGAACCTTCATTTGGAAGGACACAGACGCTTCCCAAGTATCTTTCTCTGATGACATAGACTAGGAATTTCTTCCAATATGGATTACTAATTGAAGATTATCATAAAGAAACCGAATGTCGAAACATAAATTTTGGAGATTAAAAAATTCAGGAATGCTTTCCTGACATAGTACCAGATAAAAGAAAAATTAAGACTTCTGAATAATGGATGTTAATCTATATTGTATTGAGTATTAGACATATCCTGTGATGTTCTGCCCACATAGTACAAAGAAAAGCAAATGAATGAACAATAGCATTGAGGATTTGGCAAAAAATAATAAGGAAAAGGAAAAAAATACATGCATACAAACAACTGAAAGAATAGAATATCTAGGAAAGCATAATTATGCTTATCATATAAATATTCATATAATTGTAACAGCTACACTTTGCACTGCTTTTGTTCAATAACGTTGAGATAAGGTTGTTACTTGTTTTAAATAATGGAAACTTAAAAAATTCTTAGCTGTGTATAGGACACATACAATATGAGAAACATTCATAAATACTTGAATACATTGATATGCAAAAATAATTTACATCAATGCTACGATTCATACAATGTTTTGCTTTCTCTGTGCCACTTGACCCTCACATAAACATCCCGAGTGTTTTATTCTCCAGCTTCTCTAGGAAGATTTCAAACACTGCTTGACTGCTCCAGAAAGATATTTGGGCCCCTGTGAAAAATCTTAACACACTTCTGCGATGAATTACATGCCTGCTATTCTCCCACAAAAGGAATTCCAAGAAGAGAGAAACTGTTCCCGTTACATATAAGACCGTGGTTCCCACCTACTCTATACAGGCCCTGGTTTCTATAGGGATCTCAAGATGGTAGATTAGGAGATAATGCAGCATGACATACAAATACCTTGACAGTACCAATATAGCAATATCTGGCCTGGATTCTACAACCTGCCTTGATAGCTCATTGACTTCTAAACCCCTGCACAGCATGTGTGTCTTTGAAGTTCCTGTATGGTTGCTTACAGTGAGAACTGAACATATAAGGGATTCGGTAAATGACCTCATGGAACCACTCAGACCTTTAGTGTTGTTTCTGATGATGCCAGACTGAAACTTTCTCTTGTCTTAGGATCTTCAGGGCTCTATTGATGTCTACACTTATTTATGTTGAGAAATACCAAAATAGTTAAACTACGTGACTTTACCTCAGCATTTTTTATTTCTTTTCTTCCTTGCGAGTCTAAATTACTTCACCTAAAAGATCTACGAAGCTGGAGATATGTCTCCGTGGACAAAAAACATTTAAGAGGCCAAGTAGATGTGAAAGCCTAAAATCCCAGTATAGGCAGACATCAAGGACCTCCCAAGCAACCTGACTATCTAGAATTCTAGAATAGCAAGAACCCATGATTTGCAGATTCCCTGAGAGATCCCATCTCAATGAATAATATTAGAAAGTAATTGAACAAGACACCTAATATCGACTTTAGGCTGCCATGCTTACCTATCCACATATTCACAGGGATGCCCACCTCTGTTTTCCCATGTACATGTGAACAGAATACATACATACACTGCACACATGCCAATATACTGCATACACATAAAGAAATTCATTAAATCCAATGAACCTTTATAAGGGATCTCTTACTAAGTGCAAGGAACAGATGTGGCTAGAGGGTTAAAGGAATTAAGTACCACAAGACTCCACATGCTGACTACTGAGCTGTGGATATGACTTCTTCCCCCAACTGTCCATTGGAAAGAAACTGAACTCTTACGATATCAAGTACAGATCCCAAAGCTGTAATAGATGCTTTCAAACTGGTCACAAGGCAGAACCTTGGTCACAAAATGCCTTTTGGAACCGAGAAGTCCTTCTCTTCTTAAAGCCAACCAAGTAAATGTCCTGCTATTTAAATAAGGAAAAACTCTTACATTGTACACTTTTACAATCTTAGCCAATTTCCACTTAAAAGGAACGCCCATCCATTTTCATGTGCTACAGTTTGTTTCTTGCCTCAGCAAGTCTCGTGGATCCCAGCTATTCTGGGACATTCTGCACCCACATTTTTCAGGAAATCAGGTTAACTGTATTTTCCAGTCGTGCTCCATTTCATCTTTGGTTGTATGTACTGAGCATTAATGCACCTGAACCCAATGAAGTGTGATTGTCCTCCTGATAGGACAAGCATGTTACTGCTAAAGAATTGAGAAAACTGTGGCTTTGCTTCTAAGCCAAGGGCAGGAAATAAAAGAGTAGGAACCAATTTAAAAAGCACTTCTAAAAATTGGAGGTATTGGCCAACCAAATGCTAGAAAGAGTACTTTTTAAACAGTGTATGGTCACTCAGCACTGACTCCCCAAAATGTAGATTAACCCACCAATGAAGACTGTCCCATACAGATGACTGTGAACACTGTTAAGGGAAACATTGAGGGGATATCTCTACGTGAACTCCATACTTGGAAAATCAGCTATTTGGTGATCTAAAAGGCTTCATCTCAACTTTGTTTCTCACCTGTGCCCAAACCAGAAAGCAAAATCACCACAAAGGAGCTTCCAGTTTCCAGCTTATATTTCCCATCTTTAGAGCTTTGAAAAACTGAATTTATCTATATGTGATTAACCCATTACTGTGCCCAGTCCAAGTTGTCTGAAGAGGACCCTATGGGTCATTACCTCATTGTTTATTGTGGTAAATTATGAACATATGGATTAACCTAGAACAGTTATTACCTGTTAGTCACTGTCACTTTGTTCTTTCCCCTGTTGTGTTGACGGAGTTTCTAAGTGTCCAGTTGATAAAGCAGTTTGTAATATAGAACAGTTGATATGCTCCTATTTGCAGATGTTTTTCCTTCTTTTTAAAAGGTATTTTTTGGTAACTAATGAATTTGCTTTATATTCAGATCTCAGTTTCCCCTCCCTTCTCTCCTCTCAGTTCCTCCCCTCTATCTCCTTTCCTTTCTCCTCAGAAAGGGGGAGGTCTCCCATGGATATCAACCTACCTTGGCCTATCAAGTTGAAGTAAGTCTTGGACATTTTCTCCTTTTGAGGCTAGACCAGGCCGCCCAAACAGGAGAAAGGGGTCCAAAGGTAGGCAACAGAGCAGAGACAGACCCTGCTCCTGCTATTATGGGTCCCACATGAAGACCCAGCTTCATAACTGTTATATATAGTGGATGGCCCAAGTCTAATCCATGTATGCTTTCTGTTGCCCGTTCAGACTCTGTGAGCACCTATGGGCCCAGGTTAATTTATTCTATAGGTTTTCTTGTGGTGTCCTGACTCTTCTCGCTCCTTCAACCCTTCCTCCCCCTTTTGCATAGGATTCTCCAAGCTCTGCCTAAATTTTGGTCATGGGTCTCTGCATCTGGTTCCATCAGTTGCTGGGTAAAGCCTCTCAGGTGACAGACTAGGCTCCTGTCTGCAAGTATAGCACAATATTGTTAATATTATTAATCAGGGCAGGGATGCGTTCTCTCTCATGGCATGGGTCTCTAGCTGGCCACTCCCTCAATTTCTGCTCCATCTTATGGAAACTGGCACATCTTGTAGGCAATACAAATTGTAGGTTGAAGGTTTCGTTGCTGGTCTGGTGTCCCAATCCCCCAATGGAAGTTTTGCTTAGTTTCAGGTTCTGTACCCACGGTTGCTATGAGTCTTAGCCAGGTTAACTTTCAAAGATTCCTGGGAGTTTCCATTGTCTCATGTTACTAACTCAACCTGGAAAGCCACTCCCCATTGTAGTAGTCTCTCGCAGTACTCTTTCCCTCTTTCTTCCCTCACTTGCTCCCTCCTGTTCCCATCCTCACCTGCTCTCCTACTCAGTCCCTCTCTTCATCTAGACCCAATGTCTATTTTATTTTCCCTTCTCAGTGAGATTCAGGCTTTCCTTCTTGAACCCTCCTTGTTACTTAGTTTCTTTGGGTCTGTGAATTGTAGCATGTTTATACTGTACTTAATGGGTCATATCCACTTATAAGTGAGTATATGCCATGTTTGTCTTTCTGTGTCTGATTTTCCTCACTAGGGAAGATCTTTTCTAGTTCCATCCATTTGCCAGCAAATTTCATGCTCTCATTATTTTTAATAGCTGAGTAATATTCCATTGTATACATATACCACATTTTCTTTATGCATTCTTCTGCTAAGGGACATCTAGGTTGTTTTTAGTTTCTGGCTATTACATATAGAACTTACAGATACATTTCTAAGCCTTCTCAGTTTTCAGAAGACAGTGGAAAAGTAACAAGAAAAATAATAACAATTATAAACACTCCAAATAATCATTATACTTTAATTCACAAAGTCTGGCTTTGTCATTACATGATAAAAATATTGTGCATGCAATTGGAGTAGTTTTTATACAATCCATTTGGTCACAATTACATATCTAAGAATAGTTAGTCATCCTATAGAGTGGAGAGATATTGGGGTCCTGAAAGCGAGAACTACAACTATTCCATTAACTATGGGAATGAAAGAAAATCAGGGGAGAATTGGGAGTTATGAGATGCTTCAAATGGAAAAACACAATAGACATGAGGTATTCACTAAGTTCACAACATCAGCAAAAGTATTATTCCTGCCATTATTTTACAGAAGGAAACCCTCAGATTCACTCAGAAAGCAACATAGCCAGAAGGGCATATCTGGTTTGAGAAAAAATGATCATTCTAACTTTTCTCCAGTCAATGCAAATGACTGATGTTTGGACAATGATGGTTGGGGTACCAGCTGGTTTGGGATTGGAGCTCGTAGCATTTGTAAATTGGATCATAAACAAAGGCAGCTTGTGCTGTAAGTGAACAGCTGATGAAGACGAGAACATAGTAGAAATCACAGTACTTAGGGTTAAATTTTTGTCTAGAGACACAGAAGAGGTCTATCTGTGTCTATATGGTAGCTAAAGCGAAGAGAATTTTATAAAAGTCAATAGAGATAACAGCTTCTTATACAAAGGAACAGTCTTCAAATGTGTTAGAAAGGCGAAAGAAGAGGGTTATCAACACCATAAAAAGTTTTATTCATTTCTTTACTATTTTAGTAGTGGGGATTAAAATACAATTTTTGCCTAGGCACTATTCCAAAATAAACTGCATATCTCAAATGTTTTGTAAGTATTAATGGGTGTGACTCAGCAGGCATGGAGAGAAGGTCTATGTTTAGTTATAGACTAAGCTAATACTTAGCTAAAACTAAGAAGCCCAAGTTTGTTACCATTTTTTATTGGGTTAAAAACGGAGAAGGACTCAGCGTGCCATAGATCTTAAATGAATGTGACTGTGGAATTCAGATTTCTTGGGACGTCTTATGAAAGTAAAATTGCTAGGGAGCACAGCACTGATAAAGAAGGAGTAATAGTGAAATGTGAAAGATGTCAGAGCAACTTTATGGGTCAAAGAGAGCCTTAGATCAAATTAAGGCAGGTTAACCAAAGATCAAATTAAGGCAGGTTAACCAAAGATCAAATTAAGGCAGGTTGACCAAAGATCAAATTAAGGCAGGTTAACCAAAGATCAAATTAAGGGAGGTTTTTAAGGATAAGAGGCAGGGCTTTCAGTTAAAAATAACTAAATGAGGATTAACAGGATTGAGGGCCAGTACAGTCAGACACTGAAAAAAAATAGTTTTGTGTTGTAGATTAAGACTTTGCAATCCCAATAAATCAGAGGTCTCTTTCTGATACTAAGGGAATCTGCTCAGGTACAGGGGGTAGAGAAAGACTCAGTGCTGTGGGATTGTAGACCAGAAACAATTGATTGTGGTGTTACTAGAAGTGGGAGCTATGCTACCTTCAATCCAGGATGATCAGTGAGCTAATCTGTCTGGTGAAGAAACATGTTAAGTCTTCAACTCAGAATTTGAAAAACCCGGACGCCAGAATGCCACCACTCCCGTAGTATCTTACCACAAAGAGAGGCTTGTGGCAACTGGAAACAGACCAGAAAATTGTAAATTGTAGACAGGAGGTCATGGTAAGTGTTAATGTGTCTAGTGAGATGCCAGGAGAAAGAAAGAATTGTGGCTTGACCAAAGGCTCCCAGAGAGACTGGGGAGGAGAAGCTCAAAAGCACATCCGGTCATTTGATTACTCATGTGTTGAGCAAAGTTTATGACCGAGGAGTCTGAAGATATATGACCTGCTGGTGGCAAGGGCTGTACCAGGCACTAGAGATACAAAACTCATTAAGGAAAGTCAAGCCCAGAAGTTCACATTTTAGTTGTGATCATGAGAATGAAAAGTCTAAATGTAGTGAAATAAATGATGTCTTCGAGATGTGCTCAAGCGGTCGATCTTTACCTTCTGCTGTCTGACTTTAGTGGGAACTCCCACCATATCCATGTCTCATGGTTCAAACTTCTTCAGTTTTGTTTCTTTTAGCACAGTTTTCTGATAATACTAACTTGGAATCCTTTCATTCTTTACGATCAGGCTTGAAGAGGTAGAATGATATCTGATACCTACTCCACTTAGAAACTGATTTCTCATTAGCAAACATTTTATAATGATATATGTTTAAGTTTTGATCTGACATTATACCACGGAACTGGTTTTATAAGCAATGAGGGTAGTATTAATACAGCCTCCATTCTCCATCCAAGACCAAAGTGTCTGAGGGGGCTAAATATTTCAAGAAAAGTCCTATTAATAAACAAGGGCTCATAGAAAGCTAAATGTATAGATCCCACATAGTGGCCTCATTGCTCTGTCTCAGGCTATGGCAGGGACTCCAAGCGCTTGGATCACTCATTGAGTGCTCAGGAAACAAACATACTTTTGTACTTTGAATTAACTGATGGTACATGCATTGCCCATTGTAGACTTAGGCAGCTACTTGGATATCTAGCATAGAGTATAATAAAGAATAAAAGTAGGAAGTATAAAAATCACGGCAGATATGTCCAGTTTTTCTGAATTTCCTCAGGAATCCCCATTGTCATTCTAATGTGGTGCTATGGGGAAAAAGAGAAAGCTTCATCGTCAATCAGAGGCAGCAGAGATAAGAACTATAGGAAGTAAAATCATTCTTCATGGTAACCAAACAATGGCTTAGGAAAAGGCAGCCGGATAGAAGGAACAGGATGTGGGCAAAGGAAGTCCTGCTTCCTTCTGTGTTTTTGAAGTATATAACTCTCAACTTAGTGGGGTGTGGGGTAGAGTTCCTGGCCTCACTTGTCACATGGAACTGGCTGCTTTTCAGGTTTAAAGCATCTATAATGCCTAGATAAGTCCTGGAAGTCCAAGAAAAGAGAAAGCGAAGTAAAGCCTGCCTATTTCCTGACTGCCTCTTGAAGAGAAAGGAAAGATGAAAAGGGTAGCAACCACTGTCTCTTCCTATTGGTAAAGCACTGTGTGCTCAATCCAGAAGCTCTGAAGTCAAGCCAGATGCTCCCGTCGACTCAAATCTTGGTAACATACACTCATCCATCTATCCATCCATTTATCCGTCCACCTAACCACTGACCCACCCACCCATCCATCCACCCAGGCATTCATTTAATTTAAATCCAATGGTAATGTCCACAAAGTAGATCTACTCTTGCTTCCTGCAGTGTCAGAGCATCTCAGTTTTCATGCAAAGGGTTACCTGTCTTAGGGCAAATCTCTGAGATTCAGATTAAACTCATAAGTATCCGATGAAGTCCAATGACCATTTTCGTAGACTTTTAAGTTGGTTGTGTATATAAAATTAGGTTCATTAGGCACTTGGGCATTAGAACACTTAAAAGAATCCATTGACAAGAGAACTGACTGACCTTCAGTGCTGGGGTCTGGTGAATAACTGGAAGAGATCACATGACTAATGCATTGCCAATAAATCATCCTCCAGTGACAGGTAAAAGGCATCTGATGTTCAGATCTTATCTCTGGGAACACCATATATTTATGAGTG
This sequence comes from Rattus rattus, assembly GCF_011064425.1. Taxonomy (NCBI): domain Eukaryota; kingdom Metazoa; phylum Chordata; class Mammalia; order Rodentia; family Muridae; genus Rattus; species Rattus rattus. Next base: position 128,998,852 of record NC_046155.1, on the reverse strand, counting down.
TTTATTTCATTAGGCCATTACCAGGGACAGAAAAAAGGGCACATTTTATGGGTTTAAAAATTCCCACAAGAGTCACAAACTGAGAAATTAGATATGGAAAAACCATGATCTGTTCCTTTGGAGAGAGAGAACTGGTTCCTTTGGACTTAGGTTTTCTGGCCCGTTCCATCCCCCTTTCAATGGAATTTTATCCAATGTAGTCTGTCTCAAGTCTAGGGAGATCTCCCTCTTCCTTCGCGGTGTTTCCAAGATAAAATATTTTTCTAATATGTAGTCTAGTCTAAATTGTTGTCTCATGAATTCATAGAAAAAATAACATTTGATCTAAACATGCCTTAAGTAACAATCTTTTGTTGTTGTTGTTGTTGTTGTTGTTGTTTTAAATGGGGGAAGTCAGGCTTTCTGAAAGCCTGTATTTCCAAAGGGTAAGAGTGCCCCTATAAAAGGCATTATAGTTCAGTAAAAAGAAGCATTGAGACATATTGCTTTTTCTTGAAGTCTGCCCATGAGAAGCAATGTAGATCTCATTTAGAACATGTTATAGTGATAAAAATTCAGCATACAAAAGAGGGTTAGGTAAACTTCTAATGGGCACTAAAACCCCCAAAGGAGATCCACTCTTTAAACTTCCATGATTGGACCATCTGGTGCTCTCAAGGGCATCTTAGTTTTGTTAAGCACCAACAGCTGGAAATGAAGTACAACTGGATCTATTTACATAGGACCCACATACAGTAACACCCGGAAGACTGAGTGCCCAGAGCCTTCCTGAGCTGAGCTGAGCTGAGCATAAGAAATCTTGAATTTAAATTTAGTTTCTTTAATACTTCACACTCAGTGAATAGTTGACCCTGTAACACCCCCAATGTTTTTGGTAGTCAAAGTGATGGAGCTTCATTATAAATTAGAATAAACAGAGAAATGGATAGAAGTTTCTGATAAAAAGCTCATATTTGGTTTTTCCAATCATGGAACAAAGTAGGATCTCCTTGGAAAACTTAGCACTCATTATAGTTGGCTATCATCTTTTAGCACACCGATTTCTCAACAGGACACATGTTCTAAATAATCTGTGTAGTGTTTTATGGGTACAAATTAGAAGAACTCAGCATACAGACCTTACCTATGAATTTGACTGTTACTACATTGTATGGGCCATTTTTATTATTTGCGTTGTAGGCTTTTGAAAGCTTTTGAATTTTTTCATTAAAAGCAAACTAAAGTCATACTTATTTTGGTGGTTTTCCTCACCCTCCTTAAAAAAGAATATGGATGGTTTAGTGTCTAATATTCAAGAAAAAAAGAGAAATAAAACTATATGCTTCCATGGCTGAGGATGTGATTGGATCCTTGGTAAAGGATAGTTGGATAGACACATGCCAGAGTGATGAAGAAGACTAGGAAGACTCGTAGAGGAAAGTGTCTATAAGCGAGAACAGTGCTGTGCAAATAGAAAGAAAATGCAAAATTAATCGAAGTTCTGACACGCCAGAAGAACATAAAATGTTTGTCACAGAGATTGAGCAAGCAGAGTGAAGGAGGTGCTTCCAGTAAGGGAATGGGAAGAGATACCATGGAGGAGGTAGCTTTTAGCCCATGAGGAGGATCTAGCCAAGGCTAGGAGGTAGGAAGAGGATTGTGATGTCACAGGCATGTAAGGTAATGAGGAAGGGAAGACATGGAGTCATGAGCAATTACAGGAAGTTCTTAGATCTCTAGTGTAGAATAAGAAAAATCTAGGAGCGGGGGAAGGAGGGAGAGAGAGAGAGAGAGAGAGAGAGAGAGAGAGAGAGAGAGAGAGAGAGAGAGAGAGAGCAGAGACATGCTCTGTGCTGGTCTTGGAGGACAGATCCAATAAGGAGCCCTGGCCATAGAATCTAAACAGTAGCATAGGAAATGGAGAACCCAGAGAGGAACTTAATAGGAGCATTAGATGTGGTGCAGAAGTTTGGAGAGCAGAAGCATCTGACTGTCCCAGATGAACATGGTCTTTCTTGATGCAATGCGTATAAAACACCCAGTGCACTCCTTCGTGCCCTTTCTTTCTCTTCTCCATCTTACTTTGGTTATGCAGTGGAATATGGGGCCTAAGAACAACAGGATTCCAATCCTTCCTGTAGGAAGATCACCTGTCTCTCAGGATTGTGAACACCGATAAGTAAATAAATAGCCATCAAGTGATGAATGTATGTAGAAGGATCCACTGAGCATGATACAGACCTCTGGTTGCCTTGGATTCCACATGGGGGGGGGTTGGTGTTAATTCTGGAAACAAAAGCTAGTGTAATTCAGGTTTTAGGATGACTATTCTCGACTGGAATTATGACAGACAGAAGGCAATATCTATTCTCCAGTAGGCAACTATGGAAATCCATATTCTTCCAAGGATACTTCCGGAAGCCATGGTGTGAACTCACAGTGATAGCCATCTCAATTCCAAAGTGCTATCTTCCAACTAGATCCCAAGGGAGGGGAGGACACGGTGTCACATCTCATAACCATAGAGAAATGAGACTCGAAAGACACTGCTAAGTCCACAGTCAATAGAGAGTTCTATGAACATTATTCTTACCCATCACATCTCTTTGCCTTGGCACTTTTGTCTAGCCACTTTTACCAAGGGTTTCTCTACAGACTAAGCCTGCTAACAGATTTCTAGATATATATCCATAGAGAAATGATGGTAGATGTGGTCTCCATTCTCAGATTCTTCAAATATAAAGTGAGGTCACTCATTATAAGCTAAAAGAAGCATTTACAGTTTCCTGCAAGTGTTTTTCAAGTGAATCAACAATTATATTTGAATTATAAAGTCAGTTGGAGTTTGGGGCCAGACTGAATTCCACGGTGATACATAGTCGGACATTTGAGACCAGAGCTGCAGCTAGCCAAGAAAGAAAAGACAAGTTTTTCTCAAAGAACACATAGAGTAAGCAGCTGACAATGACTTAAAAACTGATGTTTTGAGTTTATTTTTAAAAGAGTGGAGGACGATTCCCTAGCCCCTCAATTATATCCTAGCCTAGAATATGAGGGATACTGTTTCGAATCCAGGGATAGAAGTTCAAATTCTGAAGCCCAGGACATCAGAAAAAGCACAGCAAAGGTTAGTTCCAGCACAATCAGATCCAATGAAGGAGCAAGATGAATTTCATTTTTTTTTCTTTTTTTACTACAAATTTCAACAGGGGTTGCTTCAAAACGAAAGAAAAAGCATGTGGAGCCAAGGAAAGTGAAATCAATACACCCATGGTGACAGATTCAACTGGAATAAAGGAGAAAGTTCGTTGGTGTATCAACAACAAATTCCCTCACTTTAAGGTGGCATTTTGAGGGATCATCAATCTTCTAGCTTACCCATACCACTATAGAAAGCACTCAGGAGAAATGATAGCTTTGTCTCACCCTGAGTGATCACCTGGCCCCGTGACAAGCTCTGGCAAGAAAGAGGCCACAGCAGAGCGGGTAGCTTCCTAAAACAGTCCCTTCCTACAGTTGAAAGGAAACTGTAACCGACAGAGTGTTCCTGCTGTTATTACATAATTCAACCACACATTGCCTTGCTGTCTGTATTTTGTTGCTTTCCCTTATCAATGACAGAATATTTATTTTATTTTCATTTAAAATTTGAAACTTATCTAATATGATTAACATAAGAATAAATGTTAATTTGAGTGGGGAAATGTCCCCAATTCTGATACCAATGTGCTTTATCTGTTAAAGAAGACACTGAAGGTGGTAAATGACTTTATCTTCCACACTAGCTGTCACTTTGAAAAGGGTTGGTTTGTGGATGTCTCTGTAAAAGTTTTGTTTGTCAGAATGGATGTTGGAGGGCCCAGCCCACTGTGGGTAGTGCTATTTCCTACGTAGGTTGGTCCTACAATGTATAAAAAATGCTATTGAAGTATGAGACAGTGATCAAGCCAAAGAGGAAGCCAGCAAGAAGCATTTCCCTTTCATTTCTCCCTCAGCTTACTGCTTTGAGTTCCTGCCCTGATTTCTCTCAGAGATGGAGTGTGAACTGAAGGATAAGCAGAATGAACCAGCTCCTCCTCAATTTGCTTTTGGACAGTGCGTTAACACGGATGCGAAACAAAATTAGGACATTAGCCTGGGCAAAACGCAGGACCAACCCTCACAGAGACTTGCAGACCTTTCCACGTAAAGTCAAAGGTAGAGCCAATGAGATGACACTTCAGGAAAAGACACCTGCCACCAAACCTGACAATCCAATCTCAGGAAATAATTGGTGGAAGGACAGAGTCGACTCCCACCAATGGTCTTCCCACTGCAACATGCATGCTCCCACACATACACAAAACAAACAAACAAATGCAGACACAACAAAAAAAAATCAATTATAAAATAAACCCAAAGCCAATTTCACAGATCTGTGTGGTCCCTTTACTAAGTTGCGGGCTATTATAGATGGTCTCACAATCTACTCTGAAATGCATTTTTGCCCTTGGCAGTGGTTTCTCTTTTCAGGGCTTCCTTGTCTGGTTGGTTTGTTTTTCCCAGAAAGTGTTTCTTTAAGAACACGATGTCTCTAAATGATGTGGAAAAAAAAGTGACCGGGCCCATAGCTAGTCCGAAGTGGCGACAACTCTGCAGAAAGCTTCCTGGGAAGTGGCATGCGTCCTTCAGTTCTCAAATGATGGTGTTGCTTTTGTTTGAATTAACTTGGGAGGTAACTGGGGCATTGTTTGGTGGAGCCCTGTAAAATAGGTCACCTACCACAAGTGTAAGAAGAGACGTCAGCCAAAGTCGAGCCAGAAGCAAGGACAGATCACAATTCAGAAAGAATAGGATTTAGTGATTGTTACACAAGGAAATTGTGTCCAAAGACCCTTTCAAAGGGCTTAAGAAAGAAGCTTTTGTTGCTGGGAGTGATTGGATCTGCCTCTGTTACCTTCCTTTACACATCACAGTATTAGGTGTCACACCAAGCCACCGTTTAGGGAGGTGAATGTCATGTGATACAACTTAATAAACACAGAGACACAAGGTTGGTGTTCAGTTCCCTACTCCTGCCCTACTAGCTGTATCACACATTAAACATCACAGGGCACCCTGTTCTGGGCTCACAGATGCCTGGGCACACTTGAATGAACTGGGCGACGTCTTTAGGACGGCTTCCAAGCAGCTTTAGCTAACCTTGTTAAGCAACCTCTGCTGTCCCATCCTCACCTTTATTACCTGGCTTCTCTGTTTCTCAGAGGACATCTGAGCTCAGGAAGTGGGCGCACTTAAATTGGCTGTGCAGGATGAATTTCAAAACGCTCTTCCAGTGTTTACCAAGATCATTTAAAAAGTAGAGTCAAGTTTTGTTTTTGAAACCTGAGTTGAGAACTTTGCTGTTGAGAACGAGAGCTAACGGGTATTTACTGAGATGGGTCTCATATAATTACGTCCCGGTTTGGTGACAATGAAGGATGTGTTTTAACTCTTTCATTACCGAAGTACATTTAACAGCATATGTTAATAACAGCAGTCATTATTTTTGTAAACTCTTGTACTCTTTAAGTTTCTCTCTTAGACAGTGTTGCTTGCTAGAGCTTGTTCTTGTCAGAACATTTGGCCTATCAATTTGAGGAATCACTTTTACTTACTGTGTAACAACAGAAGTAAGGTTAGAGAAGGTTCGACACCTGACCTACATCTCCTGGATACAGAGTTGCAGAACCTGCGGAAAGATGGTAGCAAGTTTCTTCAGAACTTGGTGGGATAGGTTTGTAAAGAGCTGACTGATTCTAAGAAAATAGAAAGATTTTGTTTGGTTTTTCTTTTCTTTTTTATCTTTTGATCCCAGATAGATGGCCAACTTCGTGTAACCATGAAAAAGCAAGTGAAATACTTAGAGAAGCCAAGACTTGTTATACAAACTGTTCTTTGCCATAGAATGCTTTTATTTCAAGTAAATGAGCAACAGTGGTGGTTCTCAATGGGAGGCCATTTTGCCCTGAGAGGCATCTGCTACTATCTGAAAACATTTTCTGCTGTCAGAGACTGGCAATAAGAGGGGGCACTGCTGTATCTAGTGGATAGAGGTTTGGGAATAAGGCCCATGGTAGACATCATGGCTCCCTCTATCTGCATTCAAATGTCAAGAGCGCTGAGGTGGGAATGTTGTGAGGTGATTGATCTACTTTCATGGTTTGTTTGTCTGGAAGCACATTAGATACGGAGCACTGGAAAGATGAGTCCGTTTCTAAACTGCTTGCCGTCCAATTGTGAGGACCTGGGTTTGAGATTCAGTCGGAGAACCAGGCACAGCAGCACTGACAAGGAAGCCTGGCACTGGGAAAGCAGGGACAGGTGGATTTGTGAGGTTGGCTGACTGGCAGGTCTAGTCAAATCTCTGAGCTCTGGATTCCATGAAAGATACTCTCTCAAAAAGAAAGGATAGAAGCAGTAGAGAAAGACACCTCAGGTCAGTCTCCAGCCTCCATGTGGCTGACCATGTACGCACGCGCACAGACACAGACACACACACACACACACACACACAGGAACAGGTACGCACATGCTTATGCAGGAATACAAAGTAAGGTTAACACAAATAACATGAAACTCAGAAAGACCGAGAAGCAAGGTAAGAGGTCCTTTAAAGTGTTTATTAAGCGCTGGAGAAATTTCTGTCTGGATTCCAGAACATTTCATTTTAGGTTGTTTCACAAGTCACTACAAGTCCACAGTAGTTCAGCAAAGATACCCCCTGCTGCTGTGTTAGGTAGCGAAGATTCCAGAATAAGATGGACATAAGAGTTTCTTTCAAGGCCAGGAAAGTCTGGTGCTCCGGTGTCTTGGGGATGCATAGTTTGGGGTCTTCCCAAAGAGGCTTCACTTTCAAGTTTCCCTAAAACATTATTTTAAAAAAACCCTATTGCTTTACAGACAAGCTGTGAATCAAGTATATAGAAACCGCAGAATGCCCTATTTTCACCTTAAGCTGTTCTCAGAACCTACCTCTGTCTCAGTCTGCCTTTCTCTCAGCCTGTCTCTCAGCCTGTCTCTCAGCCTGTCTCTCAGCCTGTCTCTCAGCCTGTCTCTCTGCCTGTCTCTCTGCCTGTCTCTCAGCCTGTCTCTCTGCCTGCTTCTCTGCCTGCTCTGTTTCTCTGCCTATTGCTGTCTCTCTTTGTCTCTTTTAGTCGATGTCTCTCTCAAGGGCGCCTGAGCTCCCGGGTGTGTGTCTGTGCACTAACCTACACACAGACACATGAAAACCGGAGGGCGACGTGTGGGGTATTTTCACTGATCACTCTTCACCTTAATTTCAAGACTGTGTTTCTTGCTCTCTCTCTGAACTTGGCACCCACAGAATTAGCTACACTGACTGGCCATGGAGCCCCACCCCAAGGATCTGCCTTCCAGCCCTGGTGTTACAGACACAACGCGTACTACTCTTAGTTTCACATGCTGGGGCTTGGGCTCAGAACTCAGGTCCTCATGCACAGCTTTTGCTGCTGGGCCATGTCCTCAGTCCTTGAGGGGTTTTTTTGTTTGTTTGATTTTTGGGGTTTTTTTTTGTTGTTGTTGTTGTTTTTGTTTTGTTTTGTTTTCTCACTTCGGTTAGCCTCTCTCATTTTCAGTTTGGGAACATTTAGATAATTGAAATAAAGCCCTCTAAATGTGTGGATGCTTCCCTAAGACGCCTAAAAAGGACCCACATTAAAGACAGTCATGGATTTTATTCAAACTGCCCACATTTTACTCCATTCCGGTATTCCAGTAAACCCTCCCCCGCTCCCGCTCCTCAAAACTGTCCAGAGAAAGAATGAGAGATATTTTATTTTCTCTCGTCGATGCTGGCTGTGCTTCACTCCTACATGTCTGAGTTGTTTTCATCTTGCCAATTACTTTGCTATTTGTGAATGTGGCTACATGGCTCCCATCAAGAGCAGTGATAACTCATGTTAATTATTCAGTTTGTGTATTCATGTTTGACAAGAGGAAGAAGAACTTTTTCTTCTTTGATTCTGGTTATAAAACGAGGAGACACCAAAGAAAGCAGAAAATGTGTGCCTGTGTGAGGAGGGAGCTTGCAGACCGCAGAGTTCATGCTTTTAAAACATCGGGAGCAAATTGCTTGTAGAGCATTCGCCTTCAAAGATGTCTGTTGGACAGGAATCTGAGTCAACCTGGCTGTGTCCTGGAGTCTCTTGCCTGGCCAGTGGTTCTCACTTCTCAGGGGTATCTGCAGTGTTCTTACAATAGGATGGGAATTCCCTTTAGTCTTGATGCCTGTGCTCTTCTGTTCTATTTAAGATGAAATTCCAATTAGAAGTTCTGGTGGCCACGCAGCATTCCCATAGAAAGTTAGTAATGTACATTAAAATTGGGGCACAACGTGCAGTACATTCTGGAAGTTCGGAGCAATCAAATGGCACGGAACAAGATATGTACCGGTCTGTAATGGAATGACCTGGGCTGCAGAAAGAAACAGGGAGCTTGCCTTAGGAGTCCAGGGCAGAAAAAACAAATCGCTTGCATTTTATTCAATATCTAGAAAGCTTTGGGGTGGTTCTGGAGCAACAAGTAAATAACTTCATTTCATGCCTCAGAAGGTAGATACTTCTTTTTAATGCTGAACGGGAGATGTGGGGAGGAAGAAAACTGTTCAAGGGAGTCATCTGCAGGGCAGAAGTTGTCCGAAAACTGAAAAACAGAAGTAGCTCCCTTTCCAAGCAGTGCAACCCCTCCCACTCACCTGAGGACTCATAGATGGGTCTAGGCAGAGGGGCCTTTCCGACTGAGAGGATTAAGAAATCTGGGTCAGGTATGGGCACAACTTTGACATCATGTTGAAATCAGTGTTTCCTCTTGCCTGCTATGCTAAGTCTCTACTCTGGGCTCTGATCTATGGCTCAACAGTAGAGTTTGCTCGTCACGGGACAAGGCCTTAAGTTGGAGCAACTCAGGGAAGCAAATAGTTGGAAAGGAATTGGGAGGGCAAGGGGAAAAGGCAAAATTGGAAAGGGACAGGGGCAGGGACAAGGAGGGGCAGGGGCAAGGAGGAGCAGGGGCAGGGAGGAGCAGGAGTAGGGAGGGGCAGGGGCAGAGGTAGGGAGGAACAGCCCTCTACTGCTCTATTAGGTATAAAATGTGACTCAGTTTCTTTAACCTGGTGACTGATCCCTTAATAGCTCTATAAGCTTTACCTTTTATAGATGTGTGCCTGAATTCAGAATATAGCATTGTGGTATCTGTGGAAACACAATGTGAAGACTAGGAAGAAAATGCGCCAGGTAAAGCGCTGTCTGTCCTTCTGTCTCCTGGTCCAAAAGCAAACAAATAAACAAACAAACAACCAGATTACCTCCATACTGAGACACAGATACCTGTAATAGCATCAGATCAAAATGTTAGCTCTGAATTTGTTTCAATGCTGCCTCTGTCTCTTGAGTGTGTGGGGGATTGTACATGCCACCACGCCTGGCCCCTACTATTACGTACTTTTAATGGGATCTTTTTCATCCCGTTTCCAGGATGAACAGCTTGGATAAAGTAGTGAAATTTCAAAAGTGAAACTTTGCCCGTAATGATCTTAGCTCTCTCAGTCTGGTCCTCTTCAAAAACTACATATCATGTCGATCAACACTTTTAATAGCTAATATCACCTGAGAAACATGATTTCTTTCTCTATGGTTTATTCAGAAGTCAATTTGAAAATTATGAGAATGTGTAATAACAGAAAGGTTGAAGGAAAGCTCTCCTAAGTGAGTTCCTATGTTTAATACACTTAGAAGGAACACTAACCCCTGCAGAGATCAGCTACTCTCTGAATGTCAGCTGCAGGCTTGCTTTCCACAGAGTTTAAGGATGCCCATGAGGGACAAATGAGGCAATGGGAGTCAGGTAAGTACCTGAAACAGTCTTTGTTTTAACTCCAAAGAAAGAGTTTGACTTCTACTTCAAGTCTTCACCTTGTAGCTTTAAGAGCCGGGTGCACAGACAGACAAGAGGTTACAAAGTAACCTTGGCGTCCCTTACTTCCTTCTTTAGAGGCTCTTGACCCAGGCTCTGGGACTAACAGAAAGACATTGATGCTGAAGCAGATTGATCCAGAAACGCGGGTCCCTGTGAGCAGTTTCACTCTGGATTTTGGAGTCTAGAATGAGTCCCCCCTGCCTTCCTCATGCCAGAGCTGCGGAGCCAGGCCCGCCACCTCCGACATGAAGGGCTATTGTAACAGTGATGTGCTAAAGCACCACAATGAAGGATGGGGACAAAGAGACCAAAGGACTGACCTCTACTAAAAATAAAATTTGGCTCCCCTTGGGAATTCCTTCATGGATTGTGCAACCGTGGACAGAATGCTTCAGGGACCAGCATATTTTCTGTATGCCCCCCCCCCGCCCTCCAACCCCCCTTTCCGAACAGCCTTGGTGTACTCCGCTGTCCACACAGAAGACCACAGCTGTTTTGTTTGGACAGGCTGGTCTCAAAGTTTGAGCTTGCACACAAAAGGCTTATCACCGACACCAGCCTTTCTCTGACAGCTGTTTTCTTTCCCAGCCCCAGGGCTTTGGTTAAAGGAAGAAATAAGGGGGGGTTGCTGAAGAGAGAAACCGGGGTTATCAGTAAACTCCAATGGATACCTGCCTTCAAGACCTGAGGGAGACTCTCACACACTTTTATGCCATACCAAACGACTAGTTTGATAAACTATTCATTCTGTCCTAAAAGGATGGTGTGGAAGCAGAGTCCAAATTACTTCCTATGAAAAAGGCAAGGGATTTCAGTAAACTACAAGGGCTGCTTTGCAAGGAGAAGCGTGCCTGTGATCAGGAGTTTGCGAGGTGTATCGTATCCCAGCAGCATGAGGCCGGATGCAGGGAATCAGCTCCAGGTATGTGCGCCGCTGCATCTAGGAGAACTGATAAAATCAGGGTCCTGTCAGCTGTGTAAATTGAGAGGAAGAGGTGCCTTCAGCGACTTCCTTCGGGAAGGTTGGTTTTGTGCTGGTGAACTGCTCCCCCTGGTGGATCCGCGGGTTCACAGATCCGTTCTGCAGGGACCAAACGCAGGTATAGGTAAACCCTCTGGAGAAAAGTTAACTTCAGGGCGCCCTCATCAATTTCGGCAGGATTCCTCCTGTGTATCATTGAGACCTTCTTATCTTCCCACCTTGTCACCTCCCGGTGTCTGTTCTTCTTAGCAGGGTCGTGTTGATTTGACAGATATGGAAAAATCTCTTTAGGCTCTCTAATTTGTTTTATTTCCCTTTAAAAGTAAAACTGGACGTTTATTTGCAAGGAGAAAATTACCCACAGCGGGAACATTTTATTGTGCAACCACTGTTTTCCATACATCCCATCCATTTCAACTCCTCTCCCTGAGTCGGACATTTTGAAAATTCATGCCTAGGCTCCTTGTACTTCTATGCTCTGTAAGCTATATGAATTCCTGAAGACCAACTTTCTCCCATCATTATACATTTCAACGTTGATGTAAATAATTGATGTTGTTGTTTTTATTAAGGATGTTTCCTGTGTGCCCTGCCAAGCAAGGACAGGAGTTAATGTTGACTGGGCAGGGACGAAGCCTATGTCAAATATCTCACTTTTGAACCTTCTGTAAAGTCAAACTGCAGCCTCTTTTTGAGCACTTTATAAGCCAAATAAGAAGGAATTTTAAATATTTATCTAACACAACATATTTTAAATAACCTACATATGTAAATAGAGCGTTCTTAGCCTGTACATCATTGCCAGGTCGATTCTCATGTTCTGATATATAATTAATTACAGGCTTATTCCTCTGTAAACCAAAGCAGGAAATAATTCAGAGATGCCGGGTCACTGATGCCAGCAAAATTGCAATACCTTCCATTCCGCAGGATCTGCAAAAGAAATATTGAGACAGTAATATCTGAGGTGTTCCAGGTCAAGTTTATCTAGAAAGCGGTTTGGGGGGTTCTCATTTTCTTGCTTTTTCCTGATGCTTTTGGAGTCCTGAGAAGGTCCTGAGAGCTTGCCTCAGTGCTAGGTGAGCATGGAATGAAGATTTTTCTAAGTTGGAAGCGAACGACCTTGTGGATTCTGGAATTTGAACTAGGTTCATTGGGGTTTTTGGCAAGCCTCTTTCTCCATTCAGCCATCTTGCCAGCCCTTACACTTAATTTTTGATGATATAAAATAAGTATATTTTTATTTAAGTCCACGGTGTCACAAGTGTGTCCATAAAGCCAAACACCTAGATGTAATATTAAACTAAAACTCTGTGGAGTATCTTACCAGCTCAACTTCAGTGGGTTAATGATATTAACTATCTAGCCTGTGGCTAACGATAAAAATGAAAAACATTTCGAAATGATCTGCTCATACCATAAGGACCTACCAACCCACTGAGTGACAAGCCTGTATTAGCAATACCAATCACACTTTCCCACATTCAGCACTTAATTTGCAGTGGATACTTTTGCTGTACTATATAAACAGACTCTTTAAAACTTTGGGAGCATAAATTAAGGAAAAGAAGATGTTTGGTAGTTTGGAATGATGATGTTGGGTACAAAATTCTATGTCAGCTTTGATAGTAGTTCAGTGATTAAAATAGATATATTGTCTATAGTTAAGAGAGCAGGGCTTGTGAAATATGAAAAGGAACAGCCTCTCAGTGAGTGCTGTGGAATTACCAGAAGAGGGAAATTAAAGGTCAACACAATGACTGTGCTGGTTCTCTCTTCAGCGAGAGAGACCTGTGAGGTGAAGGCTCTGATTAGGACTTCAGTGCTAATCAAGGAGGCCTCAAGGAATTGGGATTGGAGGTGGAATTCTCTATTCGCCATAACCGAGATGTTAGGTTGGATTTTTTTTTAATGACATATTGATTAAGTTGACATATACAGATGAGTACAGAAAATTAACTTTCTGCTGAAAACAAATGAGGACCAAGCTGGTGACAGTGGCCCATGCCTGTAACTCCCGAGACTCCGGGAGGATCACCACCCCCCAGAACAGCCTGGGGCTCTGAGAGAACGAGGCACTACTTCCACAGAAGAAGTACAAACCGTGACAAAAAGATGCTTGGAGTAATCAAGTATCGGTGTGATTTACAGCTCTGACTTGGTCAGTGTTCTTGTTGACAGTGTCGAGGGTGTGGTAGAATTCTTTTTTTTTTTTTCTTTTCTGTTTCTTATTCTATGTATAGCCACCATGCTGGGAATTTATACGAAACACACCTAAGAAACTCTTGAAATGTGGAGAGGAGACGTCAAGCTGACCTTGATTTTCAGAGCACAAGGAGAGCAAGGAAGATCCTGAGTTTTCCCTTTCCTTCATTTTCCTGAGAACTATATCTCAGAGAGTCCGGGAACCCAGAGTCGCGACAGACATAGATGCGATGGCCTCTCATGATTGCTTCCCCTCTCTTCTCCTACCCCCTCTCCACCTTCTCTCCCTTCTACGGCAAAGAACCTGGAAGCCAAGGAAGAAAAAAAATAGCCGCTTCATGAGGCCGACCACACGAAACTAACCAGAGGCCCCGGGAGCTAATGTGGGGAGCAGAAACATTCACTTCTGCAAGGCAGACAAGAGCCCCACCTTAGGATTCTGGGAAAATGCACATGTGGAGTCACAGCAGGCACATCTGTCCCTCCCACATGGGGAAGCGTTGCTGGAGATTTATTCCAGTTCGACACCAGCGAACCACATCCTCTCTTCCTTTCCTCTCATCTGTCAATGGAAACAACTGAGGTGCCTGGGCTCCTTCCGTCTTATCTTATCCCCCTTTTCTCAGCTAGAGTGGTCTCAGAGGAAGATGGCTACAAAACGAGCTCAGTGGCAGAGCGCTCGCCTATCAAGCGCAAGGCCCTGGGTTTGGTCCTTAGCTCCAGAAAAAAAAAAGAAAAGAAAAGAAAAGAAAAGAAGAGAAAGAAAGAAAGGACAAAAAAGAGAAAGTTTAAAGAACTCCAAAGCTTCTCAATGTCCATATTTCAATCAATCAATCAATCAATCAACCAACCATCATCCATCATCATCATCATCATCATCATCATCATCATCATCATCATCATCATCTCATCATGTCTAGAGAAAGAATGAAACCAAACTGCAAGAAACAAAGCAACAAATAATATAGGACACAAACTATGACATAAATGCAAAAAATTATCTAGCCAAGATTTTAAACCAGATGTGGTGGAAATGATTCAGTACGCAATACAAATACTCTTCAAACTAATAGACACAAGGGGTGGGAGAAGGGAGGAAGAAGGAAAGCCTCCATGAAGAATTAGGAAAAAGAGAAAAAAATTGTCCTACACAAATCATAGATACAATGATAAGCCAGTTAGAAAAGTCTTTAACTGAAAAATGCAAAAATCAGCATAAAAATGCAGCGTTCAGACAGACTCTACAGCAGAATGGAAGACAGACAAGAAACACGAATGAACTAGAAGCCATGAAGAGGGCTGATCTTTAGAAAGCACTGATACTTTCTTCAAAAAGTAGTCTGAAAAAATGGGTAAAATCCTGGGGTACAAGGATTTCTGGCTATAACAAAAGACATGACATTTACATTATCAAAGTCCTATAGGGAAAGAAGGTAAGGGATTGAAAAGTTTCCCTAATAAGTTTCTCTAAACTTGGAGATCTGTCTGTCTATCTCTTTCTTTACTCTATCATCTATATCTATCTCTATCTATCTAATCTATATCTATATCTGTCTGTATATCATCTCCACCTCATCTCTATCTAATCTCTAGTATCTATATGTATGTATATGTCTATGTATATATTTATATATCATCATATATCATCACATATCATATATATCTTATTTATAAAACAGTGAGTTTTTTCTCCATCTTTATTAAATTGGGTATTTCTTATTTACATTTCAATTGTTATTCCCTTTCCCAGTTTCCAGGCCAACATCCCCCTAACCCCTCCCCCTCCCCTTCTATATGGGTGTTCCCCTCCCCATCCTCCCCCCATTACCGCCCTCCCCACAACAATCTTGTTCACTGGGGGTTCAGTCTTGGCAGGACCAAGGGCTTCCCCTTCCACTGGTGATCTTACTAGGCTATTCATTGTTACCTATGAGGTCAGAGTCCAGGGTCAGTCCATGTATAGTCTTTGGGTAGTGGCTTAGACCCTGGAAGCTCTGGTTGCTTGGCATTGTTGTTCATATGGGGTCTCGAGCCCCTTCAAGCTCTTTTCAGTCCTTTCTCTGAATCCTTCAACGGGGGTCCCATTCTCAGTTCAGTGGTTTGCTGCTGGCATTCACCTATGTATTTGCTGTATTCTGGCTGTGCAACTCAGGAGAGATCTACGTCCAGTTCCTGTCGGCCTGCACTTTTTGCTTCATCCATCTTATGTAGTTTGGTGACTGTAAATGCATGGGCCACATGTGGGGCAGGCTCTGAATGGGCCTTCCTTCAGTCTCAAAACAGTGAATTTTAACCAGATAAATTCAAAGAAATCCACACCAAAACACATCACAGCTAAAATTTTGAGAACCAAATCCCAAATGCACACAGACCAATAACAGCAGCTGAAGAGGCCTCTGTCCATCTACATGACAGACTCCAGGTTTGGGGAAATGACAGATGCTAAGTTTACAATGTTGCCTGTTCCATGGATCCATTTATGTACCAATGTTGACACAATAAGCATGGTAAGATGGGAGACAGTTAGGACTAGGGAGGTACCTGTTAGAGGGCATTGGGAAGGACCCCATGGTTATATTACATAAGAAAACAGTATTTCTTCTGATGACACTATACATATCAAGAATTCAGCTCAGGGAGAAATTGAGTAAAGAACTGTTTAATAGTCTTTAACCTATCTATTAATCTATAATGATCTCAAAGTTAAAATTTAGTCTAATATATGATAATCTAAAGGTTCTACCACCCTGGACTTAAAGTTGGGTCGTCATTTGGACCTTATATAACTTTGGGCAAATGTTGAGACGGTTGGAGCGACTCCCTTGCCACATGAGTGGACAAGATAAGATCTAGTGGCTTCTTTAAAAGCTGTAGCCAAAATAAGTTGAAATGGAAAAAGAAACAATGTTTATGATGATGCTTCTCTACTTCAGTACTACAAGAGAAACTAACAAAAGCTAACCTTTGGCAAACACCATTAGCCACGCTCCAAGCTAAACCTCATAGTTTTTCTATAATGTTCTATGGTCACAATTTATGTGAAATACTTAAAAGGCATGGCTCCTATGACTGAATGGTAGGTAGAACATGGGGACATTTAAAGAAAGGCCACTAGAGTTTCCAAGTTCAGGGTCAACAGTGATTCTTACTGTACCTCTGGTCTTTAGTGTGTGAGTTTCCAGATGGCGTCTCATTTTTTTATCCTTAAACATGCTGAACCAAACTGTCTTTCAGCTTCCACACCATTGTTCCTAAACCCTAACATGACCAGCCCAGATACCACTTCTGTGTTATCTGCTTTTCAAAGAAGAATCATCCTAACACACTGACTTCTTGTTGCCTTCTCAGAGCTCCTTAATACCCGTGCCTCTAAAGAATGTGCAAAGGACATATGAAAGGATATGCATTGCTCTATATCATATATTAATTCATATGTAACATATATATACTTACATGTATCATGCAAATATATTTCAATCATTCTCACCATTTTATGAATGAAGAAATGTTAGTAAATAATATGCTAAGAAGAAAACATTCCATTAATTTAGAATACTTAGACAATATATATCTAGAAGAGAATGAATATTTCATTGTTTTCCTGCTTTCTGCCCTGAAGAGCCATTGTTAGTAAATTCATCTGCTTGCTTACTTACTCATTTGCTTAATCATATATTCATCTCATCATTTATTTAACAATAAATACTTCAACCATTATTAATGCCAATGGTGTATGCTAGACCCCCGATAGAGGAAGATGAATAAAATTCTACAACTTAGACAGATACATATGGGAACATTGATAATGGGAATATGGTTCATGATTCTAGATATGAAAGTGTGGCAGGAAGATAGAGAGGGAAGCACATAACTGTGAACCTATCAAGATATCTAGAGAAGGTGCCAATATCAGTAGCCTGCCGGGCCAGACATAAGCAGACTGCTATGTTGGAGTGTCCAAATGATTGTTTAACTAAATAATATTCATTTCTATAATCAAAGCCGTCTAGTCTACATGCCAAAAGATCCAAGATGGTTGCCAGATGTCAGCTATTCCTACAATGTCACTCGCTTCAGTTAGATCCAGTGTCACCTCTGCTACAGCTGGTGTTTCCCTGATGTAAACACCACTCTTCCATCCTCTCTTAGCTTCTGTCCTTTTCTCCCTGGCACCCTTTGCAGTCTGCAGCTGCAGTTCCTGGCTTACTGGGTTTACAGTCCATCTCCCTATTGTTTGGGGCTTAACTTGGGGTCCATAACATTGTCTGGGACATACACGTTTAAAAAATGAGCTACAAGGGCAATGTGAATTGAAGAATCATTTAACACATGCAAAGGAAGTAGATAGAGAATAGGAACAGGCAAAGGAAATGGCCCAGGAAAGAGAAGAGCCCTGGAAAAACACCGGATCCATGGGGCACTTCCTTAGGAAGAAGATTCCTGGCCACTTAAAGTGGAGATGCTTACAAACAGGTGCACAGTTCAGAAAAGTCAGTCTGGCTGCATTGGGTCGGGATCAGCGGAGTTGGGGTAGATTAACTAGGCTGAAAGAAAACCATGAAGGCTAGGAATAAAAGGATGTGTAAGAATACTTATCCAATACTGATAAGGGAACATTTGAACAAAGGTGTGACATATTTCAATGCCATCCTGTGGAAAGAAATGGAAACTCAGCATCAAGTGGTTATTTTTTCCTTTATTTAGCAATAGACCTAATAATAAAGGGATCTTAAATAAATTAATAATTAATAATAAAAATAACATGTGTGTATTAATAATTCATTACTATTCTAGGAAAAATTGAAAATATGATCTCACTGTTATCACTAAAGTTTCCTCTCTGATGAAACAGATGAATATAAACTATAATCGGTTTTACATATCTTAACATACATTATGACATTTCCAGAAGCGGAAGAGATCGCGGCAGCCTGTGTGTGTGTCCCTTCTATATCAGTGCCTCTGACTCCACCTGAGGCCCGGTGTCTCTTCACTGGGTACCTTGGCTCATGGGCCATTCCTTATGTGGAGAGAAAGAAAGAAAGAAAGAAAGAAAGAAAGAAAGAAAGAAAGAAAGAAAGAAAGAAAGAAAGGAGGAAAGAAAGAAAGAAAGCCATATAAGTCCATTGTAGGCCTCTTCTAATTTCCATTTGTGTTCCTTTATTTGTTCAAAGCTCAACATTGAATTAACTATGATCTCATTACACTCTCTAGTGGTTAGTTTTACTACTATGTATTGTCCAGCTGAACAAACTCTCAATAAATAAGAAAAGCTTTACCTATGAAAGCGCCTCGGAGTAAATATTTAACCTTTTCTGGGTTTGCTGATTCAGTATTGGGGTGGTGGTGGGGGAGTGGGGATGTTCACATGCCTGTGGAGGCCAGACTTCAACCTTAGGTGTTGTTCCTAAGGACTCGTCCATACTGCTTTTTCAGAGAAGGTGCCTTTCTTGGGACTCCATAATTACTACTATGCTGGTTAATAAGCAACTTGCAGGGAGTCTGCCTGTCTTCTAAGATGCTTCCAACTCTACCTCATCCTGCATTTTTACCTTTATTCTGGGAATTGAACTCAAGTCACAGTGCTTTGCCACAAGCACTTTAGAGATGGAGCAATCTCTCCAGTCCCTCGCAAACCCAATATTAAGCAAACTTTCCCCCCTCGCATTCTTTCAGCCTGATATTATTTCAGTTGAAGAAGTAAATCTAATTAAAGGCGCGCAGGAAATGGAAGCTGTTTTCAGAGTGGGAAAGGCTGCCTCTGTGTATCTTTCACCACTGATTGGACTTGCAAGATGGAAAATTCCATCAACTGCTGGGCAAAGTGCTCTCAATGTGGTGGGAACATCTGCTTTTCTTTGTGTAAAATCTCTTCGGCAGGGTGAGCGAAGATTTTTATTCTAATTGAATTTGTAGTTAATTTGAGATAAAGAAGAGACTGGCTTTTGCTGATCCTGCTTAAATCAGGGGTCCCAAGTTCCACTGTTCAAAGCTCACTTTTTACTCAATAGAGCTCTAAGTAACAGGTGGGTTCTTGATATTTTTAGGACAGAAGGAAATTTCCAGTTATGCTTGATTCCTGTTTGGCTCTTTCAAGTCTCCCATGTGAAAGCTGGAAGGAGAGCCTCCTTTTACCTAAGACTCAAACTTTTAACTTGACATATAAAGGATTAAATGACCTCAACTTGAAGATGACTTTCCATCTTGCATACATTTACCTAACTTTGGATTGTAAGAAACAGACCAAAAAGTTGAGCTTCCCACCATATTCATAATCTTTCCCAAACAAATTAAGAAATGAATCAACAAAACTTACAGCATGTGAATCCCCCACTACCTTGGGCAGGCCTTCTACTTGGTAGCCATCTACTCATCCACAGTGGCTCCTTGTAAGGTACAGACACCATGAGTTCTCAGTTAGGATGTTAACAAGGTCAAAGCATTAAACTATGATTCGTTTACTCTCCTGATAGGAGAATAAACTGCCTTACTATAAAACATCATTTGGGACTCTAAATGAGAGGCTAAAGTTAGAGTGGAGCTAGAAGCTGGAATGAGAAACAAATATGAGACCTTCACAGCTCCGCAGAGTCCTCGGAATCTATCTCTGTCCCTCTTCAGGGTCACCTGGCGAGAGCGTTCCATTCCTCAAGGCTCTGAACGGAAAGAAAGCACACTCTCTTACATTCCCAGGAGTGAAACGGCAATGAGAACATCTTATTATATCAGCATTTCAAAAGCGTCCCCACCCTGTTTGTGTGCGTTCCTCTGTAGAGGTCACAGTTTGATGTCAAGCATCTACTTCCATGTATTTTTTGAGATATCACCACTCACTGAATCTGGAGCTCACCAATGTGGCATGATTGGTGGTTCAGTCATCCCCAAGAATTAACCTGTCCAGTGTCAGGCAGGCACCACCATCCTTTGTACCAGCATGCTTTTCTTTTACAGGGAGGCAGAGAATCCGAATTTGAGTCCTAATGCTTGCACAGCAAACATTTTATCCCTTGAGATATCTCTGTAGATCCTAATTAATCCAGTTTTACATTCATCATTTCTATACACGTGGAGACCCAAAGCCAAGATTTACATAGTTTTTATTTTAGGTTTTGCTCTGATGTCCCAGCAGAGTGAGCTGCCTGTGGTGTGTACCCGTAGATAGCCAGAACACGTTTACCCATAATTGAACAGCTAAAAATCTATTGCGACTTTTATAAACACACTATCTCCAGATATCTGCTATCTATTGAGGAAGTTAAGGTACAAAAGAAAATACCTAGCTTTTTATTGCTAAAGTTCAAATGATTTTTTAATTATAAGACTTAATTTTTAAACTTCATTTCATAGAAAAATATTTTTTTGGTGTTTGGGCAATGTTCTAAGAAATCACAGGCAAACCTAAACACTGAAAACCATAGTTCAGATCAAATAAAGTATAAAGGAAAAGGTCTATTTCAGAGTAATACTGGATTGTGTCCAAATTTTCTATATTATGTATAATTTTAAATACATCTCTAAGGCTTGAAAAGCCATCTTGTGGAGACAACTGAGCTAGGCTCATTATTGGACATGAAAATCTAAGTTTACATCTCATAATCACTTAAAAGCTAGACACAGCAGCACATTTCTATAATTCTTGTGCTACTAGGGTGACACGAAAGGCAGGACAGCAGAATTCCCAGAAGCTCTTGGGCCAGATGATAGCAGGGAACAACTAGGAAGAGACTGAAACATGAGAGTTGAGGACTAACATACAAAGCTGTCCTTGACCCTACACAAACAACTTGAAGTATGTATAGCCTTACTCACATAGGATAACATGGACATACACGCTCAACACGCACCCACACACACACACACAGAGGCACACATATGTATATTCTTACGCATTGATCAGATTTGAAGAAAATACATCAATCGTGCATAACTGACATTTATTTCTTTGACTACCTCTGAAGTTGATCCCTCTTCTGTTTTTTGTATAACTCTCTTCTCTCTTTCTCTCTCCCCCTTCTGCCCCTTCTCTCTTTTTAATATGTGTATAATTATTTCTAAATATCACTTATATTCACACATAACATTTTGAGTAGGATAGTGCATGGTTTACACCTCAACACTTATCGGACTGAGGCAGGCAAATCCGTGAGGTCTAGGTCAGCCTGGACAACATAGCACGTTTTAGAACTGTCAGTGCTACAGAAAAAAAAAATCCTGTCTCAAAATATAAAACAAACAAGTGAAGTGCAAATACACATACTTACTTACATATTGGACACCTAGAAGCTAGAAATACTTTTTCTAATTTGATGAATGTTTTATATTACTATAGGAGAAACATTTAAAAAGTACAATCCAAATGAATTTTATTTAATGCTTCACTAAATTTTTAGAATTCTTTTGCATTTTAATCTTTGCATTGAACCATAATTTTTTTAACTTCTTTTACCATGTGAAGGAGAAAGGGACCTAGCTATGTTCCCAGTCTTCAAATATGTATCCATTGCCTGTTTTTATCTAGACAAATTTTCTCAATTGTTGTGGATGCTTACATTGTAACACTTAGGCGCTGTGTTCCTTTAGTGCTTGTACAGCCAGTAAGAGTCCTTCTTGGCAATATTAAATAACATTGAGACTTAATCATCAAATCATTTCGGATTCAAAAACAGCACATAATATCTACGCTAGGGCATGGTAGACTTTGAGTCTACTAAAATCTAAACCTATCTGCAAGATATGAACAGCATAGAAACATATACATTACAGTGTTTAGACATGGGGGCTTTGGGAGGTGATTTGTATCAAATAAATTCATGAACTCAAGCCCCAGTGAGTGAACACTGGTGGCCCTACAAAAGGAGGGAGAGAGAGTAGAGGCCACACACACTTCTACTCTTTGTCTTCTGCAGTCAGTGCCTTGTTCTTTCATGGGATGGGATTCTACCAGAAGAACACTCCTGGCATTTGTATGTTTTAAAACTGGACCTCCAAACTTGTGAGATACAACAACCCTTTTACTCTGTAAGTTACCTTGTCCACATGGCCTATTATAGTAATAGGAAAGAACCAAAGGAAATATATCATTCATAATTTTAGCTATGCCAGCCTCCAGAACCATGAACCAAACAAACTACTTTATAATTCAGCAAGCCTCTGTGATTCTGTTACAGTAGCACAAATCACAGTAAGACAGTAGGTAGATAACACCTGGCTTCCTTCATCAGCCTCAAGATCACAGTACAGTCAAGGCTTTGAGTCAATAAAGAACAGGAATTAGCTTCGGCTTCTCCTGCTGACTATCAGAGTGATTCTTCTTTAAACGAGCCTTAATTATGCTAGAGAAATTTAGTGTTTAATAGACACAACTCACTTGCTGATCTGGAACTTTTATTATATGGGTTTACAAACGGTTTTAAGCCAAGTTGACTTTACGTGCTGCAAGCTCAATTTGAATATGCAGTGTTGATTTTTGAGACAACAAGCCCTACATCGCTCCCAAAGGGTGGTTAGCTCATTGTCACTGTCAGCATGTGAAATGGCTTGCCCTAAAGAAAAGCATTATCTTCTAGAATACCTGAGCCTCTGCCTTGCTAAACTTAATTTCTCCTTGTGTTCAATATTTAATTCAAACTGATTATCTACATAGAGGACACAAAAACATGGCAATCTTGTAATCAACATTTTCAAGTTTAGAAGCCTTTCTTCTCTCCCCTCCCCTCTTCCTCTCCCTTCCTCCTTCTCTTGCCATTCCTCTTCTTGTGGTGCTCTCCCTGTGTAGCCAAAGCTGACCTTTAACTTGGTTTTATCCTCCTTGAACTCGTGATACTAACCTTGCCTCTGATTGTAGGTGTGTACCCCATGCCCAGCTAAAGCCATCATTTGTGAAAGCACACTATGCACCAAGCACTGAACTCTGTGTTTTGTATTCACTATTTTTAATTCTGGTGACATATTGATACAGTACATGTACTTTATTCTTTTTTACTTTGTTTTTGGATAATAAATTTGAGATACATAGAAGTTAAACACCATTCATAAGGTCATGTTGCAAACTGTCAAACATGGAAACAAACATATATCCTTCTAAAACCTGAAAAATTTTTATTTTTCCTAAAATTTTATATTATATTGTATAAGTGACCTGTGTGTGTTATGCTATTTAATTCATAATATTCTTACATTATGCTACTTTAAGGTTATCTGTCTTTCATCTATTTATCTGTGTTTATCATCTATCTATCTATCTATCATCTATCTATCTATCTATCTATCTATCTATCTATCTATCTATCTACCGTCTCTCTGTCTACCTATCATCTAGCTCTCTGTATATAATCTGTCTTTTATCTATCATCTGTCTATTTATCCATCCATAACCTAATTGAGATATAATTTTGTTTTGTTTTTGACCCAGAGTGTCATGTAGCTCAGACTATAAACTGAATTCATTTTGAAGCCAAGCATGACTTTCAATTTCTGTTTCTCCTGTCTCTCAAGAGCTGGATTGGCAGGTATGTGCTACCATACCTGACCAATAATGGGCATCAATAATTACTCATGAACACTGATAGATTTTATCTGAAGCCACTGTTCACATTTGGACAAGACTATTCTAGAAATTAAGTTTAGTGGATAGCTGTCCCCAGAAATCAGTGGTTTGTGCTTTACCCAATTAACACTGTGTTTCTGATAGTCTGTGAGTATATTTAACTGATATACTTCATAGGGCTAAGATTCTATTTAGAAGAACTCATGACAATAGGCAGTGGGACATCAGTGAGCATGCTGTGGTCACATTATGGGGGGGCATTTAGACTTTAACAGTAGATGGCAGTTACCTTTATAAGATAGGAAAAAACCCAGTGGAGTGATATGTTAAGTGATTGTCTTAGGCTGATAGTAAGTCTTCTGGATGAAGTTTCCTTGAGAAAGTTTCTGAGTTTGGGAATGGTTTTACTCCGTTGTAGCTGGAGGAAGCCAGACACCTGAGACCTCTTTAGACAACAGGAAACAATGCTCCTTCCTTTCCTGTTGTGATTTAAGAACATTTCTGAAGCAAGCCCTCCATGAATGTGAAGGCAGTGGTAAAGAAATGGAAACAGCAGCAATGGAAACAAGATGACTCTCAGAAAGAAGGACCCAACGATTTGCCAACACAACGTTCAGAAAACAAGATGGTGCCTGACCATGGCCATCTTCCAAAGGGAAAAACAGTAGGAACCAGTGAATGGAAACAGGTTATCCAGGACTTGTGTCCATACAGCCTCTAGACAAATGTAGAAGCAAACACAGGGCAGCTCACCATCCGTGGAATTAATGTTTTATCTTCATAGATACCTACTCCTTTAAGAAAATTTTCTTCTGTTATTACTTGTTTGGGTTTTTTTTATTTTTTGTTTTTGTTTTTTTTTTTCTTTTTTTAGTTTGAGGAAAAAATAACAGTGTTTCTCTTTTGAAATAATGAAAAGGACAGGAAGTTTAAGGAGAAACTAAATGACATCCAATATTCCCTAATACCCTCTTGTTGCTTTAGGTGATTGGTATGCTTAATTAAGCAGGGTCCTGGGTCTATCATCCATCCACCAGGGCTTGACCTGAAGGTGGGAAGGAGCCGGGTGTAACCTGACCCAGCCCAGGTGTGTGCCTGCAGGTCAGAGACTGAGAAAACATGTGGCCTCTTGTAAGCCTCTCCCTCAGCCTGTCCAGGACTTCAAGTATTTTGGTTGTTTCTTAGATGTCTGCATTCTGCCATGTTTAAGAGATGTCAGCACGCATTCCTCTAGATTCAGATTTTCAAGATGGGAAAGGAAGTGCGTGAGGTTAAGACACTCGCTTAAGGCCATGGAGTCAAAGAGGGCAAAGGAGAGAATCCATTCAGCTGTTCTCCAGTTACAGCTCCGCGATGTCACGAACCAGGGTCATGTGTCAGGGGACTCTCACAAACACTAGCAGTAACTAGAATACTTTACAGAGATTAAAACTTACTCTTCCTTTACAATATTGCCTCGTTTATTATGCCCTTCTCCCCTCCCTGGCTTCTTCCCAGCCCCCACTTCTTCACAGGTAAAACAAATTTGACTTTCTACTCTATCTTGGTTCCTGCGTATTGAGAATGTGCTAAGTGACATTTGTCCATATTTGTTTCCTATCCTAGGGAGAGGTGATAGACAGAAAAATTGGTTAGATGGGCAGATGCTAACTAAACCCCTCTCAACATACAACATTAGTGAAAAGCTAGTGTCTTCCCTACAAGGGCATAGTTAGCAATCCACGAGTGATACAAATATTACACACACACACACACACACACACACACACACACACACTTTGCAGACTAGTCACTTTTAAATAAATTACTTGCATTATGAACATTCAAATAATACATAAGCACTTGTGCTTTCTTAGCCTGTGATTGTGTTTGTAAGTCAGATTTTTGTTCTGTTCTGTTTTGGTTTGGTTTGGTTTGGTTTTTTATGGCTGATATTGAATACTGTTCTGTTGCTGTGTTGATGGGTTGATGGCGGTGTGCTGGTGATGAGACCCAAAACTCTTTCATGCTTTAGAGCCTTCGAATACTTAGCTAGACCTCGAGCCCTAAAGATTGTCTTTAATATAAATTCTAATAGCAAACTCTTTTATCCTAAAGCGCTGAGCCTTGCCTTTGACATACATTTGAGCAGCCCCAATGCTGCTGAGATAGACACACCCATTCTCCAAAACCCTCTTGAACCCTAATGGGTAATCTTACGCTAGGAGTCTTAAAAAAACTGTGACTAGCTCTTGCTTGTCCTTCCTAGAAGGTTTAATAGAATGTCCAGTGACATTTGGGACATCAAGCTTAGACTGAAATCCACTTATTATAAGTGAAATGAGGTACCAATGAGCCCTAGAGAATCTTAATTCATATAAAAATGAGACTGAAAATGGATGCTTAAGGCTGGAGAGATAACCAGCATTTCAGAACCCTTGGTGATTTAGACAAAGACTAGAGTTAGTTCCCAACACCACGTGGTAGTTCACAACAATTTGTAACTCCATTTTAGGGGGATATGACTCCATCTTCTAGCTTCCTGTGCTATGTATGTGAACTGCACATGTATGGTACACAGACTTGTGTGTAGGCAAAACATCTACACAAATAAAATAAAAACAAATAAGTTAGAAATTACAGATACATAGCAATCAAATATGTCAGCAGCTTCTAACCCTAAGATTACAGTGGTGTTCAGCACCCTTTGTAATTCACTCTGCTCTCTGAAGAGGTGATCACTATTACCAATGTCTGTTACAGTTTTTAAGTCTCTGGCTCCTAGATTCTTACTATAAGGCTATCTCTATCTATTTATTTGGCAATGTGAAATTTACCAATTGAAATTCATTAGGATAAGGAAGGATCTTATCTGTGCCCTAGTTGTGGTCTTTATGCAATTCCACTTAACATTGATAGGCCTTCATCTTTTAGTTAATCCCCTCCTCCACCTTCTTTCTATTTCTCCACTTCCATCACAACTATAACCATTACTGTCATTTTATGAAGAAGAATAATTTGGTTCTGTTGTGTTTAAAATCAACAGATCTTCAGTTTTCTTTAATTAATTTTTTTTTTTGCTCATAGACTAACTGGTTGACACAAATGCACACATTTCATGAAATAAATTAATTGCTTTGATTTGAATGTGAACTGTGCCTTCGAAGATTTATGTGTCATAAGAAAAACATAGACTTATGTGTTCCCAAAATAAAAGGAAAAACAAATAAAGATGCTGCTGGCTGGTAGTGTACAGTATGCCTTTAACTTGAGCACACAGGAGACAGAGGCAGGGAGAAGTCTGTGAGTTTGAAGCTAGACTGGTCTACAGAACAAGTTCTAGAGAAGCGAGAGTTACAAAGAGAGACCCTGTCCCTGTCTTAACGTCCCCCCTCCTCCAAGGTGAGAGATAAAATGATTTCTGAGAAATGGAAGTAGTGGAGGTCCTTAGGTCGTCAGGGCCACATCCATAGAGGGGAAGGCAGGATCTTCCCTTCCTTGCTGCCTCTTTTCCTTCTGGCCATGGAATGAGCTCTACCATGTCATCCTATCAGATATGCTACTCCAACAAAACACAAACAAATGTGCCTAACTCCTCCAAAGCCAGGGTCTACTGTACTGAGAGCCAATGAGAAACTCTTTTCCTTATAATTTACCTTGAATATTTTATATAATTGGCCTCATTACTAATATACTACACTATACTATAATAAATATAATATATACACATTTGTGATATAATATATAATATAAATTACGTATATAATTTACCTTATAACTACGTCAAATGTCTGTTTCTACAGCAGTAGTCTGACAATAAATTTGCTCTAATGGAAAATGTGCTCAAGTATATAATATAGTCACATTTTTAATCAAAACATTTTTCCAATTTTATCCATAATGCTGTTTCTGTTTAGAGTTGTACATGAAATCATCGATGGCTACTTTCAGAGTCATCATTGGCTCTAACACACGCACACATGTGTGCACGTTCACACACACACACACACACACATACACACACACACACATACACTGTGTGCACGTGCACGTAGCATTGTAATTGTATCTAAGATTGTAAATAACAATGAATAGTTTGATTCCCTGAGGGAAAGAAAAGCCCTTGCTTCTTCTTATAACCATTCATTCTGTTGCATTTTAATTTCTTAATATTTATTTAGAGTAACTTTCAATGCTGGTAGGAGTGACAAGTCTCTCCCATATTTCTTTGCCTTTATATTTTGTAAGATAGGGTTTTCTTACATCTACTTCTTTTTGTGTTTGTGGGGTTTAATTCTCTGTTATTGCCTTTCTTTTTCTCCACACCTGAAGAGTATTCGACTTTCTAATAATAGTCACCTCCCCTTATTGAAAAATGAAGTATGCTAGGTTAACATAGAAGGTTTGTGCATAGAGTCATGAGGGTGGTTGGTAGGC
Organism: Rattus rattus; assembly: GCF_011064425.1. Lineage (NCBI taxonomy): Eukaryota > Metazoa > Chordata > Mammalia > Rodentia > Muridae > Rattus > Rattus rattus. The sequence goes on along the minus strand of NC_046155.1, from coordinate 128,970,770 downwards.
TTTGATTTAAGCCTATAATCAAAACCTTCTAAATGAGAACTTACCTCTATACTTACAACCTTTTACCAGCTCTCCAATTTCTCCTACATAGTTCTTTCTCTTTAGTTATTTATATCTATCACATCTATGTGTACATACATACAATATATATTTATTACATAACTTATTTTTATATATCAAGACAGCATAATCCACTGATACACAGTGTTCTACTTTTAGACCTTAGCAGACATATTCCATATCCCTTTGTCAATGGCAACCTCAAGGTCTTTAAATATGTATTGGATTCTACCTAGGGTATGTAGTTATACAGAGCTTATAATTAAATATTTTGTGCAGGAAGTAAGAGAGTTAAGAGATGTGTTAACATACCTGAGATAAACTCCATGTTGTCTGCATTGTACCTGCTGACTGGAGCAAGGGCTGACTGCTGTAATCAGTTACCTCCTTTTCCTGGGCCTCTTTTCTTCCTCATGCTCTAATGCAGAATCTCTCTGCTGCTCCAGGGAAGAAGTCCTCTATCTGACTTCCTTCACATCAATTTCTGGGCTGTGTCTTCCCAGTTGGCTTCATAATTCTGGAGGCTCCTATACAGATTCTGTTTTTCCAAATAAAGAAAAAAATATCCCTGGTTCTCTGGTGGCCTCGGTTTTGGAGAGTTATGTCTATTTTTATTCCTTAGTGTTATGTATTTGGTATTTGGGATTCAAGATGATTATGCCTGGGATCAATAAGTTACCCTGAACTAGAATTAAAATTTAATTTTAAAAGACTTCCCACATGACTTTGATTATTTGACAGTTATCAAAGTTTTTAAGAATAAAAATCTATGAAGTGCTCCCCAGGAATAAAGGAAAGTACACCAAATCCCAGTGCTTACAAAGCTCAGTTTTATTATCCACCAATCACTAAGCAGTTTACTTACCTTCTAGCAAAAATGTTTGTGCTATTGTATTTTCTGGAAAAAATTAGTGAAGGAATGATTATTAATTTTCAGGAAGTATTCTCAAGAATTTTATTTTAAACACCACACAAACATATCATTCAACCCTCTTTTCTCATTTCCCATAGATCTTAATAGTAATTTCTTTGAGTTTATCCAATTTGTGGTTCTGGGTTCTGCTTCTCCCACTGTGGTGTCCAGCAGTTCTGGTACACTGCTCAGGGAGGACAGGGTGGGGTCTGACATCTACCTCTTCTCTCCAGGGAGTCAGATGCCTCTGTATGCTAGGCCCAGGAAGATGAAATGGAGTCCAAGGCAGGCAGGATCCCATTCCTATTGGGAGTGAGTTTTTTTTTCTTTTTGAAGGGGTAGTTTCCAAGGATCTTAGCATTATGTCACAGTCCCTTTAGATAAAGAACTTCTTTGACAATCTTTAAAGAAGCAGCTTTCTGAGATGATCTTAGCTTGTTTGTATTTCTTTATTGGGGATGAGTTCGAATGCATATACTTGATTTGGGTTGAACAAAGGGTTATATACCTTTGGGGAAGGGCATGAGAATATCCAGGGAGAGAAAAGTCTTTGGCCAAAGGCTACTGAGATGCCTCATTTGCATGGAGAATTCCAGAAACTATGCTACCCAACTGACCTGTTGGGGAGTTGTGACCACCTCCTTAGGAGTTTCCAGGTTATATGCTTTGAGGTTTCATTGAAACAGGAAGGGCATTAGGCCTATACCTGTCAGGTGTCAGGATAAGATACCAATTTCAATGGATGGAACCAGAAAATATCCTGAGTGAGGTAACCCAGACCCTAAAAGGACATACATAGTATGTACTCACTGATAAGTGGATATTAGTCCAAAAGCTCAGAATTCCCACGATATAACTCAAAAAACCATATGACGCTTAATAAGAAGGATGGCCACATTGTGGATGCTTCAATCCCACTTAGGAGGGTGAACAAAATAATCACAGAAGGCAAAGGGAGAGAGACATTTGGGTGGGAGAAAGGGGGAGGGAAAAAGGGGGTGCAGGACCAGATATGGGAAGAGACAGGAGAGAAGTCCAGACGGCCAGGAGAATGAATAGAAATAAGTAGCAGAGGGGGAAGGGGAACTGGGTAGCCACTAGAAAGTTCCAGAAAACAGAGGCCGCAGGTAGGCCATCCAGGAACTGCCTCATATTGCAATCCATTCCATCTGCAGACAACAAACCCCAACACTCTTTCTGATTCCAAGATGTGTTTACAGACTGGAGCCTGGTATAACTGTTCTCTGAGAGACTCTGTCATCACCTGACTAAGACAGATGCAGATACTCACAGACAACCATTGGACTGAGCCTGGGGACACCATTTGAAGAGTTAGGGGAAGGACTGAAGGAGCTTAAGGGGATTGCAACTCCAAAGGAAGAAAAACAGTATCAATTAAGTTCCTCAGAACTCCCAGGAAACATACCACCAACCGAAGTGTATACAGTAGCAGGTCCATGGTTCCAGCTACATATGTAGCAGAGGACTGCCTTATCTGGTATCAGTGGGAGGGGAGGTGCCTGGTCCTGTGGAGGCTTGATGCCCTGGAGAAGGCAGGGTGCTAGAGGGGTGAGGCAAGAGTGGGTGGAACACCCTCTTAGAGGCAAAGGGGAGGGGAATGGGTGGAGGGGTTCATGGAGGGAAGACTGGGAAAAAGAATTCTATTTGAAATGCAAACAAATTAAATGATTAATAATAAAAAAGAAATAAAAAAGAAAAAAATGCTAACCCCAAACAAAGACATGGCCAAACACCTCTTCGGTTGTAACAGTTTTAGCTGTCTGGGTGCCATATGCAATGCCCTTTGACATTTATCTACAGACGTCTAGAGTGTGATCTACTTTACAGAGTCATTTAGAAGTACGTGTTAGGATTTCGACTTTAAACGTTGCTCTACAGGTCGGTGTAAAGGAAAAACGTGTTTATGGTTCTCAGTCTGGTAATGGCAGACTCAGGAGAGAACTATGGAGAGTAAGCAATTTAGTCCAAATAATGATGAAAAAGGAAAAAAAAAGCCTACTTAAAGTAAATATGCTTTACTGACATATTAGCCCCACTGATGGAGACAACTTTCCATTTATTTAAAAATCTAGAAGTAAAGTATAGCCAAATGAAGAGATGAACTCACAGGGGAAAATAGGTTTAGATAGAAAATTGAGGTGAGGCCTGACTCTTGCTCTAAGACCTTGGCATTCATTATTCTTTCTGCAAAGAATTTGCAGTTCTGAGATTAGCATTTTTTTATTTCCATAAGCTCGAGCTTTTTTTTTTTGAGTGCTATTAAGAATGCCAGCAGAAAATGCAGGGCACATGGACTATTTAGATTACACTGGCTAGGCCACAGTTTTGAAACCTCTCTTCGATTTTTTTTTTTTTTTTTGCCAGCTAAAATTTTGCAGGTGGTTGAGTAGTAGATACGAACATCACAATGTGAATGCGAGCCAATTAACCAGCAACCACATTTTATGAGGTTGCAGCCACCTAATTGTTTTGTGTCTGCAGCTAATTATTTCTGGGAGATATTTCTGCATATGGAAAAGGAGTCTGTTATTATAATTGAGTGTATACAAAACAGAGATTTCTGCTGTAAGTACATCAAGGGCACAGATCACATCTTCTCTGTGTTTTATAAACTTCCATAAATCATTCTGGGCCCATGGATTCTAAATGAATATGAACCACTAATGGCGATATGATTCTAAAGTTTAGCAAACAAGTCAAAAGGCTGGCTGGGGGAAATAATGAACATAATACGAAACAGTGACAAATTCTAGGTGGGGGTGCCCTTAACTCATCGAAAACCTGCTTATAGGTTTAAAATCCTTCTGAGATACAAATATGTACTCTAATAAGTTTAATAAAGTTTGAAATTGGTGGCTCCAATAACTTGTGGGACCGGCCCTAAGATTTGGGATGCTGCCAGGTTTAACCACCCCCAAGGCACACAATATCTAAACCAGTACCTACCATGCTAGGCTCTGAACTTCCCCAATTTCTCGTTTAAGGTAGGACAAATTTAGAGGCAGCATATGTCAAGAGAAAACTTCCCTATTATAATGACCCATGCATTGCTGAGCCTAAGGGAACTCTGACAAATTAATTTTATGGCAGAGGCTAAACTTGTTCTTATAAATTGCCCTGTCCAGACAAAGTCGTGGGCAAGCATGCAGTTTTATGCAGATAGATTTTATTTTTGTTATTATTGCAGCTGCTCATTGATATTTTAATGCAAGTTTTTATTGAGTTATGCCCCAAGGCTCTTTAAATTGAGGGTTCAATTATTTCTAAAATCTAATAATTAAGTAAATTAATGAGCCTAGTCAGAAATCTGGCAGCCTGATTGTAAGGATTACACAAGAAATGAGCTAATTTTTCCCATTTTTACTGGAAGATCTTTTAAAATAATCTTTTAAAATATTCCAGACTGTGCTGTGCAGATATGAAAAAAAAAAAAAAAAAAAAAGGCCAGCACTGAGAGTCACAGTTAGTCCGTGAATAAACATATGCATGACACAGAGACACAGAGACCATTTAAACCAAGAACAAGGGCCAGGCAGACCAAATTATTCCCATGCCTAAACAACTTTGTATTTCACTAAGTATAATTTCTAAAACACAGATGAAGGTGATATTCCTGTCTTTTTACTTAATGATAGAGGATGAATCATGATAAAACCTGAAGAATATGACTATCATAGTCCCCTGAGAAAACATACAATTAGGTCAAAGTTAAAGAAACTAGGATTGTTGACTTGGAGAAGAATAATTAATAGAGTCTATGCTAAGTTTCTCAAAAATACCTAAAGAGAGATGTACGGCTAGATTCTGACTTCACAATGGCATTCTTTGTGAGGCAGTGAAATTAATATCCACTTAATACAAACCATACTTCAAAATCTGGAATTTGGTGTTCTATTGGGCTAGCCTGAGGCTTTATCAGGATATTAAGAGGCATTGGGGAGCCACAGGTCCCAATCAGTCACAAGGGAAACCTATCAATACTTGAGTGCTGTGTTGCTAAACTATGGTGATTAATGTTTGTAACTTACCATATGCCCACCTTCCAATGAGTTTGTCAAGATGAGATACCATTTTAAGTTGAGAGCATCTGTGTTCCACACCTACAAGTCTTCCTTTTTGTTGATTGGTGGCTGTGGTGGTTTGAATAGGAATGGGCTTGATAGGTTCTTGTGCTTGAGTGCTTGACCCATAGGGAGTGGTACTAGTAGGAGGTGTGACCTTTTTGGATATGTGTGATCTTGTTAAAGGAAGTGTGTCCCTGTTAGGGCAGGCTTTGAAGTCTCATATGCTCAAGCTAGGCCTGGTATGCCATTCACTTCTCTTGCCTGAGAACCAAGATGTAGAAATAGCTCTTTCTCCAGCACCATGTCTGCCTGAATGCTGCTGTGCTTTCTGCCCTGATAACAATGAACTGAACCTCTGAAAGTATAAGCAAGCCCCAATTATATGTTTCCTGTTATAAGAGTTGTTGTGGTCATAGTGTTTCTTCACAGCAAGAAAATTCTAAGACAGTTGTTATAGCGGAACCTTAGTTCTGAGGGTCTTGTTTTCATAGTCCAGTATAAAAAAGCAGGATACTTCTGATGGTTATGGATCCTGTAGCATTTATATTTATGTAGAAAGTGGTCTTAGTCTAACTCAGGTCACAAATCCTGATTTTGGCTTTGATAACTTTGTAAGCTGGGTTTAACAATTGGCTCTCTGATTTGGTGAGAAAATTGGTGATTTTTTTTTCTCACAGATGGCTAATCTGTGATCCACTGCCCTTGTTGCTTTGGATCCAGGGTAAGAAATCCCATCACAGTGTGAGTATATAGTGGAGTAAAACCAGTTGCCATAAAGTCTGGATATCAGGTAAACAGACAGGGAGACTCGAGTCCCACATTCTCCTTCAAGGGCCAGATATCATGACCTAAAGCTGTGTATTTGGCTGAAACTCTTAAAGTTTCTATCATCCCCCAATACTGTAACTTGGTGGAAAACAGTCTTATCAATGGTCCTTTCACAACCATTTAAAGTTCAGGCTGTAGCCGTGCCTTCACATTAGCCTAACTGCCTGATCTTTTAAAGACAGTTAACTTTAGATTTTCAAGATACTCTTATCAGTCTCCTGCTTGGCTTTTCAGAATGCATATCTTGACTGATCCATACCTGGGAAATGTATACCTGCTGGGCAATATTTGATGCGTTTGAATAGCATCTTGACACTCTAGGTACCTATGGCACCAAACTCTAGGTACATAGGGTTATACCATATTTGTTTCGCCACATCACAACATAGGGTGGACATACAGATTCAAAATCCTGAAAGCATTAAGTTGAGCATGGAAGTTAGTTTCTCAGTGTAGAATACCAAGGTTGGGGGAGCCACTAATAGTACAGACATGGTCGAGTTTGCTTGTTTAGTAATTGAGAAATATTGACTATATTATTCTTTGGAACTTTATGAGTTTGGATAAAATTTCCACTGTGATAAAGGATGAAAATAGAAATAGCTTATTATTTCAACAATTAGTGGCCACTTAATTGCTTCCCAGCTTTATACGGCATCTCCCTGATTGGAGAAAAGCACTCATAGGCTGTCTGTCTTGAACTTCAAAAACAGAAAACAAACTTGAGTTGCACTAGTGGCTATTTTATAAACACAACACAAAAATATTAATGCATAAAGGAAAGCATTATGAACTAACTTATATTAAAAATTAAAACTCTCTTCTCCTGGAGATTTTCCACCTAATGAAAGAAGTTATAGGAAAAAGATGTAGCATTGTTCACAAGACAGACTTTATCTGAAAGTGTTGACCTGGGGAGTTCTAGATTTGGGGAAAGAACAAGTTCGCTGGACTCCTAATGTAGTAAGGACATTGAGTTTTAGAAACAAAGACTAAGGGAGGGTTCGAGATCTGGGGAATCATCGAGAAGATCTCAATGATAAAGTAGAGCATTTAAAAATGAATAGGGCTTTGTTAATAAATTATTATTTGGGTGTAGGAAGAAAGAAAGTCCATTAAATACCAACAAGAGGTGTAGACAAAACAGGTCCTACAGGTTTTTTGGTAAAATCAGACTAAATAAGTCTAAAATAAACCATGGTCATAGGCCTCATCAGAAAAATGTAGGTGCCTAGTTCAAATGAGGCTGAAAGGGAAGAATGTTACCGTAACAAAAGACCCATTGTCAGCCTATAGAAGTGATTTCTAAAAAACAAAAAAGAGATAGCTTTGACATGATATAATTTGACAGTTGAGCTGGAAGACTTAACAATCACATCATAAAAGAAAATGGCTACATGGCTGATAAATGCAAAATTTTCCTCATAAAGCATAGAACCCAAAGCCTCAATTAACAAAGAAGTTAAAATGAAGTCACCAAATCATATCATTACACCAATACTAGATGGCGGAACTCATCATCCTGCCAAATGCCAGCAAACTTCTGACAATGTCTACTAATGCTAAAGGCATAGGGCAACTTGAATTCAAGTATTCTGTAGGGAAAGTGGAAATCGGTACATCTAATTAGGATAATTTGTCAGTCTCCAGAGTGACTATACATACGCATACATAGTCATGACTTTGTACCTCCAATGTAAACACGCAGCAGAAACCCATCAACAAGTTTCCAAAGTCCATGACCCTTCTAACATTGCTAGTGATAGCCCCTGTATGGAACATCCAGATGACTGTCACTGGTGGTATGTTTATCCAGCATTTAGCATAAGCAGAAAGCCTCATGACTATGTGCAAGAGCATGGAAAGCTGCCCAAACATAATGTTAAAGGAAGTAGCAAGTCCAAAGTATATACCACAGATTCATTCATAACATGGTAGAGTATGGTACCACGCAGCACCATCAAAAGAGAGGTTATGTTCGAAGGTTGAATGAGAAGAAAAATGGCAAGGGAGAGTCCCAGAATGCTTACCATGTTCTACATTTGCAATTGTTCAAGTTTAGCATGCACTGGATTTTGAACTCATGCTAAAATGTACATTTTAATTCTCTCAATTTGACAGAATGTGAGATTATGATTTGCTACCACCCAGGCAATACCCAGGTTGTCAACTCCAATTTTGACATCTTCTTCTGAATGACTGTTACACAGGTTCATTTGTAAAATTCCATCTATTGACTATGTATCAATGATTTCAGTAGTTCTTGCAACTATGCTATAAATCGATTAAAAATCTCCATAATTGACAGGTTGATCTTTGAGGAGTTAGATGGATGGGTGGAAGACAATAAAAGCTGAATGTCAAGATATTTTGCACACATCTAGAAAGTTTTCAAAGATTATTTTTAAATGGCCCATATAAGACTACTGCTTCATAGAGTAGATATTTGGAGTGAAAATTGTAGCTATATTTTTGAAAATTATTTTCATAATTTTAAAATGATGGGAAGGTATATATGTCCATGTATATATATGAACATATAAGTCCAGATACCTGCAGAGACCTAATAGCAAATATCTTAAAGCTAGAATTACAGGAAGTTGTGAGCTTCTCAAAGTGGGTGCTGTGAACCAAACAGGTCCTCTGTGATGTAAGATTGCTGTTAACCTCAGAATTATCTCTCTAGCCTCAATAACATTTAAAAGGGAAAACCTCACTATGTAGCCCTGCCTAACCTGGAATTCACTATTGGACCAGGTAGGCTTCCAACTCTGCTTCCTTAAAGGCATGTGCCACCTCACCCATCTAAGATGTATTTTTGTGACAGATATAACTTGAAAACTGGGTCAGTTTTTAATAAAAGAAACATCTAAACCAATTTTGAAAACCATAAGTCATTAAGATGGTACATTGAGTTACATGAAGAATCCCAATGGAGGAGAAAAAAATTTAAGGACGATGTTTACAAACGAGCCAGCTAATGCAGCTGCAGATGGCATTGGTCTTGTGAACACACCGGAAATGCCCATCCATTACTACTGGAATCCATGCCCTAAAACATTCTCAGTCTTTTTGCCCAGCTTATGGTTCAATCCCAAGGCAAGTATACTCAATGATCTAGTTTAGGGAGAGCTTGATTAACAAAATTTCATTAACATCTATCAGAAGTTGAGGTACTATTTTCCAGACAGCAATTGATCCATTTCTAAGAGATGTTGTGATTGATGCAGTGTGCAGGAGCCAAATTCGAGAGGCACCTAGCTTCCTCTTACTTTGCAGCATTCTTTTCTCACCAATTTTTATAAACTCACTTTCTTTGCTGAGCTGAATTCCATGACAAAGACTTTCTGAATGGTGGCAAATTGGACATGATCCTGAGCCAGAATTTATGCACAGATTGGTATGTCCTGTATGATTTACTCTGAGATGATGTAATACTTGCCAGTAGAATTCTGGGAAGAGTTTGGAAAGTAATAATAAACAAACACTCTCCTTACAAGAAGTGATGGGGGTTCTTACTCACTCCTATTTTTATTTATCAGACAAGTATCCATCTGATGTAAACATGGTTTGCTAGTAGAATGTTTTGTTTCTACTGAATTTATTTAGAGGTGTGAGTAGTGTGTACTTCGAGAGACCTGTGGTTCAATTTCATAAATCTCTTGGGGATGGAGACAGAAGCTAGTTGCCAGCCTATGTTGTTAGGTATTCCAGAAGTTATTAACTTGCAATAATCATCAACTGCCTGTTTCCCACACCTAAGAAAATGAAGAAACGTTCTTGAGATCCATCTGTGTAAAAATCACAGGCTAGGCATGAGATCACTATCACCGGTGACACATTGAGGCCATGTTGCTTCCACATTTTCTAAGTTCCATTGAACCAGGGATTGCTTATAAAGGATTTCCATTGGATACTTTTGTTTTTTCTGTTTCAAGTTTCAAGATGCCTGTCTGGATTGTATTAGCTTTGCAAGAATTTACCCAAGAGGGTTTTGTTCCTTAACTTGATTGGAAAGGGGTGGAGGAGAGTGGCCGTCTTTGTGGGAAACAAGATTTTTTTTTAACTCCATTATTTTAAATGTGTGTGCAAGAAGTTTGAGAAATCTTTTTTTAATGCGTAGTTGATTTTGTTTTATATTTTTCAAACTGTGGTCTGTATAAATCACCAAAAACATATTTGTAAGCCAGACACCAAAGTCAGCATCCTTTAAATATTCAGAACTACTGCCACAAAATCAAAAATAATAAGTGTCATATTGAAAACGATCAAAATTCTGATAGGGCAGAGGAAGATTTAATTTGAAATGTAGTTTTCTGTTTACATTGATTATTTATCGCCACCATCTCATTTAGTTCTTTAGAGCTCCAATGCTATGTTTATTCTGGTGCATTCTCTTTTCCTTTGTGATAATGATTCCAATGTATTCCTACTTCAAGATGGCATGGATCTATTTCATCAAATTGACAAAAAATTAGAATTGATGAATGTTAAAAGTTCTTTATGTATCTCCACTGAACTTCAGTGTACTCTGTGGTAGAACTGCTACCTCCTCCTTTGTATCTAGCAACATGGAGGATGAATCTCTAAGTTCATTGGCACCTCTGTGTTCTGCATTTTAGAGCAATGAACTCAGCATCGCAGAGTACTCAGCCCCAACTCATTCCTAATACTGTCATATGTTGATGTCCCCATCCTTACCTTGGTGAACCTCAGTGGTGGTATACAACACAAGAGAGGCAGTTTCTTTGCATATCACCCAATAGGTGTATGTTAAACATAGTGACTTCTCTGACAGATGACAATTCATTAGATTAGACTTCCCCATCTCTTTCTCATAGGTTCCATGAACCTCCAGTTGTTAAATAGTTTGAGAAAATGCTTGCTATCCTCAGGGAGTAACTACAGAATAAGACATTGTTGCATAGTAGAGTTTCCTCAATTTCTTTTCTCCTTGTAGAAAAACATTCTGGCAAAGGCAACTTAAAGGTAAAGAGTTCTTTTCAACCCACAGTCACAGAGTACATTCCACCATTGTGAGAAAGCCAAGGGACATGATCTAAAAGAAGCTGTTCTCTTCACGCCCACAGATAGGATCCAGATGCACTATGATGTTCAGATTCCTTTGTCTATACCATCCAGGGATCCCAGCTAGGGAATAGTGCCACCCACAGTGGGCTAGCTTTTCTATCTTACTCAACACAATCAAGATAACCCACTACAGTAATACCCAGGGGCCCATCTCCCAAGTAATTCTAGATTATTTTAAGTGGACAACACTAATCATCAAGATTGGCTGTATGACAAATTAGTTATTGAGCAACCTAAAGAGAGGGGGGAAAATAGATCTTATGGATCTATGAACTCAGGAAAGATGTGTGGGGCTCCAGAGACTACAGTGGACCTCCATTTCCAACATATAAAAATCAAGGGGAAAAATTAAAATCACTTTCATATGTCATGAAATTCATATTTATACTCATTAAACTCATATTTATAATATCTATAAAATCAAACATATGCTGCATATAAAACTAAAGAGATAACATGACAAACATTTTTAGTAAATAGCATTTCTAATTTGTTTTCTGAAGAATTTAGTTACAGTCTATCACTTATTTCAGAGAAGCGTGTATACCATAGATCCCAAACTTCTCTAGTGTAGAATGTGGGGAGCAGAAAGGCTGGGAAGTACCAGCTCTCATTTTTACGTTGTTTTCTCTCCTCCATATTCTTAGAAAGTCTAAAAAAATTAAAAGAAAACTCTCGCTGTCCTGGATAATGGAAAATACCTGTATAATCTGTCACCCACAAAGTTCATAGAATTATGGGCAACTTTCCCATAGGATAAATAGAGTGTACAACAGGAAATTTCTTTGGGGAGATTATTCCTAGATCTCTAGAAGTTTTATTTTTCAAGTGAGGAGTGGAAAAAAATCAATGACAGAAAAACCGTTATTTATTATAGTCTGCAAGTGGCTAAAATTTCTTCCAGAGAGGAAATGAGTGTGGGGCTCATGAACATATGACAATTGGGGAAGATGGTTTCCAATGCAAACAAGCCTACACACTAAGATTCCAGTGCATCATGTTGTACAAGCAGCTTTGGTCCATAAATGTGGGAAAACATATACCTGACACCTGCTTCCCCAGATCTGTATTCTTCTGCAAGTATTCCTAGCTTCCCAGAATGCTGTTGGTTACATGCATGGAGAGTCTGACATATAGTCTTCACATGACTTGACTAGAATAGCACAGATCTGGAGGAGGAAGGAAAAGAACATTTGAACTCTTCTAGAGTTCCTAAGTATCTCAGTGTTTCAAATGCCAGGGAATATATCACCGTAGTTCCTCCTATTTGGGTATCTACAGACAAGTATAAGGCTCTAGATTCAAAATTTTAGAAAGTCTAGAAAGATTCCTAATTAAATAGACTTCTCTGACATTGTTATTGTCCTACTTTTGCTAATTATAATCTTAGAAAGGGGATCCTGCCCTGAGCCCCACATATTCTAGGGCCAGCTAGACATTAATGGGATTTAAATGTCATTGTACAGAGTTCCATTTTTTAAAAGTCTCCAATTTAACTGATTATTCATAAAAGCATTTCTTATTGAAGCAGCCAAACACATTACCTCTTCCAAACTATACTTCTATATGGGGGTATGTAAACACCATCTCCATTCCCCAAAGTATATATGACTTACATGATTTCTACATTCTTTTAGTGAGTGTGTCCATGGGTATAAAATACTTGTAGCGAGGTTACTGAAGCACAGGGGAAGTGTTACCTGACTCCCCTCCCCCATTCCATCTGCATTTTAAGCTTCAAGATAAGTAAGTATCTCTTTGTTTCCTTTGCTTTAATCCTGAATTCTAACCTCACTGTAAGAGACAGGGTAGGATGCCACAAACTTATTACGTCTCAATTAGAGCTGCTACCTAACGAAGATAAGCTACAGACTTTCCAGGCTTGGCTCTCTCCATACTTCAAGAAACACTTGCTTGATGGAGTTTCTTCTCAAATGCACTGCAGAAGACTTGTGTGATGGTGTCCTCCAACTTCAGGAGCCCACATCTGATGTCCAGTGGAAGACCTTGCAGGGCAGGAAAGTTCACATTATTCTAACTGTTTTAATCTCCTCTTTCAGTACTTGGAAGTGTCCTTACCACCTCCATCATGTCCCTTGTCTCCAATGGCTCTTAAGATTAAGATTGACCTTTGTAGAACCTGCCAGATGGTTTGGTAGGTAAAGGAACCTGCTACAAAGTTTGATGATTTGAGTTTGATAAGAGGAACTCACATGATAGAAGGAACTGACTCCTATAGGTTGTCATCTGCTCTCTGCTCATATGCCGTAGCAAATGTATACACACACACGCACGCATGCACGCACACACACACGTACACACCCCACATGCTAATAAATATAATTTTAAAAAAATGACTCTTGTAGGCCAAACAGTCCTACACAGATGTGTTTACAGCCAGCTCTCTTCCCCCTTGCACCTTGTAAAGATGCTATAAAAAGTTTTTTCTTTTTTAAGATTAAGGGAGAAAAATCATAAGGCCAGAACTAGCCTCTGTGGGTAGAATGCTGCCAAGTCACTTCTGGATATCGTTGGTAGCTTGCATCTGAAAGTACACAGACGTAAGAAGTTCATGGGACGCAACCTTTCAAATGCCCTCAATACCAAGAGCAGACATGGCAAACTATCTTTTTCACAAAAAAAGGCAACAATTCTACTCCCCACTTGGACCATTTCATGCTTACTCTGGGCAAGCACTCCACTCTGAGCTACAGTCCAACTTAGCCCCGTGTTCTTCCTCCTTTCCCACAATGAAATTTTTACAGAGTCCTAAAGTGCTGGCTCTCTCCAATATTATTAAAATGATTTGTCCTTTTCAGGGTACAATAATGTGACTTTATTTTTTCCTATTTCTCTGTTCACTCTCAAATAACACTGTCCTTGGAGAGAAAGCCCTCTTGCTACATCTACACCATGAGGGTCCTAGTCTTTCTTATTGACAGGTCTGGCTCAGTTTCTGCTTCCTGAACAGCTATGGTCCTTCACAGAGCAGTTTTTCTTTGAATTTCAGAAAGTAGCATAAAATAAGACCAGCGTTTTGTTATAAAGAACATTGCAGTCAGGAAATTTGCATGAAAATGAAGAGACTTAGAATATATAATATTAATTTGGGTCACACAAATTTAGAAAGAAAGCAAAAATGTTTGTTGTCTCTCGTATTCACATCTTATCTATTATATATGGGGCAAACAACGATGATTAGAAAGGGAAGAAGGAAGGGTAATATTAAGTGTTGTGGAAAGATAGATTTCAGGCAAAGGGCCATAAATATCAGAAGAGGATACAAACCTAATTGTTTCTCTAGTTTCAACTCTGTCATAAATCTTTTTCCTTTGTTATGAGCAGATGCAAAAAAGTCAACTGGTACTAAAATTTAAATCCCTAAGCAAAGCTCTCTGTCATCACAGCAGCCATTTTAACTGTACAGATATTTGCAAGATGTGAAGTTTCAGACTGGCTCCTGTTTGCTTGAGTTGTTCCGTTGATCTAGCTTCCTAGTGTTTGTGTGAGTTCATTAAAACAAAGTGTTGTTTGAAAAGCAGCACCAGACAAATTCCACCTACACCATCTGTTCATACAATCCATGAATTTTATGTTTATTTCATCATTTTGATTTTAAAAATGAAAACTAGGGCCTATCTTAGCAAAGCCAGAAGGTCAGAATCAAAAGGAAAAGTTGTAGGAAAAGTGGAGAGTTATGACTATATCAAAGTTGAAGAGTCCCTTGAGATCCAAGGTTCTTGGTTTTAAGAGGAAAGAATACAAGAACAGAGGAGTTAAGGGCTTGGAAGTATTCTCAGATAAGCTTCAAGTGAGTAGATTTATGTGTTCCCTTAGCCCCAGACTGCTCCAGGAGAAGCTGGAAGACGGCAGTGCTTCCCTAGTCATTTGATGATTACCCAGGTTTAGAAATTTGTTTGTTTATGTGAGGCACATGAGGTAGTTCCAAAGGACTAAGATATTATCCCAGCTACATGGCTGTCATGAGGCCTCATGGGTCTCACACTGGACAGCCCAAAGTAAGATGTACAGGCAAGATTAAGTCCAGTACATTATTCCCTATTACAAAGATGATTAAAAATTTTCAGATGTTTTGAATAGATATCGATGAGAAACAACTTTGCAATGGTTAACAGCAATGGATTCTAGAAAGCTCTTTGGCAAAGGAAAAATTTCACCTAATGATTGTTTTCATCATAGTCTAGATATTAGTTATATTTCAAAGAATTGTTCTCATTTGTACATGTATGGTTTCTGGAAAAAAATTCTGGAAGGCTGGAGACATTTCATGGTTACCACAATTTTAGGCATATGAACATGGTAAAAAAAAAATCAATCAAGCGGAATGAAATAACTCAGAGATTTCTAAAGCAATTTCTCCCACTCAGAGTCCTGTGCCTACAAAAACCAAGCTGACCCATTTCTTGCATCTTTTTGATGGTTTAAAGGTTGTCCATCAATCAATTTACTTACGGATTTTTTTATATTAATGATTAACCCTCACTAGGAAGAAATACCTAAGAATCCCATGCCCTTACTCAATCTAGTGGTGTGTGTGTGTGTGTGTGTGTGTGTGTGTGTGTGTTTATACCTGTGTCTGTGTCTGTATTTGTGAAGATCAGAGAGCTAGCAAGATGACTGATCACACACACAACTATATATTTAAACCTATATTTCATGTGTAAAGGCAAATCTACATAATTCGTCTTTCTACTCTAGTTTATTGAGCTTCACATGTCAGGAGTTTAGTGTTTTGTGGCTGCATACAATTCTATTGTGTGCACATGTCATATGTATTTAGTCTTGTTTCTAGCTGTTTAGGCTCATACCATTTCTAGGCTATTGGGATTAGTATATAATAAACATGAATATTATGTATGAAATTATGTATCTTTGAAGTATTTTGGGTATAAACCTAAGAGTAGCATATCTGAGTTATAGCATATTTTATTTAGTTTGTTTGGTTTTAGTGTTTGTTTTGTTTGTTTGTTTGTTTAAGAATTCTTTATCTGTTTTCCATAATGATCGCTCAAGTTCACACACTCATGTGATTTCATTCCAGGGTACAAGTTTAGTACAACATGCAAACCAATATATATGTATATATAAAGTGCAGTACACAAATTATCTTTAGGACAGAAATCACAGGATCACCTCCATAGATACAGAAAAAGTCTGATAAAGATCAAGATCCTTTCGTGATAAAAAAAAAAACCCTCAAAGAAACTAAGAATAAAAAGAACCTTCCTCAATATAGCAGAGTTTGTAAGCGACAAACTTAAAGCCGACAGTTGAAAAAGAAGAAACAGAGTCTTTTTTAATCAGTAACTAGACAAGGATTCTTATTCTCTCCACCCTCATTCAATATAGCACTTGAACTTACAGCTAGAGAAATGGGCAAAAAGAAATAGAAGGGATTTATATAGGAAAAGAAAATCAAATTATTCCTGTTTGCAGATAGCATGAGCTTATTCTTAGAAGAAGCTAAAGATTTCCCCAAATCTCTTTTACCTGCAAAACACTTCCAGTGAAATAGGAAGCAAAGTCTGCCTGCAAAACTCAGGAGCTCTCCTCTATCTTAGTAACCACCTCGCTGACAGAGAGGTTGAACTTCCTTCACAGGAGCTTAATCAAACGCACACAAGCAACAACAAAACTTTAGGAATAAACCTAACTGAAGAAGTGAAACTCTTACACAGTAAAACATCAAGGCATTAAGAATAGAAATAGAAGAAGACCATAGAAGATAAAAAGCCACCCTTTGGTCAAGGACACCACAAGAAGATCTACAGAGTCAACTAACCTGGGCCCATGGGGGCGGGCTCACTGAGAGTGAAGCACCAACCAAAGAGCATGCATGGGCTGGACCTATGCTCCCTACACATAAGTAGCAGATGGGCAGATGGGTCTTCATATGGGTCCCCAAGCAATTGGAGTGTGGTTGTCTCTGACTCTGTTACCTACCATTGGATCCCATTCCCCTAACTGGACTGCCTGGTTGGGCCTCAGTGGGTGAGGATGCTCTTAGGTCTACTGTGACTTGACATCCCAGGCTGGGATGGTGCCTAATGGGGGCTTCTCGTTCTCTGTGCAGAAGGGGAGGACGTAGTGGAGGGTGAGATTTGTAAGGGTGAGACTGGGAGAAAAAGAGGACAGAAGGTAATCAGGATGTAAAGTGAACAAAGAGAGGTAGAGATAAAGAAAGGTAGATAGATAGATAGATAGATAGATAGATAGATAGATAGATAGATAGACAGACAGACAGACAGACAGACAGGACACTCTCTTCATACTCATGGTTTGGCACAGTTAATACTGTGAAAAGGGCTATGTTATCAAAATAATATACACATTATCTCAGTCGTCAAAGTCCAATGATATTCTACCCAGAACTAGAAAAACAACCCCCCAATTCATACTGAAGTATAAAAGCCTCCACCGAGCCAGGCGATGGATATGTATCAGAATGAAAACAATTCTGAAGGTCCCCCAGTGTCTGGCTTCAAATCATTACAGAGTCACAGGAACAGAAGAAGCGTGGTTCTGACACAAACTCAGACCTGCAGACTAATGGAATAGAACAGAGCACACGGAAATAAGGCCACACAGCTATAGCTGCTTAATTGAACTTGTTTCGAGGGGCTGTTTGTAAACATGCAATTTTGCTTCTTCATGATTTGCTTCCACGCTTTAATGCACTTTAATTTTGCTAAAGATGTTAAACGTCGTCGCCTGTATTTTTCAGGCATTTGTACATCTTTGTTTTGGAGGTATCCATTCAGTTCATGGGGCCATTTATTAGATTGCTGTATTAGTCATGGTCCTGCTCTCTCTCTCTCTCTCTCTCTCTCTCTCTCTCTCTCTCTCTCTGTGTGTGTGTGTGTGTGTGTGTGAATTTGTCAAATAAGTTTATTTCAAAATAGTAGCAACAGCAGAATCACCACAGGGAGGCTGAGAACACACTGTTGCTTGGCCTCTGAGGCTAATGCCTCAGCAGTTGGATAGCCCCTCAGTGACTGTTTCAGTAGAGAAGCTAAGGTTCTGGTAGTGGCCCTCCAGGAGGATGGTGCTCTAGCAGTCCCAATCTGGCACCAGCAACCTAGTTCTTGGAGAGCCCTTGGTCCTCAGTCAATGACCGAAGCCTGAAATGTTGCTTTTCATACCATTCAAGAAATTATCCCGACAGCATCAGGGCCAATAATTCAGCAGCAGGAGATAAGCAACACTTCTCTTCCTGTCTGTCATACCCACCCACCCCCTTTTTAAGTCTGAGCAGCTTCTAGAGGTGCTGACTACATTTGAAATAAGACATCCTACACTAATTAATCCAATTAAGACAGTTTCTCAACTGAAGCTCATGACTCGGGATTCTGATTTGTGGCAAGTTGACATGAGAGCACACCATCAACCATAGTTACTCTTTTTAGTATTTAAAAGTTTGAACTCTTTATGTGCCCCTAGATATTGAACTTCTGTTGATTAAATATGGACTAATTGGATTAATTCGTGTGGAAAGTCTTATTTCAAATGCAGGCAGCATCTCCAGAAGCTGCCCAGATTAATTTCTTCACTTTATTGACTATTAGTGTACATTTCCTGTGTGGTAGTACATTTCTTGCAACTGGAGTCACCCACTCCTGCCACTGTTTTTCCAGAGGACTCTGATCCCTTTCAAATAACTCTTGCCATTGCCTGGATCTCGACATGGTTTTCATTTGTGCTCCCTCAGCAGTTACAAAGTTTCCACCAGTACACTGAGTTTTTGGATCCATTTTAATTTAAAAGCCTACATTATGAGAGATAAAGATCTAGGTTCAGTCTTACATATAGACATAACTAATTTCCCCAGTATTCTCTGTTGAGGAGGCTGTCTTTTCTCCAGTGTATGTTTCTGACAAGGTCTTCAAAACTTTAAGATGCCTATAGCTGCTCGCTTCTGGGTCCACTCTTTTATGCCATAGTATATTTGGTCTGTGTGTGCACTTGTGGTGTTTTTGTTACTATAGCTCTCTAATAGAGTTTTAAGTCGAGTATTTTGATATTTCTAGTTGATAATTTGATTTAATATTTCTACTGTTTTGGTGATTAAGGGTCATTTTACTTTTAAGTAATTTTAAAGATAGTTTTTCTACTTCTGTGGGGGAATGTTTTTGGAATTTTGATAGTAACTGCATTAAAACTATTGATTGTATATTAATACTATACTCAATTAATAATAATTCTGCTGATTCATGAACCTAGAGATCCTCCTATGTTCTAGTGTATTCTACAATTTCTTTCTTCTGGTCATTATAGTTTTCATCGTATAGGTTTTTAATATCTTTGGTTAAGTTTATACACACATATATGTCATCTATTATAAATGGAATTGTTTTCCAAACTCCTTCTCAGTGAGTTTACTATTGTTGAATAGAACATGTACTGTTTTTAAATATTGGTTTTTATCTTGATGTTCTGTTGAAAATATATATCATATCTTAGACTCTTTTGTTAAAATATTTTAAATATTTTAATTTTATGATGGCATCACCCACAAACATGCATAATTTGATTTGCTTCTTATTTGTGTTGATTTTATTTCTGTCTCTAGCTTTGATGCATTAAGATGCCAACACTTTATTGATTAAGGTTAGTTTGAATAGATACTCTTTTCATACTCATCAATATTCAGCATAATGTTACCTACCCAAGTATTATTTGTAGTCTTTACTGGTAAGTTACTCTATTGTTATGTGTGACCTTTACTGTGTTTCTCATGAATAAATGTTGAATTTTGTCAAATGATTTTTGTGTACCCATTGATATCATTGTGTGTTACTGATTCGGAAATATTGGGATGTCTTAGAATATTGAATCCTTTCTAAGAAAGCTAATGGCCCCGTGGCACTAAAGCTGCCCCAGGCCTGTGGTTTCTGATTGTTCTCTTTTGAATTTCAAGAATGAAATTAACAGTCCATAGAGGATGAGTTTCGGAGAAGTTTATTATAGATTTATGCATGGAAGCTTAAGGGAGGAGAGAGACAGAAAAAGGAGAGGGGGGATAGATAGGGGGTATGTAGAGAGGGAGAAATACAGCAGGAGAGGTTCAAGAAATAGCATTCCATTGATCTGTTTGTCTCAGGCCTTTTAAAGGACTTAATGCAGAAACTGGGGTGAGATCTGTGGAGGCAGATGAGCCTGTCAGTCCCGCTGGCTCCTTTCTGACTTTCCGTCTCACTGTCTCTGAGTTTCAGTCTCACTGTCTTCTACAGCCATGTATATAATCTTGTATAGGAAAAGGGACTCCTAATGGATCACAAGCAAGATGAATTCTGTTCTGGCTAATCTGGCCTACAGAGACAGCATTCTCTGAACTGCTGCATTAGGGTCCCTCCTGCCCTACTTTCTTTTGATGTCTCCTCACAAGAACACTGGAACATTCTGCAAAGAGTTTGGAAAGTTAATTCTTGCCCTTTTTTAGAAATAGTCAACTAGTTTAAATTCCTGTGCAATGAAAACAAAAGACCAGTCGCACTAACAATGGACACCTGTTAATGAAACCACCAATGTGCTTGCTGAACAGTAAGCTCAAGCTTGCAAAGAAAAAGAACTCAAAGTCCAACAGAGATGTCTGGACAAAGCAAAGTTTACTCTTGATCAGAGGGGACCCTTGGAAGATGGAACCCATTGAGATAAGAAGCCTATGTTGTGTCTATTCTCACTCAGGCGGTGACTCTGCTCTTTCCCCATTGGCTGGGGTCCAACCACAGTGTTGTCCAATTGGCTTGTCAGAAAAAAAAATGTTGCATAGGGAATGGAGGGGGAAGGAGAAAGGGGGGGGTGTCACTGCTCCAAGGACATAAGGGTCACTGCTCCAGGCCATCAGATTCCTAGACTAGAAGTGTGGGCTTCTGTAAAGAAAGGTTTTTTTCTGGGTGGGAAGAATTAAAACATTTGCATAAAAACTGAACAAGTTAAGGGAGGTAAGATTTTAATCCCTTGCTCTAAACACATATTTTGTAGTATCTGATAAAGGAGAGTCCTATTTAATATTTCTCTGATTACAATGTGAAAAGACAAAGACTCCTGGAACTTTTTTTTTTTTTATCAAATTGTGTGCTGTTGACATAGCTGCCATTTTCTATCCTACGATGAAAAAGGAATAGGCTCCTTGTATATTAGCATAATTTAAAAAATAACAAAATCCCTTTTCTCCTTTAGGAGCAATTTGGAAAACCTGGGCCTAGAGAAATTAAACGGTAGGACAAGTTTTCCCAAGAAGATGACTTGGGCTTTCTTAGTTTTGTAATCCAGGGCACAGTAAAACCACTGAAGTTTTTGGTATAGTGGTCTTCTAGTCTACTGGTCTCCTCCATGGGTAGAAAGAGAGTTTTATTGGGGATTAAACTGCCAAGGCCATGGGGAGAGGGGTGGCAAGGTCAAAATCAAAATAGCAGAAAAGCAAGCAGATTTTATATACCCGGAAGCAGGGGGGCGGGGGTGGTGGAATGGCAGCTAGATGCCCTTGCTTGAGGTAGTTAACCTTGGTCAGAGTAGATTAAGAGAAGTTCCTAGTAAACAGAAAATGGCCTTTAGGCTTCTGTTGGGCCAATAACCATCCTGTTTATTCAGTGAGAATTCTTCTGTTGAGGACATTGTCACCAGCAGGGCCATGTGTGGGGTGGGTTGGGGATGGGGGCACTTTGGACCTGGCTAGTCATATTTATCCCTGTTGTCATTGTTCTATTTTAACATCATCAGAAACAAAAAATCCCCACAACTGAGCTCAGGTTTTGTTTTCTGTGTTTGTAAATGGTGGGTTTGTATGACAGGAAAAGCTGCTTCCAGCATCGGGGCTTCTGGGAGGATGGGGTAAGCGTGCGTCTGTACAAGTGTTCCATGACTTTAGAATAGCACCTAGCGGTAAAGGGCTTAGCTGTTAAGGACCACCGGAGTGGTCCAGAGGAGAGCCCCTACAGGGAAAATAGCCAGTGTGTGACACAGAGATCTCAGTTCCAGGATAGGCACAGTTCCTCCTTATGAGGTGAAAGGGCATTGAGGAGCAAAGATTACTTCTGCAAACTTCTGTTTCCCTTGTATAAGGAGGAAATGGAGAAAATGAAACAGAAACTCTCCAGGCTTTGTGTCTCTGGTATGGGAGGGGGTAGCAGCTTCCAGCTCTTTCCAGGGCTCCAGCTTTTAGAAAAAAAAAACAGAGTATCGGACTCTCATAACCTTGACCCTCAAAGGGCTCCGCCGTTACACCGTCACCTCTCTTCCTCATGCTTCCTCAGCCCCCACTCCCCGCTTCTGGCTTTATTTTATTTTCTTCATAGATTCTAAAAATGCAATGGAAAGAAAAAATGTGGTCGGACCTGCCGCCAGCACCTATGCCCTCCAGTCGTAAGCTGACAAAAATGTCAAGAAACTGACAGTAAAATATGCGAAGGCGAAGCCCTTGTGAGCGGAGTGAGTCTCAGTCTACTGGGTGTTCTCACTGCACCGTGCTACCGTCTCCAAACAGAAAATGCAGTTGGTGGCTTCGTCATTTTTAACAGTGCTTGTTAAATGGTATACTATGCAAAGGATAGAAAGACCAGTACAAGGGAAGCCCCTGAAGACGGAGATGAAGCAGAGAAGGAAATAGAGAGAACTCCTCCCTCCACCCTGGAGTAATGAAAGGCTGGGTCATCACTGCCTCCGCTGGACTCATCAGGCAGAGGCAACCACCAAACCCACTGCCAGGTAGTTAGTCCTTGGTTGAAAATCTAAACCATACATTTTATACTTTTTGTTGGCCAGCTTGGTATTTTAAACGACCCTAGACTTCCTTGGCTTCATCTGGTATCTACTCACTATGGTCCTGAGGAATATTATCTGTATTTTACTTTCTATTGATTTCTTTTCCTTTCTTCTCTCTCTCTCTCTCTCTCTCTCTCTCTCTCTCTCTCTCTCTCTCTCTCTCTCTCTCTCTCTCCTTTTTAGCTCTTGGTGACTATATCTTAAATGCAATCTCATTTAACCCACCTCAATCCTCAACGTAAGTTTGTTCAATTTCTTCTTTTGCAGAGATCAGAAAATCAGTGAGTCTGAGAAAAACCCTTTTCTCAAAAATCAGTTTCTAGTAACAAAGCTGGCATTCAAATCTGCATTCCCTTCATCACAGGCGACACTCTTCCCATAAAGTTCACGGAGGGGTGTGGTGGGAGGATATGGATAAAGAGGGAGGGGGGCTCCCTACACTTGATTTCTTTAATAAACATATTTACAAGCTATCATTTTAAATGGTGAACACATCTTGGGGCGCATTATAAATGAGAACCGCAGATATTTGGTATTTATGTGTTTGAAATTGCATCTCACTTCTTTCCAGTCTTAAACATCTGAAGCCACCCATAAACCTGCTTTATTCCCTTACAGTTTAGCATGGAGAGAAAGTAAGGCATATAGGAATGAAATGTCCTGTTTGGTTAAACTAATAACCACAGCACTCTTGTAAAAACAGGAAACAGAATCCACATAAAACAACTCCATCAAAGCAGTCTGGCTACTCCCTAAAGACATTAGATATCAAGGATATATTTATAATTGATGGTTTTAAAGTGTAGCTGGGGTGCCCCATTTAAAGCTTGGGGTATGCATAACTCAATTGTACATAAAATTGACAACTTTTGGCCTTTAGAAAGAGAGAGAGAGAGAGAGAGAGAGAGAGAGAGAGAGAGAGAGAGAGAGAAAGAGAGGGGGAAAAAGAGATGGATGCACATTTGAAGCACACAGGACTCAATTGCCCTTGAAATTTGCACGCAACATTTGCCATAGGCAATTAATCTGTATGCAGGGAAAAGGGAGGGCCCTGTAATGTTATGTGACTTCCCCCATGCCATCTTACCTTAGCTTAGCCATTAGCAAGATGAAGATGTCTGCTTTCCTTGCCCCCAATACCTGAGAGACAGGTCCCCTTCTCCTGAGATGCTGCGGGATCATCTATGCATCTCTGCTCTGATCAAAGCTGTAAAGAGAGTCATAAAACTGCCATTGAAATCCAAATGTCATATCAGTGGAAACAGCTCAAGTCCATAAGGGCTCTTGTGATAACCTCTTAATGTTCAAGTAGATCCCTGAGGGAAGGGCAGGCACATATTTCTCCTTCATGAGGTCCACTGTGGGCTTGGGACACTGCCAGAAACTTCCAATGTCCACACAGAACTCACCTCCCTAGACAGTCCTTCATAAATGTCATTATTGCTTTAAAAGCAGGTTATAGGGAAGAAAGAATAACGGCTTTGATACTATTAACATATGAATAGAAAGATGTGCACAGGTACTGCAGAGGGAAGGCTACTAAAACAGAAGCTGCAGAAACAAAGCGGCCTGATTGGAGTGTGAGGTGAGGTGGCTGCACCCCTTTGCTTTAGCCATGGTTCACTGTGTTCTCACGAGGCCGGGGCCACTTTTTCAAAACTTCGCCAGAAGACATTATTTTCAGTACTTCTTTTCCTTCTGTCTTTTCTCCCTTCCTTATGGCCATCATCACATCGGGCACTTTGTGTTTCCTTTGAGTGACACAAGGAACTTTTGAGGAAGTAACTTTTAGTTTAGGGGTATGCATGTCCCTCGATTCTTCTGTGAGCCACTAACAGGAACATTTGTAATGCAAAGATGAGCTCCTATCCCTCACAGCCCATGGGAGGGAAACTTCTAACCTAGAAATAGATAATCAAAGCCAAAGCAGACGTGCTCTTTATGGATTGGTCTCTTAGACGAGAGCCGCCTATTCCTATTCTGCATGCCAAGAAACTTAAACCTGTATGGGTCTCTCTCTCTCTCTCTTTTCTCTCTCTCTCTCTCTCTCTCTCTCTCTCTCTCTCTCTCTCTCTCTCTCTCTCTCTCTCTCTCTCTCTCTCTCTCCATCTGGAAAACTCATTTATGTTGAGAAACATTCAGTGTCTTTGTGTTGTACCAGAAGCTAAACACAAACGTTCAAGGGTTGATTTGAAGTTCGTGCTGTTGGAGTGACGGCAGGTTGTCAATTTCAGAACTCTTTTGACCAAACTCTCATGGAAGTGATTTTGCTCAGGAAACTAATGAGAAATCAGCTACACTTTTTGCCCCTCTTCACTAGTATTTTCTTCGCCTCAGGTATTATCGATTCCCAGTCTTTCTCTCTGAACTCCAAATCACATATCTGTCTAATGGTCTTTGTCTACGTTATTGGTACCAAATACAAGTCACTGATTTCTCATCCTTCAGTTATCGCCAACACCACATCGCCATGCTTCCCGCTCCGATAGTCATCTCTTGTAACTGTCTTCTGCTCTTTGAATGAATCTGAACCTTTGCCTATGGTTTTCTCTGCAGCTTTGATTGACAATCAGGATCTTAGTCCCTCACTGCATTTTGGGGCACCATTTTCCTTTGCTGGTCATGCCCAGTCAGCACTGGCTTTTCACACTCTTCAGACACTAATCTCCTTCACCTCAGAATCTTTATATAAGCATCTCCTGTGTCTGGAGCATCCTTCACTTCAACCTCTGCCCGAGTCAGCATTTCCATTCTATCTTAATAAACCTATCTTTACCTTTCACTGTTCACTATTCCTCCTTCACACTGGGGCAGCCCTACTTTACTTATAACACTTTCCTAGAGTCATAGCTAAATATATCTTTCTACATGTTCTGTTGTCCATCTTCCCTACTGTACTATGAGCAGCAGCATTGTTCCCTGTGTCAAAATGGCCCTGGATAACCTAAATGGGTTACAAAACAAAATCAGATGCCAGGAACCTGGGAAAGGCACTGGTAAGGACTGAAATTTGGATACGAATGGGAAGAAGAGGCTCAGGAGAGAGTAATCAGAATACATCGGCATACGTATGAAATTGACAAATAACAAAATAATCATACAAGTGTCTGAAGAGTCATCATTACATTTAAAACCCAATATTTAGTTCCCAGCGACAGAAATGAAAAACAATTGCACTTTCCTTCCCAAATGCTTGTGTCCTTTCCAGAATGTTTTCCTACGTCCACCTTGAGTCTAATGTATTTCTTAATGCATAGCCAGTACTTAAGCATTATTTATTAGATGGATGTATGAGTTCTCTATACTGTTACATTTCTAATGTGAACTCATTCTTCTTCATGACAGATATGTTTTAATCTATGTGTCACTCTTTCAACCCTATTAAATACATACAGGTAGAGTCTCTACTAAAAGATATGATTGTCCAATGATATTAAAAGTAGTTAGTGGCCAGCCTAGATTAATTCAAATGCACACAACCATCATATCATACCACCTGCAAAGCCAGAGCGTAGGAAGAAAGGTATAAGTGGATTGTTAGGAAAAAACAAACACTCCAAACTGCTCAGATTATAAGTCCAACCTGTGGACTGAGTCTTCCTGTCAAAATTTGAAATGTGGTTCATCTTCTGAAGGTCCTTTATCTTTTGAGCCTGCTCCCTAATTTGTCATTTCTAGAATGGATGTCCTAACTCTGCGATGAAAGAGAACTTGCATAGATTGTAAACTCAATGAGCCATTAAATAGGTGACAATAATCTTGATAGAAGTTTGGAATATTTAATTAGCACAAAAAATACTCTTAGGCAGTGCGCTCAATTACTTCCACGAATACTCCCCAAAATACCAACCAACTATTTTGCATGTCCATGAAATAATTTCAAAGACATTTAAGAGGGAAAAAGGAGATAATATTTCATCTTTTAATTGAAGGCTTGACAAGCTTTTGCATGTCCAGTAATAAAGTCTCAAAGTGAATTCAGTTTAGATCCTTGAGATATTTTTAAAGGTGACATTTCTATCCTCAAGGCCAACATTATAGGAGAGTGAGGGAAAGGCTATGAAAACCACTGGACTAGAGAAAGGCAATGATATTGCTGAGTACACCCCATGTGCTCCTTATTGGTTTTTGAACATTATCTACATTGTGTAAAGATCAGTAGAAGAAGTAAAGAAATGGAACTATCCGAATTGTGCAAATCATAATTGATGGAAAAGCCAACAGTCAGAGTTTGTCTTTCATCATAAGAACAAAAGCTTGGTGGAAGAACCCAATGGCAAGTCTGTGAGCAAAAGAGGAAGACAGAATAGGTGCTTTAATAATAACATCAAGAAGAAGTGTGTCTAACCTGCTCTTTATCTGTGTATGTGTTCGGTGTGTGTGTGTGTGTGTGTGTGTGTGTGTGTGTGTGTGTGTGTGCACATGCACATACCTGTTACTGTTGTGTGACTGTGGGCAAATGCATGCTACATCCTTTCTTAGAAGTCAGAAGAAACCGTGGGTATCAGTCACCTGCATTGTTTGTGACAGGGTTTCTTTTTCTTTTTTCTTTTTTGTTTCTGATTGTTTTTTCCAGACAGGGTTTCTCTGTGTGATTCTGACAGCCCTGGCTATCTTGAAACTCTCTTTGTAGGCCAGGCTAGCTTGGAACTCAGAGCTCTACCTACCTCTACCTGCTAAGGGCTGTGATTACACAGTCTCTCTTATTCACTGCTGTGTACATCATTTTACCTGGTCTAAAACATCCTAAGGATTGCCTTTTCTCTTTCTGCCTCCTGTCTCGTTACAGGAATGCTAGAATATGTGCAAACACTTCTGATTTTTACTTGGCTTCAGGAGCTCTGAATTCAAGCCCTTACGCTTGTGTGACAAGCACTCTATCCACTTAGAAATCTCCCAAGCCCTCTATATTTAACATAAAACTTCTCTGACAATTCAATAGCAAACTTATGACATGATTTTTAAATGTAAGGTTTGATAACGCCTCCCATACTTTTATTTCCATGCTAAATAACCTCTCACTACTGTGAAACAACCATGAAGCATTCAGCTTAACATGTATGTTCAACATTGAAACTTTGCCCCCTGAAACTCCATCAGCTCTATTTCTACTTACAGATGCTCACAGTATAGTGACCAATAGAATAAAGTGCTTATTCTCAGTGCCATGCAGCTGAGATTCAGGCTTCTGCATGCTTTCTCATCGCTGTCTCCCTTCTGTGACCATAGGCTCTGCTAAGCTGGGATAGACGCTAATGATGAGTGTCACAGATTAACAATCCTATTCTAAAATGATGAACATTTTAGGACTGAGATGAGAAACTTCAGCTTTCCCCAGCTGTCCAGTATCGTGACATTCCTTCAAATAGTTCCGTCACCTGTGAACAATGCAAAATGTTACAAAAAATAAGCCATGATCTCAAAATTAATTATGAATTTATATACTTATTCATTTATGGGTTGATAGAACAATCATTAGTGAAGACATGATAGAAGTTAGGCCTTAGCATGAACACACAGAAGATTCTAATCTTGGGAGAAGTCAGGGGAAGCTTGCTTTGAGTATTTTGGGGAGTAGGGTTGTAAAGGGATCAGTTAGTAAACTCTAATAAGGCTTAAATCGGCTTATTTCTTCACAGTCCAGAGATCTCATATTTTCAATATTTTTTGGAATAGCTAGTTTTTCTAAAAAGTATGTACATAGCCAGCACTTCAGAATGTTTAATGTATTTATTTAGTTTTCTTGCACCAAATGATTGATACTTTTCACCAAAAACTTGAAAATAATAGTCATTTTGGTGTCCTGTGTAAAACACACTATAGACAACTATTTTTGCAAACTTCTACTACCTACACCTTTAGCAACCTGAAGTAGACAAAACTGATTCACGGAGTGTGAATCCACTCTGCCCAAGTACTTAAGGTTTTGTCAGAGCCTACTGAGGAATGGAAAGTATTTCTGGAATGTTTTGCTCTCTGACTTGAGAGCTCAGGTAGACATAATTGCATTAATTAAAACTATTGAATCAACACATTTAAATTATAGGTCAATGAATAGCTTTTATTTATTTATTTTTAATAAGGCAGTCAGCATCAATCGACACACCACTCCAGCAAGAAAGTCATTTTGCATGAGTGCCATTCAGGCCTCTCCCCAGGGCAAGTAAGTACACATACCTGCACTCCTCAGATCATGGATGTGAATGGCTGCGTTTTCTCACATTAAAGAGTCTGACCGTTGGGGATTTAGCTCAGTGGTAGAGCACTTGCTTAGCAAGCACAAGGCCCTGGGTTCGGTCCCCAGCTCTGGGAAAAAAAAGAAAAAGAAAGAAAAAAAAAGAGTCTGACCTCCAAAAGTCTCATCTGGAGAATAAGTTGGCATCCATTTTGCATATGCTCTTTCTGTCCTTACCTCTTATTAGTCTATTCAAAGTTCTTTTTATGTGAAAGAAACTGATTGTTTTACACCACGACATGGTCCATGCAGAACTGTCTATTGGTATACCAAGACAAGTCTAGGAGGAATTTGGGTTAAAGAAAATAAGGGGGTATTCTAATCCTCTTAACCATGGTGACCCACAGAACCCCAGTTCTCATTATTAAAAAGAAAACATGAGAGTTTAGATGAAAGTTCTAGCTTCTTCAATATGAGTGAAGTGTATATGCGGTTTCAAATGTCTGAAAAGGATGGGGAAATAGTGAAAATTACCACAAAAATATTATAAGTGTAAACATATCAAATATGTTTGAAATCTGTGCTCTTAGTGATTGACAGAATGTCATCAGTCCAGAATTCTGGGAAAACATTTGATTTTCCTGAAGTTTTCTAGATAATATGTTATACTCTTAAGTTGTAGCTGAAAAGAATGAAGATGAACTGTAAGTATGGACCTTGAAAGATCCTCATTATATGCTGATAAGTTCCCGAGTTATATATTAAATAAAAACTTACAGCATTTTATCTTTGTTTTACTGTTGTATATATGCTATTGTAAGCCTTCTTGCTGTGAAATACGGCAAATTTTATATATTCTATTTGTAAATTATTTTAATTTATTGGGTAAATTGCATATAGTCTTAATTATGATATGGGATGCTTTTCTCCATATTCATAGATTAGTGGACTTTTCAATTTTCTTCAGAGAAAAACAAAATTAAAAAAAGATTTTCTTCTTGCTATTTTTCACTTTTTTTGTAAATTCATCTTGAATCCTCAGAGAGTAAGTTTTGTAAACATTTAATGCCCTAGTTGGCATCTTCTACTGGATTTATGATAATACATGTATAAATATTTCTGGAGGTTGCTTTGGCAAAATTAGAGATACATGTCATGCTAACAATCCTTTGTTTATTAAGACAATTATTAAGAACATTTGATGTGTGAGTCTTTTCTCACTTTTACCTAAGAAGCATGTTTCCTTTATCATCAAGAGCCAAGTAAACAAGAAATAGAAATGTAAAAACACAAGGGAAAATTTAAAAATATGCTGAGCATGTATCGCCATCTGGATCTAAAATATTTCCAGCATGCCCATGTTCACTGAACCAGCGATTCTCTCTTGACCAAAATGTGAGCAAAATGTGTGGCTTCCCATGAAGTTACTTGTGGTTCACTGGCAGGAACGGCCTATTGCACAATGGAGTGCCGGCTCACTTCTCTCCGTAGTATTATTTACAGAAGGAGTACAAAGTATTTTGTTGCTGATTAGATAGAAAAAGGAAATTCCAGCCAACGGTTTCTCAGAATGACTTTTATTTTGATGGATATTTTCTAATGAACCTAATTTATGTAAAGGTTGTTCCGTTAAAAGAATAGTTCACAAAAATATCATGCACGGCTGATCTCAAGACTGTGTTGTGATCCAAAAACAACACACAACAGCAGTCAAATATATGTTTTATGGGCTTTTGTCTGTTTTGCTATAACACCGGAAAACATTCCTTAATTAAAGTTTAAAACCGTAACTGATTAATTTTCTGAGCAAACAATCCCTGTAAACATGGAATGTCAGCCTCTTAGGGCTGTGTGGGTATAAATTTTACTCTCCTTGCAAAGGCATCCCGGGAGGACTCTGGGAGAAGCTGAAAGTGACATTGTGCCCTGGAGGTGAATCGTCAGGACTTCTAGCATTTTCTATAACCTACCTCTGATCCAATTAGAAATTGGAAAGATGTTCCATGCTTGTGACAATGCTGGCCTGGACCTGCTTGTTACCCTTGCTGCATGCAGCTTTTTGACAACTACTCAATGTGAAAAGGTTCAAAGGACCCTGTTTCCTGGGTTAGCCTATTGCTGCCAGGTTGGTGTAGTGTGGAAGATATTCTTGGGCCTTTGTCTATTGACACGGATACCCATCATTTAGAATGAACACCCTCATTTGTTTCCTACTGTTAACCATCAGTTCCGATTTCACCAGAGTCAGTGAGCAGTCTTGACTCTTCTCAGCAACGCCATGATGGATGTGTGTTCTTTTCCTTTGAAACTGGAGGGGAGCGTTTCAAATGTTACTTCAAAACTCCAAATGGGTTTTCAAGAAAAATATATGGAGGTATATTGCCAGGGAAAATGCATGAGCATGTTCAAACTAAAACTAAAAATCTAAATCTTGGAGTCAATGCACAAAATCGAGTTATTTTTATTAGACATCCACAGTAGTTCCAATAATAAATTACAGTCAGCGTTGTTCCGACACGGTGTAGGAAAAGAAGTAAGTGAGTGTTGTCTGTGTTTGTCTAGGTGGCATTTGTAGACTGAGTTTGTGTTTCCAACATGTCGAGCTCTTTAGACTTATCTCGAAGTCTTGATTTACTCATAGAGAGCCATCTAGCAGAATAGATCTCCACCTTGTCACGTGCAAAGGTGATAGACATCTCTTAAAAATAAATATTTTCATACACTCAGATACTTCTAAATTATTAGTGCAATTATTTCACTTTCTCATTATGCAGCAAAATTTTTAAAGTAAAAATTTCCTTAAAATTGATCGTATCCTTAAGATTTATTTTATTTTATGTTATATGTATACGTGTGTGACAGTGTAAATATGAATGCATGTGTGTGCACATGGGCCTATTGAAGCTAAAAGAGAATGTTGAAGCCTCTAGAGTTAGAGTTAAGGTTATTATGGTCCTCAATGGGTGCTGGGAAGCAAACTGGGGACCTCTGAAAAGAGCAGCAAGTGTTCTCAACTGGGCCACCTCTCTAATTCCTTGACATATATTTTATTACCAAAGAAAGAAGAAGAACTTGGAAGAAACTTCCATAAAGTCAGAGAATAATTGATCTTTTATTTTTATCTCCTAGTGAAGTGGTAGATTAATTGCTACACTGTGTAAACCCAAGCACAAGGAAACAAGACAATAAAAATGAGTGTTGGGTTTGGAAATGAACACTTGTCTGAGATGGGATTTAGAAGATGCTTTAATCCTGTTCCTTAGCTGTATACATGCTAAATGCTTGATTCGTGGTGTAAGAAAAGAAACATTTTGTATCTCCTTCATGTCAAAAATGTAGAATATAAAAGAAAAGAAAAAGTCAACCTTCAGAATCTACCCACAAATGGTAATGGAAACGCATTTAAATTGTACTCACTACAAGTGAGTTTATTCATGGCATCTGGTAAGAAAACTAACTGTAAGTTCAATGTCTCCATGCCCTGTGAGAGATGAGAGCATTGGGATTTATGAGTTTAGAAAGCTTGACAAAGGATGAACAGCGACACAAGGTCCTGTGTTAAGATGAAGTATTCTTGACTTTCAGACTTCCCTTTCCAGCTTATGTCCTCACAGACAGCTGATGGGATTAGTCAGACAAGGTCTTGGGAGGAGCCCAGAGGGGAGTCAGACCTGTACTATCAGTAAGAGTTAAAAAAAAGTCCATCCCCTATGTTTGGAATAATTTGGGACTCGAGATTACGCAGTTGTGGTATGGGATCACACAGTTCTGTGTATTGCCACTGGGTGAGGAGATCCCTGGCTATCCTGGACCATGTTTCCTTTTCTAGAGAGTCCTTAGGTAATAGGTTTTTGTGCCTTTGTGAACGACTGCTTAAGTGTAGCATCTCTGTTGTTGTTAACCATGCAGCGTGCAAACCCAGCCTGAAACAGTGAGTCTACCCTGACCCTTAGGAGAGTAGTCAGGAACGTGAGATTAAATTCTCTGATATCTCAGGCGTTTCCTTGATATAAAATAAAGCAACCATACAAAAGCTTAAAATAATGACTTGGTCTTGATGATTAAAGCAGAAAACAGATTCGGGACCCTGAAGTGCAGGCCACCCCACAGTCCAGCATTTCTTGTTCCTAGTACACACCACCAGACAATTATAAGCAGTGCAGTTGCCTTGCTCCAGTCTGGAACCCTACCAGGAAGTGCCTTGCTTTAAAACTCAATTTGTCCCTGGTTGTACTGGAAATTCTCCCTTGACAAGGTGCCTAGAATTTAGCAGGAGGCATGATGAACACCTGTCTTCACAAAACATCTAAATCCAGGGAGACAGCTCAGCAGGAGAAAGTGATTGCTGAACAAGCACGGTCCCTGGAGGCCAAGTAGAAAGTGGGAAGTGATGGCTTACATCTGTAATCCCAGCCCCACTGCAGGGAGGTGGGGGAAGGGAGCGGAGAACCGACAAGAGCTACCCTGGCGTATGTAGGCAGTGCAGCAGAAAAGACCCTGCTTCAAAGAGGCGGAAAGCTAGAACCGAACTGAAAAGTCGTTCTCTGACCTCCACAGGCATGGCGTTGCCCACACGTACATTTAACACAGAGAAATGAATAATTGCATAGATTAAAAAAAAATCTTTTCTTCCTAAATCTTGCTTTTCTCTGGTCTTTTGACATCGGTTAGCGTTACTGCCTTGTTCTCCCTTCAGAAAAAGACCTGGAGAACACAGACACAATAAATAATTCTAAATTCAGGCAGCCTCATTGTCTCACAGGCATAAGCAGAAAGACGGGCTACCTGTGTGTGGGCTATTGAACAGGAAGTGTGCACATCGAGTATTGGATTTACTTGCTAAGAGCTTTCTCCAGGGATGTGCTACAATGCAGAGTTAAATGGTTTGGGATTTTTATTCTGACGTCACTATTTTCCAAAACCTTAGATTATTGACATAGCTTCTTTAAACCACAACTTCCTCCTCCAAAACATTAGGAAACATTAGCAAGCTCTTCATGAAGTTGTAAGGCGTAGAGGAAATGATGCGCAAAAACTATATGCCGTGATGGACATATCTGTGGCTTGTTAAGTATTAACTGTTGGCTAGAATTTGTGTAAGCTGGAAATATTTTTTCCCCAAATTCCTGAAACCGCTTATATTTTTAAAGCTGCACGGTCCCAGTGGTTATGCATTTTGCCCTACATTAGCCAGTACCTGGGAAACACTATTGAAATCGTGTGTTCTCTATTAGATTCTCACCCCAGTGGACCGGTGGAGAAATAACAGCTGGCATTTAGCTTTGTTGGGCCTGGTTTCTACAAATCTTCCCTTAGCCCCTGTCGCCCCGGAGTCACAGGCAAACACACAGGGCATCATATTTCTTTATGTTGAGCTGGAAGGGGTGTTCATGTCGATAAGGAACCTTCCTCCCACCCCACTTTGTCTGCCCTGCACTTAGGAACCAAGGTTGAGTTCAAACAGAGGTCAGGGAGATAAAAGCCCGAGGCTTCGCCACCAATTCACTAGTTCGGTGCCTAAAACTTCCGTCATTTATTTATTGCCATTAAAAGGGAGAAGCTGGGGCCTGTGTCCTGACAGCTACAGACAGAAGCCCCGCTGTTTATTACATTTTCTTCAGCTGGGCCGCAGAATAGGCCAGGCCATTTCCCCTGACACCTTGCCAGCCCACGCGCTGAAGGCTCAGTGGAAACACAAGTTTCCACGCATCTCAGGAGATTTCTTGGTATAGCCATTTTAGAAAAAAAAATGCCCCAAACAAGAATATATGCAGCTCGGGTTGGGGTGGGGATCAGGCAGGGAAGAAGCCAATAAGCATTGTGAGGAAAATCCAGACTCCTAAGAAGTCTTCCAGACCGAGGGAGATTTACTGCAGTTAACACAGCCTTTTTGTGTCAGAGGAGAAGATAAACAAGACGCTCCTTCAAAGCAAACAGTCACTTAGAAGATGCTACAAGCATTCCTGGACAAGAGCAAGGCACAGCCCCAGCGCCAGCTGGCTGCGATCAAGTTGGGTCCACTGAGGACAAACCCTTTATCCCTTCGCCGGTTCTGGGTAGTGGCCCTTTTTAAGTGTTTGGTGCAGAGGAATCCCAGCCTGGCATACAGAAAGGACAAGGGCATCACAGGTTTGAGCTAAAAGGCAGCGTTGGTGGATCTAGAAAACTCAGAGAGTAGCAGCAGCAGAGACTACATGTTAAGCCTCCCCAATCCCTGCCCTGGCTGCTGGGCCTGCCTATGTTTGAGGGTCGCCATTTGCCTCCCTCCTCAGCTCCCCCAAACTGTTTGTTCCACCCTCCTCCACTTTGGCAAAGCAAGCTTATCGCTGTTATGATCTTTTAACTATGAGTATAAATGCCCAGGGAACAGATTTGTGAATCGAATCTTCGTTCTCTGTTGTCGGCCCACAGAGACCAGGGCTTCTGTCTGTGTACTATGTAGACAGAGGTGTGTGTAGTGTCTATTTAACTTCCCGATCTGTCCGTGGGTGAAGCCTAGGAGGCTGGCATGATATTTTCACCGCCTCTGATGACACACTAAAATCATGATCGTCTCCTTTTTCTGCAGAGCATTGATTATGCCACCAACATACATGTGGTTACTCTTCGCAGAATTTGGCATTTTTTATGAATAGTATAAAACTGGCATCAGGTCGGCTTGTCATGTTTTGACAGGGTTGTTCTTTTTATCCAGAATGCCTCTCCCCGCACCCTCCCCTCCCCCATTCCCCCTCCATATTTGAACAACATCCTGGCCAGTTTTTGTTGTTGTTGTTTTAAATTTACGTGGACTGAGGGGATTGATGAGTAGAAGCAATACGGCTGGAACGGTCAGGAGTGTGGAACCAGAGGAAGCAATCGCCCCACAGAGAGTTTCCCCCTGAGGAACCCCTGTTATGACTATTGGTCAGACTGTCTCCAGAGGGGTACTCAACAGCGTCAGAAACACGCGCAAGGTCAGGGACCAGATTAGTGAGTGGTTGCAATGTGCAGTTTAAAACCACTTTTCAGGGAGCTGGTACCTGACAAGCTCTTCAGACTGAGTTTTCCTAATCTCTCCAATCGGTGTGTCTTTCCTATATTCACAGCCCCAGGAAGGGAGTTGAGAATGCGAAATAATGTCCTATCAGGACAACCCACAGCTGCCAGTTTTAGCTCAGGTAAAAACCTGGGTATGAGCGTTAAATTCTCAGTCTGATATTTGCAGTGTTGAAAAACTACTCTTTACACACACACACACACACACACACACACACACACACACACATGTGCGCATACATGACTGCACATTCAAATGCTACTAGTTCAACTCTGATGAACATATAGTTTTCTCTTCATTTGTATCAACATATTTCACTTATTTATTTTTTGTTGTTATTAAGAGACAGTAAGCCATTGAGGGCCCGGGCTGCGTACATCTCCTGGCCAGTCCTTTAGGTTTAAGTCAGAATGATGCCACTGAAGAGGCTCTGTCTGTCCTTTATTAGAAGAAACAAGCCATTTGGCACCAGGGAAATTAGCTAATGCCTATCTATTCAAGAAACACTTGTTTTCCTTGTTAGCCAGTGTAATCTTGCATGTTTAAATGAGCAACATGATTTCAGTCAAAATTGAAACCTTTTGTGCAGATGCCCATGCTTGCTTGCAGTGACACAGTATAAATCCAGGCCAGTGACATGCTATCATCTCACTGTTATTAATGTCTTCCTGAACTTGACTCAGGTCCAACTTCTGTCTTTATATTGCTCAAGGATGAAAGAGATAACTGAATAGCTGTGTGCTCACCATTAAAATGTATTTTACATATATTTAAGATGTATGTGTATATATTATGCACTCATAGATATTAAATATCTATATATTACACATGTATATTCCACATCTATATATCTATATATACACATCTATGTATATATTGTGTATATTTATGTATATACTTTTCTATGTCATATTGTTTATACATATAGAGAATTTTTATTTCAGGGAAATCTCTGTGGCATAGAGCAAAGATATTTGCTTAATTGTAAGGAGGGTATCACACACAATCCCTGCTTTAGTGAATTTTGAGTTGCTATAGCAAAATTCTTGAAGCCAAGTAACTTAGAATAGAAAGGGTTCTACTTAGTCCAGGATTCTAATGGCTTGAGGCTATAAACCGGTTGGCATGAATATGGTGATGCTTCAAAACATGCCAGGGAAATGGAAAGAGAGTCAGCTTGGTAGAAAATGGAGCGCCAGCAGCTGGGGAAGTGAGAGACCAGGGAAAGAGAGGGTAGCTGACCTAACAAGATTTTTGGTACTTGGGGTTGAGCTGAAGGAAACAGCCCTAGGCAACCTTTGGCTAAGACTTGCTCCAAGGACAACATCCTCCAAAGGAAAGCACTAGGCAACTTAGGGGAAGTTCCCTGCTAAGCCCTATTCTTTACAAAAAATACAATTACAGTTTAATTAGTGTGTGTGTGTGTGTGTGTGTGTGTGTGTGTGTGTGTCTACCAGTGTGCCACAGCATGTTTGTGAAAGCCAGAGGACAGTTTGAGGGACTCAGTTCTCTCCTTCCATCCCATAGGCCCAGAGATTGAGCTCAGGTTGTGAGACTTGGTGGCAGGCACTGTTGAGACTGCGGAGCTATGTCACAGGCTCTAAGCCCTATTCCTTAAGGCTTCACCCCTTCCACACCACCATGCTGCTGAACAAACATGGGACATATGGACTTTTGGGCGAGTCCCTCAAACCATATCCAAAGTATACCACCATCTCATTAGTCCATCCATTCTCATGAGCTATCTCGCTTCATACTTCACGAAAGAGCGTGAGGCAGAAGTTCTTCACCTAGGGGTTAAATACGCATAGGACTTCAAAATAAATAGTACAATCATCGGGAAAGCACACTTCATTGTTAACACATATTAATAAATGTGTGCATTAAACACTTGTCATTTAAATTGTAATGAACAAACAACTTCTTTTCCAAGCAAGGCAGAATATTCAGGCTAGAGAGGGAAGAGAAACACTGAGCAAACCAACATAATTAAGTATTGGACAAAATGTTATTAGGGGAAAGAATAGTGTTCTATGAAGGAGAAGATCAATGAAGGGAGATGATTTAAAATGAAGGACAAGGGTGATCCTTCCAAGGAACTGGCATATGATCTGAGAACAAAATATTAAGTCAGCTAATGGGTACAAGGATGTGTGTTCCCTTAAGAGGAACAACATGTGCACATGTCCCAGAGTGGGAAAAGCCAACTGTATTTCAGAAAGGGAGGAATCCTGGGGTGCTGGGGATATAATAAAGATGGAGAGAATCATATACAGTAGCCTGGAGACACAGGCAAGAAGTGAATGATGAAGGGCCTTGGGGGCCAAGTGTAGCAGTCAGGGTTGTCCAGGCTATGTGACAACAATGAATACATCTTCAAATCTCTGGCATAACAAAGGAAAAGCTTGTGCTCGCTCACTGATCTCCTGCGATGATATGACAGGGATGATAGAAGAAAGCCCTGTAAAGTTAGGAGCGGCAAATACCTCATCAGCCCTATGAAGTTATGGGGGCCGCTGTAGGAAGAGATACACAGAAAAGTTGGCCTTGTCTTTAGCTACCTCAAGGTAGGAGCGGCAATTATCAAGGTAACGTTCCTTTCTTTGAGATGAACCTTTCTTTGAGATGAACCAGTTCACCCGGCCCTATCAGGAGGAAAAGAGATTTGGAATCATAGTTTAGTTGCTTTCTCAGTACAAATAAGTGGCTGACAAGACTCTTCCTGACCACAGTAAAAAGGGAGAAATGTTTTACTTCATTCCAAAGGCTGTGATATTGTGATGGCTCTAGCCCTAGAAATGCATAGGTTGAAGTTCTAACCCACAAGTAATTTTATCTAGTGGTCATGCCTTCAGTGATGTGATAGGTTCTAAGAGCACAGCTCTTACAAAAGGAAGGGACTAGTGACATTCCAGCAAAGTTCCAAGGGATCTGTTTCCTTTTCTATACTATAGGACACAAGAAATATCCCTTATAAGCAATAAAATGGGCCATGACCTGCTATTGAATCTTGATCTTCTAGATTTGTTATCAGGAAAAGCAAAACAAAAACCACCCCCCCAAAACAAAGAAGCAAACAAACTTTTTTGTTTATAAGCTCTCTAGGCTACAGTATTTTGTTATAGCAGCAGGTGAGACTAAGACAAACATGAAACACTTAACCTTTCATGTGGTTATCCTCACATGGCAACGTGTGTTTAGTGCTTGGTAGGGCTTTAATTAAAAAAAAATTATTTCTTTTGTTTTCTGGAAAATACATTATCCATGGTTTCTAGCCTGCTTTTCTGAAGAGTTTAAGCACAGGACCGACTACTGTGCTTTACCAAGGAATCTCTCAATCAAAAAATTTCATCCTTGTGGAGGATGAATCCTCAACGACAAAATTAAATGAAATCAAATACAAAATAGAAAACACAAACAAGCTCCAGAGAGAAAACTAAGATGTATAAGATATGAAGGAACTGAACTTGGGGTACGCATCTGTAACCCCACTCCTTAGGTTAGGGTTAGGTTTAGCATTAGGAGGGTTGTGAGTTTAAGGCTAATCTGAGCTACATAGTGAGCTCCAGGCAAATTTAGGCCACATACAGAAACCCTGAATCAATAAAATCAGAAAAGATAGAAACATAGAAGTGATGAAAACGTATGAGCAAGCAATATGACAGTATGCTCTAGAAGTAACCGTTACAGTGGTGTATATGATAGATGGTAGAAAAGAACTTGTATCTGAACCTGTATTCAGGAAACATCACCCTTAAAATGCATCACAACAGCACTTTACTGGTTACTTTCTTAATGATTTGACCCAGTCCTTGACAAGAAGCAACTTGAGGAAGGAAGGACTTAATCTGCTTTTACAGAGCTTGGTGATTATGCTAGTAGGCTTTCCCTGTCATCCTATTTAATTCAGTTAGGACCCCAGTCACTGAGATGCTGTGACCTACAACCAAGGTATGTCTTCCTCACTCAGTTAACCATCACTGAAAAAAGCCCTCACAGACACACCCAAGGGTGTATCTTGCTAACTGCCTAGGGGGCTTCTTAAACTAATTCTGTTGAGGATTGCAAGTGGCCACCACAAGTATTCGTTAAGTTAGACACATTGTCACAAAAACGCACTGGTAACTATTAGAAAATATGTGCCCACAATTCAGCCTGATTTGGGGCCTGGTGATGAAGAAGGGGAGCATGGGCAGGTAGAGGAGTGGGTGTTACTTAGAAAAGGGGACAGAGGTTAATCTTGTCCTTTTGCAAAGCAGGCGCTTCTTACAGTTATGTCACACGAAATTGAACAAAATCGCCAGGGGATGCAGTAAGTGCACTGCCATCTCTCCTCACCCTAAGTCTCACGATCCACTCAACTCCTGTCAAAGATGGGCTGTCTTCTGGCTAGTGGCTGTTCAGCACAGTCTGTGAGGAAATAGCCAGTTTGGTGGCTTGAAAGCCTTGAGTCAACACCATTGCGAACATCCTCACTGGAGTCCTAGATCTTGTTATGAAATTTCATAGTTAGAAGGGATTTAGTGGACAGGGAGAGACAGATTATAAATACCATCTCCAAGGCTGAGTTTAGGAGTTATGAGGCATGTAATGTTCACTGCCCGTCTTGTGGTGAGCAGTCAGAATC
Source organism: Rattus rattus (assembly GCF_011064425.1). NCBI lineage: Eukaryota > Metazoa > Chordata > Mammalia > Rodentia > Muridae > Rattus > Rattus rattus. The sequence goes on along the minus strand of NC_046155.1, from coordinate 128,930,171 downwards.
AACTGTCGAGTAATCCTGAGAGAAAACACATCTATGGTGACAGTCAAGCCTCCAACCTAGAGCGTCATCAGTTAATAGAAATACTGTAACTTTAAATGGAAATTCTATGTAAGTACGTGGGCATTAAACAATGGAATCTTAGGTTTAGTCTTTTCAAGAGTGTGATCATCATATAAACCTTGTTTATGTAGCTGGAAACAGGTCAGCTAAAATGACCCCAGGTCAGTCAGCGTGAGTCCCTGCTTGAAACTGATAACCGTAAATAGGAGTGTGCCTTGGAACAACATTCCTCTATGGGGTTGTCTGCTCAGCTTTGCAGTGGATCTTCGTTTCAGAGATTGTTACTCACAGGAGCATATGGAAAACCCATCCTCTCATCCTTTCTCCCTGACATAATCTCTACTTTGTTGGAGCTAGAGAATACAAAGACTTACACACTAAGGTTAGACGCCTAGTGACGATCACATGTAACCTGCTTCTGGTCGTTTCTGGAAACTCTTCTTTCCCAATGTACCATCTCTTATCTAGGCTGTGGATTATAGTCGTGATGGCAGGAACTGCAGCTGCCTTCTTGACACAGGACACCAGAAAGTAGTTTTCTTCCATTGTCTCCAAGCTGCCAGCTCTGAGCCACGGGTCATATATAGGAGGAAAATCAGAATGGCATTTCTCCTGTGGTTTCATAGATTCTTCTTTTGCATCAAGGGGCACACAAACCTTAACATTTTTCTTTTATCATTTTTAAATAGAAGGACTATAGGTGTAGAACGAAAGTCTAGGAACCAGAACTGTGCATTCCAACTGGGTCCCTTGATGGTTTGCTACATCACTTGATTGCTTGCTATGTGTAGTAAGACTGGATGTAAGTTTCCATTCTCCAGCTTTCTGGGTCAGCCTTGGGGTCAGATACGGAACACGAAAGGTAGCACTGATCTCCTAGTGTTGTCTAGGGATGGATTCATTAATAGAGAGCTTCTATAAATGGAAGTTAAAATTATGATTAACAAAATAAAAATCTCCACAGAGGAAAGTTTGGAGAACTCTCCCAAGTGCCATACATCTAGAAGAATCCATTTAAAGGGGGAGTCAGGCTGTTTCTGACCCAGCCATTTGTTTTATGCACTGCCAGCAATACCATCGTAGCGGAAAACATATTTTATAGTGTGCTGGGTGGCTGGAGCAGCACTCGGAAAAACATACACTAATTCCAGGTCAGCAAGAAAGATCCAAAGCACCGAGACAAGACCTAAAGTGACCCCTTTTAACTCAGGAGTGAAATGTTATTTAACTCACCCAAGAAAATCACAGAAAATGAAACTAAATCTCCAAGAGGAATCAAAATGCCAGAGAAACAGTAACTCTCTTTGGGGCCTTGCTGTGAACTCAGTTTGCTCTGAGTGTTGCTCTTTAAATAAGGATCCAGGGCACGGGGTGTGTTCTCTGTAAGCCAGTTGTATGTTCGGATGGGCATTCTAGTTTCTTCTTTCCTGCTCAGGGTTGTGAGAATATTCCTGGGGAACTTTGAAGGTGCACCTAGGAATGTCAGGTCAACACTCCATTAACTGAGCCACCTGTCCTGTCCTCACTACTATTCGTATCTGTCCATGAGTTAAGAACTCACTAACATGTCCTCATATCCACCGGCTCGCTCTTCAGTGTTTGCTTGCTCTAAGATCTCAATTCATATCTATTTTTACCCTAAGTCAGTGTAATGGTGATCTAAAATCTTCATGAAAGCAATTTTAAAATACAAGTAACAGTTATGGGCAAATATATACATGGTGTGTGTGTGTGTGTGTGTGTGTGTGTGTGTCTGCATATTCTCCCAACTAAACCCAATGACGGATGTTGCCTGATTCTACAATAAATGCTTCTGGCCCTGGAGTACTTCCTTTCTCCATTGCTATCACCACTAACTCCTCTGAATTTTGCTCAAGATGTGATCAAAGCACTTACTACTTAAGGCCTCAAAATGTGGCACAGATAACAGAAGGAGACAGACAGACCCCTTTGATTCTTTTGTCCTGTGTGTTTCCTGTATGTATGGCTTCACCTTCTTTAGACTCATCCTTGTGCTACATTTCCTTTCCTGCCTTTCTTCAGTCCTTCTGAGGAAAGAGCTGCCTTTATCTTGTTAGTATCTGTCTGCTTATAAACCTTCCTTAGAGATTTTGTTAGGAGTCACGAGCAAACAATGGTCCATAGTGCTCAATAACCACTTGGCAGTGGAAGTCGTCCGGAGGCTTCAAAGGATGCTCTGATCGTTCCTGGCGACCGGTTTCTTTCTGACTGCCCGTGAATGGACGTGTCAGGAACCACCTCATGTAGAAGCAAACAACAAGCCAACTAACTGAGGCTCTAACACAGTCAATTAGAGAGCTATTAGGGAGCAAAGACTTTAATAGAGTGAGGATTCAGGGAAAAGAAATCTGCCTTTGGGCAGCAAGCTGACATCAGTGTTTTATCAAACAACCGAAATAGTCAACACAGAAGACCACTGGAATTCTTACAGTTGGGAGACTGCAGAGACAGGCATTAAACCTGACAAAGCAGTCAATTAAAATCTATTATTTTTCAAATGGTGTGCTCTTGACTTTATCATCAGTTTCTATAAGTAATGCCAAATGTTTGTAACAACCACAGTGACATGACAGTCAGTGTGGAGCATAAAAGTTTACTATGGCCATACCAGTTTTCCAATATTTTTAGGGATCTACAAAGAACACTTCTCATGGCACAGTATCCAGACAGATGGATAAGCAAAGTGTCGTTATGAATATCCAAATCAGGAATATGTTATTAAAGTTGTGTCATACATCCACTACAGGTAAATGTAAAGAAACTTTTACTTCCTTGTTTCCAATCCTGTTTTCTACAGCCATGAGCACTTCCTCCCTCCTCACGGGCAGTCCAGTTAAACTGCTCTGCTTTGGTGTCAAAGCTTTGTGTTGTCGAACCGACCTTTATGGAAGTTATTGGCTCATAGTGGTAAAGGGAATAATAACAGTGGAAAAGTAACAAGGATATAAATGCTGATGCTGAGGGGAACCATTGTACAGTCATGGTGGTACATTCTTGTAATCACAGCATGTGGAGGGCTAAGACTAAACAATTGCCACATCTTCAAGGACAGCCAAGACTACACAGAGAGATTCTGTCTCAAAAAGCGAAAAAAGAAAAACAGACTCTGTGAGCCCAGTAACTCTATATCTAAATTTTTCATCAGAGAAAATAATGCAAAAGAAAGAAGTGACAGTTTTATACTTTTTTTTCATTGTTCTTTTCCATACTAAAAGGGTCAGAACAGCCTCATGCTCACAGAGGCTATGGAATAAAGGACATCAGGCAACCTGGTAGATAGGATCTTTAACTGACGAAAGCCAGAGCTTAGAGAGTCCCAGAATAGCTAGCTGCCCACACTGAAACAGAACATCTTTCCCTAGAAATATTTAAAATTTTTATGTGATTTTTGCAAAAAAAAAGACTAAAAAATTGAAAAACTTAAAAACACTAGAATTTATTAGACTAATAAATATAAATGGTTATGACTGGTATACATGTATATAATAAATTTATTAAATATTATTTATTGATATTAAATTGCACACGTAATTTTGATATCTTGTATTGCCAAATGTTGACTGGATTAAAGGAAAATGGAAATTTATAATTTTAACATGGCTTCCGATGAGGAAGAGCAAATTGACTAGGGTCAAGAGATGCAGGAGGCTAAACCTGAAAATCAAGAGAAATTATACACTGAGGGTTGAAACTGGAGGAGGAACCTTCTTTCTGCTGGACACTTAGGTTCGAATTATTCACTAATCTCTCTGCTTCGTGACAATCCCAAAAGTGTAATTCAGCTTTGAGCTTCCTGGCTGAGCCAATCCTTAGAAAATCAACTGAGAGTGTTAATCAGACTTTCGAAAAGAAACTCTGAGCTCAGTGTGATAGGAACAGTCCTCATTATCTTTTGTTCTCACTGAAGACTTCAGAACCTTGATGGAAGAACAGTGAAGTAAATAGACATGTCTACTAGAGATGCCCACCATCAACATTCAATGGGCCCATCACTTTAGATGATCATCTCTGTTCATTGTCAACTTCCGTTATAACAGGTTTGGTTTGCTCAGCAAGAATTGAAGTACAATACACCTTTAAGAGTGCAGTGTAGTACAAAGTATATTGTTCTATAGTCAGGAAGTTTTCATGTGTGTTCTTTGCCTATTAACACATTAGAATTAGAATTCAACAAGTAGCTCCCCTCTCAAGGTATCTGTGGATGAAATAGAGCAGCCTCCCTCTTTTGTCGTATTGCACTGAGACTTATCGACAATACAAGCACACGAAAGGATCGTGTTACAACCTAAACTCTACATACCACTGACAAACTCTTCCCATACCTCATGGGAAGAGAGAGGTTCCTGGATAGGAAGCAGTCCTTGATACTCAAGAATGGAATCAATGTGTGAACACATGATCACCGATGGGGAAGTAAAACAAATTCATCATGGTTGAGAAGTGAGGGATATTTTCACCACTTGAATGACACAAAAGGGCAAATTTGTGAGGGAACAGTGGTAGCTTTTCTTTTACTTAGGCCCTTGTCCTATGCTATGTGTCTTTTCTGTTAGACAATAACAGAAAATCTGTTATTCAGATTTCTGTTGCTACAGAAAAAAACAACTGAGGCAAAGAGCCTCCGAGGAGAAAAGGGTTTGCTTTGCTTTTGTCCCCGTGTTTCAGAAGTCTCAGATCACATTTGGAGAGCTCCATTGCTCTTTTTGCCTGTGATGAAGCAGGTTATTATGTTGCAGTGGAGAACACCATTCACTTTATGATGGCCAAATTTCCAGTGTCCTCCTCTAAGGCAGGGCTCCAAGGTCCTAACCAAGTCTCTTCCAGGATGTCACAAGGTCTGAATGTTCCACCACCTCCAAGAAGTAGCATGAGCTGGCAGCTCGGCCTTCAAGGCACACTTGCTCATCCATACCCTCTGTTTCCCTAGAAGAATTAGATCTTGAACTGCTGATCCTTCCTTCTGCCCTCCTTTCTCTATCCATTATCTTGCCCACCCTCTTTCAGAAACCACGTGGATGCCTACATTAACTCACTTGTTTGCTTCTTTCCACGTGCCTTCTACCATGACTTTTGGAGACAACCTCCCTTTCCAGTTCCTTAAGTTCCACCTGGCACCCGCCTTTTTCTAGTATGACTAATACAAAAATGTACTTTGCCCACTCCTTCCTGAAGCTTCCGTGTGTTTTGAGTCCTGCCTTTTCTGAATCTAGATTCTCTTGGTTTGTCTCCCTAACACAGACTGTGTTTAATACCAGTTTTCTTGGGTCTTTTTCTTGGGACTCATCTCTATTTTTCAATGTTTTCTGCCTCATTTCTTTTTCTTTAGAAAACATTCTTCAAAAAGCTATATGATAAATAATATTTCTATAGTTAAGAATATATCACGTGTGAACTTTGATTTTTCTGAGCTTAAGTTTTCCCATGGAATGGCATAAAAAGTCATGTATCTTCAATGAGAATTAAACCAGGCAGTCTTCACATATGTCTTTACGTGGAGAAATTATCTAAGCATCTTGTCTTTCTGTTTCTTTTTCACACATGTCATGTTACTGAACAATCTCTAGGATTGTCCAAGTGGGATTGGAGAAATTTGGCTCTACTGTGTTATGGTTTCTAACCCGTTTTCAGAAATGGGAGAAACTAATCAATAAATAATTTTATGCAACACACACATTATTGCCTGCAAATATGGCAATATGGCACTGTGGACTAGGGGATACATAAATATATATGGCTATGTTTCTTTGCTTAGAGATCACAACCACTTACTCTTTTGACCACCATGTTTTTAAACACATTAAAAACAAGCATATCAGCCTTATTTATAATAGCCAGAAGCTGGAAAGAACCCAGATGCCCTTCAACAGAGGAATGGATACAGAAAATGTGGTACATCTACACAATGGAATATTACTCAGCTATCAAAAACAATGACTTTATGAAATTCGTAGGCAAATGGTTGAACTGGAAAATATCATCCTGAGTGAGCTAACCCAATCACAGAAAGACATACATGGTAACGTACTCATTGATAAGTGGCTATTAGCCCAAATGCTCAATTACCCTAGATGCCTAGAACAAATGAAACTCAAGACGGATGATCAAAAAGTGAATGCATATCGCTCCTGAGAGACACAGCCAGAATACAGCAAATACAGAGGCGTATGCCAGCAGGAAACCACTGAACTGAGAACAGGACCCCCGTTGAAGGAATCAGAGAAAGAACTGGAAGAGCTTGAAGGAGCTCGAGACCCCATATGTACAGCAATGCCAACCAAACAGAGCTTCCAGGGACTAAGCCACTACCCAAAGACTATACATGGACTGACCCTGGACTCTGACCTCATAGGTAGCAATGAATATCCTAGTAAGAGCACTAGTGGAAGGGGAAGCCCTGGGTCCTGCTAAGACTGAACCCCCAGTGAACTAGACTGTTGGGGAGAGGGAAGCAAGGGGGGAGGGTTGGGAGGGGAACACCCATAAGGAAGGGGAGGGGGGGGGATGTTTGCCCGAAACCGGAAAGGGAATAACACTCAAATGTATATAAGAAATACTCAAGTTAATAATAAAAAAAAAAAAAAAAAAAAAAAGAAAAAAAAAAAACAAGCATATCTTTCTTTGTGTCCAATTGTGCAAAATGATGTATTCACTAATTTCTTTCTTTATCTAGGGAATCTCAAGTATCACCCTGAAGAAACAATTATTATTAAATATTCCATAAATCAGATCTAGGCAAGGTATTATACTTTTTATTTCAGAAAGGTTAATTCTAAGTTGCTAGCAGGATCTCAAATTAGGATTTCAAGGTGTAAGGTTCTCACGTTTCTGTGGAATATACATGGGGGGGGATAATATTCAAATGTTAGCCTAGAATAGTGTTTTATGAGGTTAACCCTAGCATTTAGGAGAAAGGGTCTCTGAGTTCAAGGACAGCCTAATCTACAAATTGAGTTCTAGAACAGCCAGGGCTGTTACAGAGACAAACAGTATCTTGAAACAGCTCTGTATAACTCTTAAGTCAGAAAGACTTAAGTCTTCCTTAACCTTATTGCATATGGCAGTATAGGTGACGAACAACCTTCCTCACTCTGCAGAGAGACACAGTGGTACAACTACTTAGCTGGGAGGTCAGAATGGAAGACACTGATGTGAACTTGTCACCATCTGTAAATCGAATACATGGTGAGAAAAATCATTCTATAGAATCCATCTACATCAGCTGTAAACAGAGAAGGCCCATAAATGTCAAAATGCAGAACATTTTTAGTGAAATTTTAAGGAACTGTTTCATGAATTAAGATCATGCTTACTTTATAACTTATTTTCCTTCAGTTGAATGTCTCCTAACAATCTATCCAGCCATTATGCTAAACTTAGAAGTACCATATGAACCAGCAATTCCAGTCCTAGGGGTACATCCAACAGAACTTATGCTATTTACTCAAATCTTGTACACACATGCTTGTGGAAGTATTAGTAATGAGAAGCGAAAGGAGAAACAATCTTAAGTGTCCATTAGCCAATATATGCAGAAAGCAACTGTGGTGTATAAATAAACAAGGTTATTCTTTAACTATCAACAGAAAGGAAGTAGTGATACAGGCTGTGATCTGGTTGGATGTCTTTGAAACACTAGACTATGTGAAAGAAGCCAGACACAAGGTCACACTCTGGAAGCTTCTGTCTTTATGAAATGTTCAGAAGAGACATATTGGTACTGGAAGAAAGCAGATTGCTCATTTCCTGGGGCTAGAAGATAACAAGGATTTGCTTCGTAATTGACAGAGGGTATCTTTTGGTTAATAAAAACATTTGGAGACTGAATAAGGCAGGGGCTATAGAACGTTGTGAAAGGTGCCGAATGCTACTGAATGGTAAGCACTAAAATGGCTACGTTAGTTTATGTGACCTCTGCGTCAACATAAGAAGCACATTCCCCAACCTTATCCAATGTTCTGAACAGAGCTACTGTGGTTTCTCTTTTAATCTGTTTCTACCACCACATGGTAAGAGGGAAAGAAAGCCATACAAAATTGTCTCAACCATCAGGGGTTTTACAAATCATTTAGAAAGGAAATCGTAACCAAAGCACTTGGATAATGTCACAAGTCAGACCACAGTAGGATGGTGCTGTCATTGTCTGGAAAGAGTCTGCATGTGTTGTTTCCTGCCCCAGTTTTGTAGATAGGTTTTGACCCTTGGCAAGTTGTTATGTGTCCCTTAGTTACAGGAAGAGAAGATTAAATGTGACAGTCTCTAAAACTTCTCCCAGGCCAAAAAGGGTTGAGATATTTTAAGCGCTTTTGAATGGTGGAGTTAAAACATGTCATTGGATGTAAATACCAAGAGAATATATGAGTGGCAAAGGTCCCTGGGAAATCCCTCAGAAGATGGCAGAAGGGTTGTAAGCTCAGTCTAGAAGGCTGGTCTGGAAGAGTGGCTATTGTCAAGAAGTCTATCAGAGAGAACTTTGGCATACGCATTGGAACTGATGTAGGCTAGTCGAATTTCTGAGGGAAAACAGTTTTCATAAGGTATATAGCAAAATCATTAATAGAATGTTTTGTACCTAAAACATCCCAGGGCAGGTGCTTTACCATAAGTGAGGCTACACATGTAAAATTCTTTGCAACTCTAAAATCGCATGAGTAACCCAATCCTATGTATACTATTGTATAATTAGGACAGTTTAATTTCATCATTCACAAATCTTTTATTTAGAGTTTATATCCAATTAAATACACTGGCAATTTTGAAGTAATGACAGAATGTTGGGATGAGAAAGCTTCAGGTATGGAAACGTAGAGGGATTAATCATTCATGCTTAGTGTATAGTGCCAGTAGTCAAATCTATTGTTAAATCTCCGCATGAATCACACAAAACAAAACACTCTTAAATAATAATTACACTAATACCTACACAGAAGTGTTTTCAACATCCTAGGATAGATGAGTACTCTCTAAGAGGGATATTGTCTCATGAAATATCAGAGTTGTCACAGTCTAACTCTCCTGGGAGCACAGGATGTTTTCCTTCTCATCCTCCTACAGCGCAAACACCCCATTTTGAACAGTGCTCCCCTCTGTGACATTCCATCTTGTGTGTTGATTACCAAACTCAAAGTCACCACTCTGGGAAGCTTTTCTGACCTTCCATGGCTTCACTTTATCATCGAGGACTCCTTCCTTTGTTTTCTTCTTCAAGGGGAAAGGTTTCTACGTCCAATAATTGCCCTTGCCATCTCCTCTCTCCATGGCTGCTTGGGGACTGTAGGACACATGGGAGATGATAGATAAAAGCATTTTCAGGTTTGGAGACAATGAATTCCACAAAGGCACAGCTTGCATGGCTTACCTGTGGCCATGTTTGAGACAGGTGTCTGCTGCTTCTCTCTGCATGGCCCCATTCACATACAGACAGCACAAGCAGGCATGTATGGTCCCCAAACCAACTGCCCCAGCCATTGCCTCTGGCTTCTCAGATGCTGAGGTGACAGGCTACCTTGGAGGATGGCAGGCAAGGAGGGTTCCCCTCCCCCTTCACACCTTCCTCAGCAATTTTCTATGGCAGAAAATTTGGGAATGGAAAGAAGTACAGTTGCAAAAAGAAAAAAAAACCTGTTTATGAATAATGGAACACTTCAAATCCATCTGGTTCTGAGACTTTCATCTTTTTTTTTTTAAGTTTCTCACTACAGCCAATTATATAGCATGCTTGACTGAGATCTGGTTCTATCCCGAGGCTCATTCTGCTCTCAAATTTCTACATTGATAGTTGCTACCAACGTTGGAGGTTAGTAGCCATATGGTAGCCCAATATGGCACTTTGTGCTCTCCCTGTGATGCCATGGGTGATATTGTGGCCAACATCAATGCGCATTGTATTAGGTGCTGAAAACGGAGGACTCAGAGTAGGGAAAACGGGAGGCCTTCCTAGATTCATGGCAACATTGAGAGATTTCTCCTTTTTAATGATGCTGTGAGCTTATTCTATCAGTTTTCTTTGAGGGGGGGGCTGCATATTTCCAGTGTATCTTTGGAAAAAATGTTACTATCCCACAAGCAAAGCAGATGATAGACACTTTAGTTAAGGAAAGGGTATTCCTTTTAAAACAATCTCCAAATAGCTGTGCTCTTTCTTTCTCCTTTATTTTTTTTTTGTGGGAATACATAAATTCAATTTATAATTGCATATACTTTTAAATGTGCATATTTTCAACATATTCTATTTTTGTATTTCAATGTACAAAATAAGAAATAATTATATATTGAGCATCTATCTATATGTGTGTGTCAGTGTGGATCTTTAAAGAAGAAGACCTTTCTAAAACATACATTTCATATCCTAGGTCCTGTAATTTTATATCAATTATTCTTTATCAGCATTAAATATTTACTTTATAGAAGAATCAAAATCTTTACATTTACCTCTTAAGTAAACCATTTTTTTCTTTCTCTTCTTTCTTTCTTTCTTTCTTTCTTTCTTTTTTTTTTCATGTTCAGGCTTCTCTGAAGGCGTCACAGGAAACTTCTCCCAAGAAGAGGTTCAAGGTTGCAAAAAACCAAAATAGACTTGAGCTGCCAGTCTGTACGTCTCCAAGTCACTTGCATCAAATGGTCCCCACAGCTTTGTGGCTTCTGAGCTCTCTGGTGAGGAAAGGCCAGGACTGACAAAAAACAAAGCAGGCACAGACATCTAAACAAGCTTCCACTGCCTCCATAGCTTCAAACCTGGCTCCATAGAAGGGATGTAGATGTGCCCAATGCTCAAAACATGGTGGTGGTGTTCGCTATCCTCTCCCAGAAGGAACTGCAGGTTCATCTGCTGTCTCAAAACTCTGCATCTTTTGTCCTAGTTGTTACCACGGAGCTACCTATAATCATGAAGGCAGAGATGTAATTTTAGTATAAACATATCCCTCCCTAATATCCAACAAGTTTTGTATGGTGTGCTAAGATGGCCTAAATCAATTCCTAGAGAGGAAGGAAGAGAGACAATACCACCTGTAAATGCTACAAACCAGGGCCTTTGCAACAGACTTGGCCAACATGTATGTAAATTTGTTTTCCAAATAGTCTAAAATAGATGACCTCATAGGTGGGATAGATTCCCAAGCTAAACTGAGCAGGATAACAAAAACACTACTGGGACTGGAGAAGTGGCTTAGCAGTAAGGAGCAGTGGATGCTCCTCTAGAGGACATAGGTTCAATCACCCGCATGGCAGCTTGCAGATGTGTGTCACTCCAGTTCCAGGTGAGCCATGGCACCCTCATTCATCCATATGAAGCACACATATACATATATGTATACATGTATGTATATATGCGCAGGCAATACCCATTAACATAAAATAAAATAAATCAATTATTTTTAAATAAAGAAAGGTTTTTAAAAGATTACAGATTTTCCAATGCTGTATTTGAACTGACTATGGGTTTTTCTGAGAATTTTGCATTTTCTAACAAGTCTCTATTTGCTTTAGTTAGCCAGCTATATTTTTTCCCATGGTAGTACTGGTCAGACTTGCATGGCCTTATGGGGCTTTAAGACTTAATTTCCTCTCTATTTCATGATTTTAAGAAGCAGATTATCCACTTATACCTCTAGGTATCATCCAGCATTCTTTTTATTCAACTGACCCAAAATACTGACGTTCAGATGGACATTGGGTTCCAGTTTTTTGTTTTTGTTTTTGTTGTTGGGGTTATTTAGTGGGGGCAGTTTTGATTTCTTTTTTTCCATTAGAAAACAGCACACAGTTGTTCCTTGTTTGGAACTGAGAGCCAAGACATGTGAAGGTGGACTGATTTACGTGGCTTCCACTGTGAGTGATCAGCTGGCTCAAACATTGGTCTATGGGTATCTTAATTTAACCTTTGTGCTCTTGTAAATGTTTTCAGGCTTCTTCAATGGAATAGTTTCCTCAGGGAGAGAGTAAAGGGTAACTCTTTTCTCTTAATCCTAACAAATGAGTTCTGTATTTAAAGAGTGATCTTACTGAATAACTAAACACTTTCTCAACTCTGCTATTCCTGGTTGCACTCCTGGTATGGAGCCTGGCACAGGATAACTCTCACTGATGATGGCGGGGATCATAAAGCCAGGTGCATGCTCTTTCCCCATCTGTCCCGTCAGTAGGGTGGGCAATATGAACTATGCTAGAAAGAGTGCGTCCTTATTCTGCTTTCTAGAACAAAGAAGCCTGAGGATCATATGCTTATAGGGCAATTTACTAATCCTCTGTTGTTAAGATTTTCTTTTTCTTGATCGGTCCATGATGTAGCCTTCCTATGTTTAAATCATTTAAAATGCACTCCAACAACAGCAAAATTTGTTAAGGTTTTCCTTTCATGGTTTGTGCAGAGATCAGTTGGGGGGGGGGGAGGAATAAGGAACACAGCCTGGGGCTAAAGCAGGCATCTGAAAACAGATGGTTAGTGAGCTCCTACCCGTGAACAGGGTTGATAAACAGTAGGACTGACCTGCTCAAATATATAATCATGGAGTCTTCAGTGACGGAATATTGACAGCTAAGCAGCTTCCTCAGTGACTTTGGCCTTCCTTTGTGGCCAGTTGGGTCCACCTGGGGCACAGCCGGCAGAGGTGTGTTCTAAAATAATAAAATAAAAAAGGATAATGGATGACCTCCAAAGGGTTGCATCACTGAAAAGTCTCACAAGGACAACAACCTCCCCATAGCAGCAGACGTGGAGCCCCCACCATCAGTTAATCTTCTACACCTTGTATTTGATTACCTCCCAAGACATATGACCAAATGTAGCTGATAGATGTAGGAGCCCATGGCTAAGATCTCAAATGAGGGTATTCTAAAGTAAGATACATATAGTTGTCACATCAGGACCAACAAGATGCCAGCAAATAGAGCAGGCAAAGCTGGGTGTAGACTAGAGAATGGTCTGGGCGTCCTTCCAGAGAATGCGGCTTAGTACATAGATAAGAAATGTTTCCACATTGGGACCAGATGCATAGACTACGAAATGGGGCACCATTTCAGATCACATATACACACAGGGAAAGAAAAGCCCTTCCTCTTTCTATAGAAAAGAAACATTCAAAACAAAAAATTAGTCTAGGGATATAGTGGAACTGGTAAAGTTTTTGACTTAAAAATATGGAAGCATGAACAATCAAATTCCCCAGAACTCACATAAGAAGGCAAGACATGGTGGCGTGCACTTATTTTCCACGGACTGGGGAAGTGGATGTAGGCAAATGCCTAGGGTTCCCTGGCTTCCACAGAAGACAAAGTGGATTGTGCCTGACAACTGATACTTGAAGTTGACTCCAGGACTCCATATGAACATGACAAGGCACACACTGGTGTGTACACATGTGTTGTACACACACACACACACACACACACACACACACACACACACACACACACAGAGAGAGAGAGAGAGAGAGAGAGAGAGAGAGAGAGAGAGAGAGAGAGAGAGAGAGAGAGAGCAGGGGAACAGATTTAGAAGTGGTCTACATAACTAGAAACACAAGTTTTAGAAGTAAAAGCAGTAAAGATCTCTTTTCTACTCTTCTTAACCTAATATCCTTCTCTTGTTTGTTCTGTCAGTTCCATGGATGTCTAAGGAATCCATCCTACTGAGGTATGAGGCACAAGGCTCATAATCTTGAGAGCTGTCAGTATAAACAGAGAAGGATCTTTTGTATAGTTTCGTAATGTTTAGAGTTCACTCTTCTCAAGCGAGAATCCCCGAACTTTCCTTTTTTGCCTTACGATAGCACTGCCCAAGGGAACGGAAGGCCTGTGGTTTCTAGTCTGGTGAGGCAGGTGCACTTCCTTCCTCAAATCATGTATGAATGCTTGCTGGATAATTCTGAAAATAAATCCTGGAAAATTTATGCAAATCTAAGTGTCCAGTTCATAATTTCATCTCCCAGGGAGGCTGGCCAGGCCTTTCAGAATGTAACGCATGCACAACTCAGACTCCAAATTGAAAACAAGCATGTTTTAAACAAGTCCAGTGGAAAAGACTCAACAGTAGGACTAAAAGCACCATATGCTTCTAAGAAGAAAAGTCGCTCAGAGCAATATGTTGTAATGGTATAATTTAGTAAGGACTCGATTGCATCAGGACCAGCTAGGACAGTTAAGTTAGGCCTGATAGCTTTCATTGGCTGGTTAAATTGACATATTAAAGCAAGGAGACTCTTTCAGTGTTTTTTCTTTCTATTAGGTATGAAACATATCACTGGCTTGTCTTGTGCTTTTCAGTAATGATGAACTAGGCCATTTGGGCTGGTAAGGCTAAGCAGGGAAGCCAGACGTATATCCTCTTTAAGGAGCTACCACAGCAAACAGACTCTGAAAAATACATAGGCTTAGGACACAAGAGAAGACAGAGGCTCAGGAAATGTAGTTAGAGTGGAGCCACTTTACCTCTGGTAGAAGACGTCATTGTGGGAAAGTTAGTCAAGAGGTTGAGGGCTCATCAGTCTTCCTGAGCACCCACGGCAACTCTAGAATTGGAAGGTAGAGACTAGAAGGTAGCAGAGGTGGGTCTCCCATTTCAGTTGAACCCAATGAGGAGTGCCCAGCTTGTGAAAACAAGTGCTTGGAAGTAGATAGAATCTTCCATGGATTCTCTTTGAGCTTCTGTTCTTCTTAAGCAGCAAACTGAGAGAGGAGAACTCTAGATTGCAAACATTGGCAGTGCCTGTCAGAAACAACTTCAGAAGGTGGAAGAAGTGTACTCTTAGACCTCATATTATTTCCATAAACTGCTTCAATATAAAGCATTGAAAGCACAATAAAACATTAGTAGCTTATAAGAAAATAAAATAATATTAGAGATAAAAAATAAACATGAAGAAACAAGTAGTAGAAATATCAGGTATCACACATATCACTAAGGAACGAGTTACTGAAACCACCAAACATAGAATTTAAAATAAATGTTCTGACTCTATTCCAGAAGATGGTAGAAAAGCACAGCTCTCAAGAAAACAAAAAGTCAAAATAGGAATAAAATCCTCATTGGCACCTGAGTGATCACAGAAAATATGGCAACAAAAACTGGAGCAGGTAACAGAGATGGTCTTACAGGGTCACTTGCAGATATATATATCCAGTCATGAACTAAAGTAAAAACAGAGAAGTTTTCCTTTCAAAGGAAAAACAAAAAGAGTAATTGAACAGAAAATATGTATATAGTAGAGAAAATGAACCGATGAATGTTTTATTAGGAAAATTATTATAATATAGTCACTTTAATTATGTGGGTGAATTTTACCAAGAAATACATTAAGAGAAGGAGATAACTTATCAGAGGATCTTAGGTCATGTCTTAGGAAAAAACCTACTATTTAAAAGATGGGATGGGATAGGGGGTTTCCGGAGGGGAAACCCAGAAATGGGATAACATATGAAATGTACATAAAGAAAATATCCAATAAATGAAAAGATACAAAATGAATATAACAATAAGTAGAAAGGTTGAGTGATATTATTACTTTTATGAAAATTGAATCAATGATTTGAAATTCTTACTCCACTCAAACTCCAAGTTAGGTAGTTTTGACAGAAATTCTATGTTGCATTAGGGAAGGTGAAAAAGCTCACAGTGAATATTTCAAAGAATGAATAAAAAGAGGATAATCCATAGCCTACTTTATGATGACACAATAATGACAATATCGTTGCTCACAAAAGGTATAGCAGGGAATCAGGAGGAACTAGAAGAGGATCAACATAAAAATTCCTAAAAATGAAACACAATACACAACACTGTTGCTCAGAATGCTACTTAGTTATGACTTCTTGGACAACGGTTAATAATTTTTCTCCCTTTCAATATCAAAGATATTCCTTTTCTGTGATTTCTTAATTCTTTTCCTCGACACGTGCACAGCACGATGTGTTCAACTATGCATCGAGTGACTGAGACCAGAAAATGGAGAGCATTTACTTTGAAGAAACCTCAACCCAACATAGTGAATGACCATCAATAAGTATTGTATGATGACATAATGCTAGACACACTAGGAGACAGGTAAACATCACCGTACCCAAGAACATGATGGGACTATCAAACAAACTATGAAAACATAGGGCCAGGAACAAAAGATTACTAAGTTCAAGTGAATTTTAAAATTTAGGCAAACATCAACTAATGTGCTCAGACATGCTTCTAGAGATGTTCAATATGTAAAGAGTGAAGAAATAATTTCATCCCTGAGCTAAGAGGATTGTGATTTTGAGGGAAGAGAATTTTCTGGACATGAGGTTTAGGGGGACATTATAGTGGCAGCCATTACATTGGCACATCTTTGTCCTTGTCCTTGAAAGCTTTTGGAATGTGTTTTTACATCCACAATTGTTAAAGCTTTGAAATTAGGAGACGGGGTTGGCACGTCAGGTCACTGAGTGCTTTTGTACTACCTAACAAGTTGCTTGAGGAGCATAGAGCTGCATTCTAACAGCCCTAAAGCTCTATCTGCTGCCGATGCTTTTCTTGGCAAAGCCAGGAATATTCCTCTTTGATCTTGGAAACATGATAACATCACAAAGTTTCTCTCTCTCTCTCTCTCTCTCTCTCTCTCTCTCTCTCTCTCTCTCTCTCTCTCTCTCTCTCCCTCCTTCCTGCTTTCTAACTAATTTGAAGTTTGTGGTGCTGTGCATTCCATTGTCTAAACTGCTTCTCCACTTATAATGCAGAGAGCAATTTCAGAAGGAAATCTCTGGTTACTTGTCACTTAGGTCCTATATAAGAAATGCTTGTGGCGCTTCAGTAACCAGTGTTATAGGTCAGGGAGGATCTAATGCTTCAGAGAAATATGTGGGAATATGTATGTACTCCATATATATTAACCAGCTCTAATAATCATTGTAGAAATATCCTATGGTTCAGGAAATACAGATCCAAATTCTGGCCCTTCTTCCTGATGGGATATAATTTAGGATGCTTTTGATCCCTATTAAAAAGAGTAATACTATACATTAAAAAGATCTACAAGTCTACTTGGCTCATGTTTTCAGTCCATGGTTTCTTGTCTCTTTTCTTTGACTCTGTAGATCTCCAGTACCTTATGGTGGAAATGTGTGACAGAGGGGGCAATCCATGTCATGAACCTAGGAAGCAAAGACAGAAATAAGAAATAACCAAGCTTCCAACACCTATATTCAGGGTACACTCCCCAAAGACCCCACTTCCTAAAGGTTCAACAACTTTCCAGGCTGGTAACCAAAGATTCTACATTTGAACTTGGGAGCATATTTCAGATTCAAAGTAGACCAGATATCAAAGGCTTTGATGTAGTTGGTTCTGTGACATGGATTATTCTGTTTAGGAATTTATACCAGAATAAACAAACTGTAAACATAACAGAAAATATTTTGAGGGAACAAAGGATTTTCAAATATTTCCAGAGAGATGCACAATGCTTAGTTGACCGAGCTTTCTGTTTCTTTGTTTAAGATGTAGTGTACAAGCTAATGTATAGCCTTCGTGACTATGTATCTTCCTTTGAATCCTCATGTTTCCTCTGTGGTAGCCAAGGCCAGGATTTCATGATGCTGTAGCATGAATAGTCTCCTTTCTTAATGTCTGCATTCTCCTTTCTCATTGACCTTCCTTGCTTAGCTTCCCATCTTTGTGCTGGTCACATCTTACCCTGGATCTCTTATTCACTTTTTCCTTCCTGAACCTCAGATGATCTAAATCATAAAACAAACCATCCCTCCATTCTCCTCTTGCTTCCTTCTCTTTGAAAGACTGTTTTCATGACACTTAGAATACTTAAGCATTGATTCTTGACAGAATGAGTCATTGAGTGCTACAAATTCCCAAAACACAGGCCATCCAAGGGTTGCTTGGAAAGTTCCTGTAGCCTCTCTGTGATACTCTGAGACAGCGAATTCCCAGGAACAATTGAGTCTCAGGCAGAAAGAGAGGAACTGTCTGTATTGACATCTTCTTCAGTTCTTCCAGTGACATGACTGCATGTGCAGAGGGATTGTTTCTGGTAAAACAATTCTAGCATATATGGATCTTAATTCATTTAATTATTTGAAAAGTCCGTTTTCCATCAGAGAGAACAACATTGGCTTTCCTTGAAGGTGTAATTAAGTACATGCTTCCCTGGCCTTGTGGAGACTTAATTTGTGCCCCATAGGTTTATACTGGAGTACCCCCAAATAGTTTCAATTCAAATACTTTGTATTTCCCTGGAAAATAGTCATGAAAAAAGTGATCATCATTTCTGCCCCAGTCAGTCATTTATTTAACAATCTGCTGTGGATTGTAATGATAGTTACTGAGAATCTACACATAAATTAAAAATCTTACCTGACCACAAAAACTCAATCCAATATTGAGAGTTAAACAAGTGGGAGAAGAACAACATGTTAGAGATGAAAAGGAGCTTCAAGACCTTGTAATAGAAGTTGTTTTTGTAGCATCTCTAGCATCCTCCATTCCTTTCTCCAGCATTTTCTTCCACCCACACTCTTCCTACCTCTGAAATTTGTCTTACACTCCAAATTGCTTTTAGACATGCACCAAACACTCTGTTTTCAAAATTCAGTTCTTGATTTGAACCTCATCTCCTTGACATGTATCACACTCTGCTGTTACTTCCCTCTAGAAATGTTCTTTCTCCTCAGTTTTCATGGTGATGAATTCCCTTTCACACAGCTTTCCTTTACTCTAGGGCACACATTGTAGAGCAGAATGGGAGTCCTACTTGTCACTCCCAGCTCTCTCCCTTTCTTCATAACCACAGGTGTTTCTAAAGTAGTTCATCCCTACTACTGTTCAGTAAATGCTACCATCGAGCCTATATGATTTTTTTTAAAGCTCACCCCATCATAGAACTTCCCACCACCCTCCATATCCCAATTGTGTATATCAGGAGCTACTGAACTGCGACACCCAAACAACCAAAGTGGTTTCTCTTCTCAATTTGCTGTTTCTACAGAATTTCCTTTTTCTGTCAAAGTAATCCCTCCCCTCAGGGCCCCTAGGATAAGAACCCAAGAAGCTTCTATACATCTCCTTCTTTATTAATACACAAGGCATCAAAGATCTACTGAATCAATCTCATACTAATTGACAATTCTCTCTACTTTCCTCCCCTCCCCTAACCACCCACTGCATTCTATACTCCATCATCTTCTGCCTGCCAACCTTGGGCCCTTCAGCTCTTGTGCTAAAAATAAATTTTCATCACTCATAAATTGACCTGTCCTTAATTATCCAACACACACACACACACACACACACACACACACAAACATTCACACACACCTAGCATTAAATTCTGTATTTAGGTGTATTTGTTCTACTTATGCTTTCTCATAAATATAATCTTTTATATCTGAAAAGATATGCATTAAATATCCCTCTCTTCCTGGTCACCTGCACCAGTCTGCTCTTCTGAACTTTGGAGGGTCAAGAACTTAGGCCCACCAAGAGGAAAAAACCCTTTTTACATGTTCATGTGATATCTTAAGCATCATTTGACACAGGAATGGTTTATTGCAATCAACTCTCTCATCACTTACATGCATAGAGTACGCAATAGTCTTGTTGCCTAACATTTTTCAAACTTTGAGAAGCTCCTACAACCTAAAAAGTTTTGTTGGTTATTGAATGAAACAGTGATGTCCAAAGAAATCACTTGGAACCCCAGCTATCGAAGAGTCAATTCACCTTTATGAATGACTAAAAGTTTCATTATCAAGATGAAGGAATAGATCGGTCATAGAAGACTTCAGTTAGGCTTAACCTTGTAACATAATAAAACAAATGGAAGTTCGTCCATAATGTGACAAATGGAAGCTTATTCTTTATTGCGACCACCCCGTGAGTCACATGTTCCTCTTTACTGGTGTGACATTAAAATTTGATGCTAATCTGCATTGTTCACTAAGTCATGAGACTCCTCACTTATCTTGCTATGCAAGAGAGAGAGCTAATGCTGAAGGCCAATCATTCTCCAGGCCAGTACGTGGTGAAATGAATACAGTTAGATAGAAATGGGGAATTGTATTAGTATTATTTCAGCCTAGACACCTCATCAGCAAAGGTCAGGGAACAAAGACAGTCTAGGGATACCGGAAGACTCTTGGCAGAGGATTATTATACTACTGATGTTCAATCACGTAGTCACTTTCTCCTTTCCTTTCTATTCTGTTAAGCTTGTGGGCCCGGGGCTGCCTCTGCATTGCAGCCCCTTGACGTGATAAACATGTTATTTCCTTGAGATTTGCCCCAGGAGATAAACATTTGTGGTTCTTTTTTATTTTTTTTTCTTCTTGCAAAGACAAGAGGGCTAATAATTCCTATGTCAGGCAAAGGAAAAAGTGAAAACTGATTTTATGTGTGATCTCTTACAAACGAGGGAAAAAGCAAGAGATGATTCACCGCTGGCTCTGGGAAGTGTCAGCGCTCTCCGGGGAGCATTTGAGAAAGAACTGTCCACCAGGCTGTAAATAAGGGCAGCAGACAGTAATTTGCATGGATTTAGCTTGCTAGCATTCATCAATTTATGCATTTTAAAATACTCCCAAATTCTTGATCAGGAGCGTCTCTTTGTAGTGAAGGATTGATAGTGGGAGTTAAAGAATCTGATGAATTTAAAACGCAGATGAGAGAAAGCAAAGCCGACTGGATCTAAACCGAGATACCATTAGTAGTTCTCATAAATCAAATCATGTTTATAGTGAGGATACAGTTGAATTACCATCTGGACTTTTTAACCTCGACATTTATTTCCGAATCATCCCCTAATATTAGAAGTAAACTTAACCCTTCCTTTCAGCTCAAGTTTGCCTGGACTCCAGTCAGTTCCTTTCAAGAGAAAGGATCGGATGGTTGACAGAGAGAGAATGTCATGTGTGGCATGAGCTTGGATGGAATGATCAAACTCTTGTATAATATTAAGCTATAAAAAAGGGGGAACATACTTAGCTTTAAAAGCACCTAGGCTGTGAAGAGTACAGCGTAAAGTCAGGATGTGGGGTGAAACAAGAAGACTGTATTTAAACTACTTGAGTTTGGGGGACATAAAGGATATTTGAGCATACTAACCATCAAATTAACTCCTGACCATCGTTCTATGTGGTTGTAAGTAATCTTGACTGTGGAGAGAAATCCTACCTAAATTTTTATGGCAAACACAATCCTGAGTAATTAACCAAAGATGTCACACCAAGTCAGTTATGTCTACAACCATGTTTGGCCTCAAGTTGCCTTATAGTTTTTCAGCTGACATTTTTAATATATCAGGAAGAAAAAAAATGAGAGAAAACAAAAACAAAAACAAAAAATCCCCAAAACAAAACCCAAGCAACTTCCAAATACAAAGTCGTCTTTATTTTCCCCCATGTATAGCTTTTCAAAAACTCCAAAGCAGGATGTATCAGTTGTTCCAGTACTCAGGAGAGTGTCAGGCCCAAATCAGGTAGATTGGCAGGGAGCACAAAGGTGGTTATGTACTGGGAAACAATCGAGGGAGTGTCTGGCTAAACAGAGGTACCTTTCTTTACTGGGATCTGCACAGACAAAATTTGTATAGATCCACTTTGAAGCAAAATCATGACCAACATCTCTGATAATTAAGTTGGTCATTGTTTTCATGCATAACCGTGCTGCTCCTTCAATAAAGAAAAAGATGGTCATGGTTTGAGGGAAGTTTGTAGTGCTCAAGGCAGGCCAGTGTAACTCCAGACTTTAGGATGGCACCAATGCAGATGTGCAAGAACTAAACATCCACGTCACTGACTGGACACGTAGAGTTGGACAAATTTCTGCAATTTTTGTGGATCAGCAGTTTCTCATTTATAAATGAACATAACAACAACTCCCTGGCATTTTCAGCATAAAGCTTAAATGAAGACTAATTCAGGCCCATACAAATAAACCACGTTTTATGTGTCATTTACCCAGTCATGAGAGCATACTCTGGTCATTGGTATTTATGTATTTGTATATTTAGTCATTCATTTACCAAATTTTCAATATAATTGAAAGAATATGTCTTGAATTATTGATATTATGGTGTTGACATTGGCTTCTATGAATTTTGCTTTCCTTCCTCTTTTCTTTCCTTCTTTCCTTCCTTTTTTCTTCCTTCCTTCCTTCCTTCCTTTCTTCCTTCCTTCCTTCCTTCCTTCCTTCCTTCCTTCCTTCCTTCCTTCCTGCCTTCCTGCCTTCCTGCCTTCCTGCCTTCCTGCCTTCCTGCCTTCCTGCCTTCCTGCCTTCCTGCTCCCTGCCTCCCTGCCTCCCTGCTTTCCTTCCGTCCATTTCTTTTCTTTTGTGACATGGTCTCCTTGTAGAACTGGTTAGTGTCTATCACATCATGGGGACTTCAAACACATGATCCTCTTGCCTCTGCCTCTTGATCACTGGGGTTGTGGCTTTGAAATTCACATTTAATGAATTTATATAGGCCACAGGAAAAAACAACAAAGAATTGATGAACCCGATCACCCGAGGTTCCAGGTGTGAGCTTCCAGCTGTAAGCCAGGTGGCTTGAAGACAACAGAAATGCCACCTGCAATTTCCTCAAAGCAATGCCACGTGGCAGTTGCGAACAGTTGACCAGTGACCAGTGATTGTCCTTACCAACAGCAGGAGAGGATAGTTTATTGTTTACTATGACAAAGTATAAAATATTCCCATTTGCTTTACCATAATAGAAAAAGGAAGTGACTAAAAGGACAAATCTTCCCTCTTTTAGCACACTAACCAGGAAAAATTCATGCCGATTTATAGTATTTATAGTTACTTTGGTACTTCTTGCAAAAAAGAATTTTTTATTAAGAAACTGGTATTTCATGTACTAGAGTAGAAGTCAGGACATTGTCTAAACCAGTAGTTTTCAAATTGTGGGTTGTGATTCCTTTGGAGGTTGAATGACGCTTTCACAGGGGTTGTCTAAGGTCGTCAGAAAATAAATATTTACATTATGATTTATACCAGTAGCAAAGTTACAGTTATGAAGTAGCAGCAAAAATAATTTTATGGTTAGGGGTTATTGCAACATGAGGGACTGTATTAAGGGGTTGCAGCATTAGGAAGGTTGAGAATCACTGGCCTATAAGCATGGGTTCCACCTGACACCTTCATATTTGTACAGCATTCATGCAAGGTCAGTTAGTGCATTTAGAAATGGTGACCAGAAAAAAGTTAAGTTAATGTAGAGTTATGAGTATAATGAGTTAGAAACAGACTTCATGGTGAGCATCGTGGCTGAAGCTACTATAGAAACTAATAATTTCTTGGGTGATTTTAAAGCAAGAATCTATTTTCTTATAATGCTAGAGGCTAGACATCTGATATCCAAGAACATGGCCACCTTCTGGTGAGGTCTTTTTTGTGCATTCCAGGTTTTAGACTTATATCCTTATGAAGGAGAAGGAAAGAAGTAACGAAAACTAATTCTCTGAGATCAATCTGTAAGGGTTATAACCTCTTTTTCCAGAACACTGTGGTCACAGCCCAATGTCTTAGCATCATTTCTGTGGAGATTGATCTTTCCACACATGAATTTGGGGGGATGTAAATATATAGTCTTTTTAAGCAGGATTAGAAAACCACTTCTGGCTTGGAACATGTACAGTAGCCTGTCTTATCTACGAAGATACAGGTTTGATCTCAGAGTAGCATCGTACCCAGAAACTCAGCATTCTAACATCCCAAGAGCTAATATTTACTGCTTATGAAAACATGAACACTTTTTAGATGACACTATCATTTTCAAATTTTAAGCAGTAGTTCTGAACCTTCCTAACGCCTAAGCATTAATAACCTTTAATACAGTTCTTCATGTTATGGTGACCCTCAATCATAAAAAATATTTCATTGTTTCATTGTTACTTCAAAACTGTAATGTGGCTTTAGTTATGAATTGTAATTTAAATGTCTAACACACAGGATATCTAATATGTGACCTCTGGCCCAGTGTTCCATAGACATGCCCTCCCCAAACATTCACAGCCTACTGATTGAGAACTGCTGAAATAGAGTGTAATTTATGGTGTAGGTAATGTTTTTTATCTGGTTTTAGATGTTAACTTGTTCAATTGTGGGTATCAACTACTGTATCCTGTCAATGCCATTACTAATAGGGAAATTTCATTAGGAAAAAAAGCGCAGTGGGAAGGAAAAAGTAGAAGCTACCGACTAAAGCCATTTAATTGAGGAAATGTGCTTGGTCTCCATTTCATCTTTAAAATTCCATTTCCCCACTGTTTTGCGTAAGTAAGAAAACTTAGCACTGAAGTTTGACTTATAAGCTAGCTGCGTAACTGTCAGTGGACCTCAGCCCAGGCTGCAGAAGCATTCTCTTTTGTCTGGGGACTTCCTTTAGAAGGGCAAGTTGATTCCTTAACTGCTTTCAAAGGTTGTCATGATAAACTTCTTTGTGTCCGTGAAGCTTTCGTTTTGAATTGAAAGGTGGTTTTTTTTTTTTACCCTTATTATAAGTGACCCAACATTTTGCTAGAGGGCTGTGCTCAGAACTTTTTCTTTTAGTCCCTGGCAAGCTGGTTGTCATCCCCTCTCCCTCTCTTTCCTGCAGTTACCTCAACCCAAGCTCCAGGCTTTTGTTGAAACACTTTTCTCCCTTCCGTTCTTGTGTGCCCTGTGTCACATTATCTGCCAAAGGTTGTAACCAACTTCCCCTCACTGTGGACACAGGAAGTGGAAACGAAGAGGGAACAAGTAACTGAGCTGATTCTTGAGGTCAGGGGTGGGGGCTGGGCAGCCCATCTGTCTCAATGGCTGTCTCCAAAATGTGTGCTTTCCTTTGTTGATGGTTCATTGCTATTGTGCTGGGAAGCTTTTAATAACAGTCCCAGGGTTGGCTAAATGGCAAGGCAAGGATCAAAAACACTTGGTAAGAGAATACCTGTGTCCACATGTCTGGATGTGGCTGGCACTTGGCTCTTTCTGACATAATGTTCCTGCAACTTTCTCCATCAGTCCCAGGACCATCAAAATTCTTAGGTTAAATCCTCCTGGTAACTCATTAAAATGAAAATTATTTCACTACTTTTTCAATAAGAAAGCTGAAGGTATAGATTGGAAGAAGAGTGGCAGACTTCTGATTGACCATTCAACATGTGTGCCCTGTCGTGTTCTTCCCACTTCCCTTGGTGCTCTTCCTGTCTGAGCACAGGCCCCACCCCCTCCCGCATGGAATCAAATCTTTTACTCTAGGACAACTTTTCCCCATCAAAAGGGCAGGGAGATTATCTTTTACATTTAAATTATTCTCTTCTGGTATAGAAGGCTAATTAATGTGACTGCATTTCTCTTCCTCCAATGCAGAGATCTTGCACGATGACTCTCCAGGTACCTGCACATCGTTCTCTTGCAACCCATGCCTCTTCCAGACCTTAATTTCCATAATTAGACTCTTCTGTTCCACCATCTCTGCAGGGCTGATGGTAGCCTTATGACTCTTCCTTCCGGTTTATGGTGATTACAAATGGGGCCTTAGAGTCATATAGCAGGTAGAAACCGCTCTAACAAGGCCCAGCGTGCTGGAGGGCCATGCTTGATGTGGTGTGGGGACAAGGCCTGTTAAACAGGGTCTTTAAACAGAGGGCCTTTGCTTCTCAAAATAATTGAGAGGATGCCTTGAAAGTGCAGGAGTAGATTAATGTGAACACAAAAGCCTTTGATTTATTAGCACTTTGTAAGTGTCAGAACTAATGGAATAACACATCAAAGGTAAGATTTTTTTTTTCTTCAGAAAGGAGGGCTCTCTAAACATGAGCTGTACAGAGGCAGAAATTAGACTTTGTAAGATGTCATAACCAGGCCCAGGGCTGGCTCCAGGTCAGAGGAGCAGTTACAGTGGCCAACAACTAGCAGAGAGGTTGGATGGCAGAGGTTAACTAGAAAAATGGAGGAGAAAGTATAAAGTGGGGAGGGATAGAGAAAAGGAGAGGGGTGATAATCAGAAAAAGGGAGAAGATGCTGAAGGCTTAGTGAAATTTGTGGGGCTTAATTTTCTGTAGGTATTTGTTGTTCCTTGCTTGTGGCAGATGGTGGAAATATTCATCCAGGATAATAATGAGGTGACATGGATGAACTACATGGCACACTGGGGAGCAGGGGTTAGTATCTGGACTTCTCTCTAGTTCAGGTGGACTTTGCCACAGGCCACATCTGAGGTTACAAAGGGTGCCTTGGGCATGTGAGTTAGCAAATCAAGCAGACATGTAAATCTTTCTTCCTACAGCCCATAGGGAAGGCAACTGCAGAAGAATGCCCCGAGAGACTGCCTACACTGTGGCCTGAAGGCTTCATCTTCAAGTCTGAGAATAGCTTGAAGGAATTCAAGTGGGAGTACTTCAAGAGTGGAGAAAGAAACATTATACTACACTCCTCTGAAGTGCTAGTGAATTCTCTGACATCTAAACCCAAGCTGTCTGCTAGCTCTCCACTATCAGTGTCTCTTTTTCCTATCCCCAGTCTCCTTTCTGGGGTTCATCTTAGGTTTTTGTTTCTTCCTAAAATGAAATAAAACAAGGACATCAACAGGATCTACCAAGATTTCCTTCCAGTATTTGTAGTAATTTATACTCATTAGAGAAAAGTTGAAAGATATAAAAGTATAAAATATAAGCTATCCCCCTTTGTGTTGTTGTTTTTGGTTTTTAGAGACAGAGTATCTGTAGGCCTGTGTATCACTGGCTATCCTGGAATTGATTCTGTAGACCAGGCTGGCCTCCAACTCAGAGATCTGCCTGCTTCTGCCTCCCAAGTGCTGTGATCATAGGCATGTGCCACCATGGTCCAGCACTGCCACTACCCAGCACCAACTTTAATTTTAACATGCTCAAACTTTGGAGAATTTGACTAGTTTATTTGAAGATGGGTTTGAATAAACTTGGAGTTGATCCTAGTTCAGCCTCTTGTTATTAGGAGATCTCAGGGCTGGTGTGGTGACTCGCTAGCTACTTGGATAGCTGGAGAGAATGTTGAGTTTGAGGTGGGTACTCACTTCAGATGTGTGTGTGTGTGAGTGTGTGTGTGAGTGTGTGTGTGTGTGTGTGTGTGTGTGTGTGTGTGTGTGCGCGGGCGCGCGTGCCAGTAGTTTCCAAGAAAATTCCAGAGGACTTTTACATTTGTGTTATAAGACTCACATTCTGATAATACTTGTCAGTCAAATAACCCTCTGTCAAATACACTCAAATGTTTTAGTTGAATACAAATTTTGTTAAATGCCAATTTCAGCCTTATATATCGGCTATCTGGTTATAAATAGGGAGCTAAGGCTTGAAACCACAATGAAGCATTAGAAAAAAAATAAATCTTCATTGTAATCCTTGTCAAATTTCTTCCTTAATACTTTTCATCAAAGTTAAATTACATATACGATTTCATATATTTGATAAAGCATTGTAGCACAAATCCTCTCAGACTGTGATCACACAATTCTTTACGGTAGCTATATAATACTCTACAGAAGTCTGCATGGGTCTTAATTATTGGACTTTTAAGATTTTTTTCTTTTGGAAAAAATAACATTGTAAATGTTATGAAAGAGAATTGGCTGTCAAGGTTGCATGTGGGAGAAAGCTCAGTGGCTTCTCATCCAACTCTGAACACAAGAACGTGGCTGAGGGCGAGATCAACTCCCTATGAGAAAGTAAAGTGAATCTTGAAGGAAGCCAGACAACTGTAGTCTTCACAAGCTGCAATAATATTCCTTTAAATTGTGTCATTTTCTGTTCAATTAGCACACTTGTAACTCAACTGGGACCAGGAAAGTACTCAAAGTGGGCTTTGTCATGGCTTTCCTGCTTCGATAATACTCTTCATATTCCACATAAGAAAATTCTTCACATAAATGTTCTTAGATATTCCTTTTAATGTTTGATCTGTTTTACAGATATAGCCTAATATAATGAGACAGCCCAGGTTTCATGTAACAAATTATTTTCTTTAATTTTTCCTGGCATATTTTACATGGAAATTGACGTGTTTCTAACTATAACATGAATCTTTTTCTCTGGTCAAATTCCTGGGAGAGAATTGCTACATAAATGATACACGTAGTGTCCTGAAGGAAAGAACTCCAAACAGAAAGACAAAGTAAGCTACAATCCTCCCAGTGAAAAGAAGATAATGTGTCATACATAAACACACAGAATAAGTACACTGATGTACAAAGCTTCTAGCATTTCTTTGTCTACACATGTATGCATATTAACACTTTGATTGTAAGATTTTCATCATAAAGAAATTGAGCTTTTGTCCCATGTCAAATTTTTATTCAAATAAACAAAACAAACAAAAACAGATGGAAAGACCCTTAGCCAAACACTAGGCAGAGAAAGAACCCAAATTGGAGATCACCACCAGGTTCCTCCCACTGAAGCCTTAGGAGCCCTGAGAAAGAAGAAGAGGAAGAAGTGTGGGAGCCAGAGAGGTTGAGGACATGGAGAGAGCATGGGCCACAGGACCAACCAAGAAGGGCTCACATGGGTGTAGGGAGTTGATCTGGTGCTGCTATATATTCAAATGCTAAATATTGTACCCCAAGACCTGGTGGCTCCAAGACAAGTGAATACACCTCTACATCATCTTCTTTTGTTGTGTAAACTCCCCCCCCCAAGTTATCCCTGATTGCTGAATTAAAAGGCTAGAATGTTTTTCACTGGGCAGAAGAGAAGTAGGTGAAACTTTGGTTCTGGGCTTGGGGTTCTCAGGTAGGGACAAAGAGGAAGAAAGTCACCATGGGGTAGGTGGATCATGAAAGGCTGTAAGGGATGGCCTCATGAAATGGAAGCTGCCTCCTTGGGACATGGCAAGTTCTATGGGATTACCACAAGGAAGTAGGCTAGAGAGTTGATATACGCCCAGCTCTAGTGCTTTTAGACTTACTAAAAATCTAAAGTGTTTTATGTCTTTTACCAAGGAACAATGTGGTCTGAAGTGGGGTAGAAACCCCTAATAGATATGTAAAGACAAGGTGGTGTAGCAATCCTGGAACAATATTAACTAGAATACATGGGCTCTCAGAGATTGAAGTGGCAATCATGGAGACTGCATGGGTCCGTATTAGGTCCTCTGCATGTATGTTATGGTTGTTTGTTTGATGTTGTTGTGAGACTTCTGACAGAGGGCAACAGAGTGTCTCTGATTATTTTGGCTGCTCTTGTAACTCTACTCTTCTCACTGGGTTTCCTCACCCATCCTTGATTTGAGGGTTTGTGCTTGGTCTTATTGTATCAAGTCTTATAGCATTCAGTTAATATCCCTGGTAGGCCTGCTCTTTTCTGAAGGAAATAATATGCATCACAACGGATTATATTAAATTAACAGATTTTTAGAAAGTTTTACTCCACATCCATGTTAAACTTAAAAACAGATTCTGACATATAGTTACTCTTTAATACATTGATAAAATAACATACATTTATATCCTTTCATTGAATTATCCTAATATTCATAGAATGAACTTTAACTTGGAGTAATATTTTCTGAGTAGTCTACTGATCTGAATTCGCTAATTATATAAAGTTGGTTTAATATTTATATTCACATGCACATAATTTTCTAATGAGGTTTCTCAGTTCCTTAAGCCATGGAGGGAGCAATATAGGCATCTGATTTCTCTTTTCCGTTTTGCAATGCTAATAGACCACTATGCTATAGCAACAACAATTTATTCTCAGGAGTTTGGGTAGCTATATATGTATGACCATAGGGATAAATGTTAATAAAGGAGTTCAATATCCATTTACTGAAATAATGAGTTCATTCTTCACTGGGAGTATGAACCCTCAAACCATAGGCTTTTATAGTGGTTTATAATATCAACCATAGCCTTGGTCCTATAGAATGGACCTTCAATTCAATCAGAAAATAGTTAGTTGCATCCATGACAACCGTACCACAGTTACACCAGTGGGTCTATCTTCTCTGGCACATTTGTAGTATAAACTATAACTGAGCAGGACTGTTTGTGACAATTCTGACATCACCCAGTTTGAAGCTATCTCTATACTCAGGAGACTCCATTTTTCAGGGAGATATGCTAATCCATACCATGTGGGAAAAAAAATGGCCACTCTCAGTTTCTTCCCCACCACACCCAGATGCTCCATTCTCAGAAGGCTTAGCCCCAACCTTTCCTAAACTTCAGATCAAAATAAAAAAGAACTCATAGGTAGGCTACAATGAGAGTAAATCTTTGATGATTTCTCAGAAGTGGCCCACTGTGCTTTTCAACAAGTTATATTTCTGTAGTAAGACTTATGGTTGGTATTGCTAACAGCAATGAAATAGTGGTACAACTGCTATGAACCTGCACCCTTTTCACATATCTGCCAGATTTAGTTGGGTCATGCCACAGTTCTTTTCAAAAACTATTTAGGATATGTCTAATAATATAGTATTTTTTAAGAAGAAGATAAAGTCAAAACTGTCCCCAACTTGTGACAAGCCACACAATCACTTCAGACCTCACTCATGTTCAGGGTATGCTCAACATTAAACTACACCCAGAGCACTGAAAGGGTAGAGTCCAGGTGGATCAAGGACCTCAACATGAAACCAGATATACTGAATCTAATAGAAGAGGAGGTTGGGGAGAGCCTTGAACACATGGGCACAGGGGAAATTTTCCTGAATAAAACACCATTGGCTTATGCTATAAGATCAACAATTAACAAATGGGACCTCATAAAATTGAAAAGCTTCTGTAAGGCAAAGGACACTGTCAACAGGACAAAACAACAACCCATAGATTAGAAAAAGATCTTTGTCAACCCTAGATCTGATAGAGGGCTAATATTCAAAATAGACAAAGAACTTAAGAAGTTAGACTCCAGAGAACCAAGTAACACCGTTGAAAAATGGAGTACAGAGCTAAACAGAGAATTCTCATTTGAGGAATGCTGAATGGCTGAGAAGCACTCAAAGAAATGTTCAATATTCTTAGCCATTGTGGAAATGCAAATCAAAACAACACTGAGATTCCACCTCACACCAATCAGAATGCCTAAGATCAAAAACTCAGGTAAGAGCAGATGCCAGTGAGGATGTGGAGAAAGAACACTCCTCCATTGATGGTAAGACGGCAAACTGGAAAATCAGTTTGGAAATCTATCTGGCAGCTTCTGAGATAATTGGGAAGTTGCTACTTGAAAACCCAGCTATACCACTCCAGAGCATATACCCAAAAGATGCTCCAAAATATAACAAGGACACATGTTCCACTATGTTTATAGCAGCCTTATTTATAATAGCCAGAAGCTGGAAACAACTCAGATGCCCCTCAACAGAGGAATGGATACAGAAAATGTGGTACATCTACACAATGGAGTACTACTCAGCTATTAAAAACAACGACTTCATGAAATTCACAGGTAAATGGATGGAACTAGAAAATATCATCCTGAGTGAGGTAACCAAGTTAAAAAAGAACACATATAGAATGTTCTCACTGATAAGTGGATAATAGCCCCAAAACTCACAATTCCCGTGCTACAACCCACAGACCATATAGAGCTTACGAGGAAGGAAGACCAGAATGTGGATGCTTCAGTCCTGCATTAAGGGAGGAACAGGATGATCAAGGAAGATGGAGGGAGGGAGGAGTGTCCTAGAAGGGAGAAAGAAGGGAAAGGCAATAAGAGGGGGAGTATCAGGTACTAGAGGGGACAGGAGAGAGGTTTAGAGGGTTGGGAAATTGAATAAAAATACTTAATGGTAGGGGATGAGGAAGTGGGGATAGCCACTAGAGGGTCCCAGATGCCAGGGAGATGACAGACTCACAGGAACCAATGGGAATGCTTTAGCCAAAATGCTCACACAAGGAGAGTTAGAACCTGTAGAAACCACCTTCACTATTGGCACAGCCCCAGGTCGAGGGGTGGGAACACTCCCCAATCTCAAAATTTTTAACCCAGAAACATTCCTGTCCAAAGCAAGAACAAGGACAAAAAATGGAAGAGCCTGAAGGAAGGGCCATCGGGGACTGCCCTACCTGGGAGATCCATCCTGTCTGCAGACACCAAACCAAACACTGTTGCCACTGTCAAGAGGCACTTGCTGACAGGAAACTGGTGTGGCTGTTCCTCGGGAGGTTCAGCCAGTAACTGACCAATGCAGATGTGGATGCTTGGAGAAAACCATTAGACTGAGCTCACGGTGGGGAGCAGGTGGTAGCATTGGAAGAGCAGAGAGGGATTGGAAGAATAACATCGTCTGGCCAGACCACCCAGTGCTCCCAAGGATTAGATCACCAACCAAGGAGTGCAGGGAGTGATCCATCGCTCCAGATATGCATGTAGGAGAGGATGGCCTTGTCTGACATTAATGGGAGGGGAGGCCTTTGGCCTTATGGAGGTTTGATGCCCTAGCATAGGGGGATGCTGGAGCCGTGGGGCAGAAAAGGGTGGGTAGGTCAGGGAGCACCCTCATAGAGTCAAAGGAGAGGGAGAAGAGGGAAGATATGGGATGAGGGGTTTGCGGAGTGGTAACTGGCAAGTGGGACATCATATAAGATGTAAAAGAATGGAATAATTAATTTTAAGACAGAAGAAGAAAAAGGAAGGTTGCCAGAGGCTCACTGTGGAATGCTGTCGTTTCCACCAGTCAAAGTGACTCAAGTCAGGGAAGGATCATTCCCAGTTGTACAGCAGGTCAGCAACAAAGCTGAGCGTATCCTAGCCTGGGACTCGCCCCTTGTACCATTGAATTCCTCTAAACACATCCTTTCCTTTCAGTCATGCAAAAGGATGCAAGAATTGAGGGAAAGAGGCAGTTTCTTGTTTTATAGGCACAAGCAAATTGGGATAACTTTGCCTCAACTGTCTGAATATGTGGACAAGAATCTATGCTTGTTACCAATGCAGATATTAGCCCTGGGGCTCCATTTCCCTTAGTCTGTATAAAGAACTCTCCCTCTAGATCAGGCCATGTGTTTCATTTGCATGGTGTGCAGGTTCACATTTTCTCTGGGATCCCGCCTTCTGTTCTCGCCACATCCCTTTTGTGTGTGAAATCGCAGAGCACACTGCAGTCTGCAGTTACACTGGCTAACAGAACAGAAATAGAATCAATTCCTGGGAGCAATAACACCAACCCTGGGAACCTCCAGCATATTTTGGCAGTTGCTACCAAGGCTTGTGCCTTACATGCCTTGCAGGGATTTCCCAGAGATGTGCTTCTTAAAAGAAACATTCATGAAAACTATCCACTGTGCAAACGTTAACACCAGTGAGTGCTTTCCCATGCACCACACAGAAGCTTTGCACAGTTCTATAAAGCAAAAGGAGTGTGTAAACTTATAAAAAGAGACATGCTCAGGCATCCAAGGATGGAAATCCAAGCCTGCTGGAGACAGGAACACGGGGGTTCTGACTCTCTGTTTTCTTCCTTGTTCGGCTAGTGAGGAATCACTATCTGTGGTAAGATTGGAAGTGTCTGGGGAATCTGTTTTATCAGGAGTCTAAGAAGTTGAAACCTAGAGACATTCTGTCATATAAAAAGAAGGTGGAAAACTTTGGTGCAATTCAAAGAAGAGGAAGAACAGATAACGAAGAAACACAGGCAGGCATCCTCAACTGGACGCAAAGCCATTTTCCACATGTTAAGTGGTTAATGGCCATAACCAGTCAAGCAAAAAGAAAATAATAATGCAGTGAACGGAGAAGAGCATCCATTCATCAGTTGGATTTGGTGAGAAGCTTCAGCAATGCATTGGAAAGAAGCCATCAGTGACCAGTGACAATCTAGAAGTATTCAGACCGTTTCATCCAGAATCACCTCACAGCCAGAATATCTTCAAGATTCCAGGATACAAAATGTTCCCCAAACCTCAAGCTTTTCCGACACTGTCATTGTTTTATCAGTGGTAAATTCTACACCTTACTCCATATAATGAGCTGTCATAAAAATAGAACATGCTAAGATATTGTATAATATGACCTGAGGATATATGCATAAATCATATATGAAACAAAGATGGGTCATGTTTAAAATTGGACTTTACAAACAAGTAAGCTTTTTATATATATGCAAATATTTTAAAAATTCAAAACACTTTTATATAGAAAATAACCTACTAAAACTCTCACTAGTGTCTTTTAAAGAATTTTTGGGGGTGGGAGCCACTGGCAGATGGCAGGAATGCTTGCAGCTCTTCTGCAACTTGGAATTTGGTCCTAGCACCCATGTCATACAGCTTATAACTTCCTATAACTCTCACTCCTTCAACCCCAGAGCTGACAGTACCTTCTTCTGGCCTCTCAAGGTACCCACACACACATGCACATAAATAAAAGTAAATTTATAATAATATTTTCCATATTATCAATATGTATCAATCATATCCATATTATCCTACCTCATCCCTTCTCCATTGGTGACCCCATTCCTTTCTTTTTTTCCTGAGTTTCTTTAAAGGTTTATTCATTTCCCCCTTTAGGACCTCTTTCTTTACCATGTAGTTGGTGTTAAGGTCTTCTTCTTATGCTTCAGTTGTGCTGGAATACTCAAGGCTTGTTTGGAATATTCAAGGCTGTGGTGGGATAGCTGGGCTCTAGTGGAGGCATATTGTCTTGGCAGGATATTGGTTATAGGGTTGTTGTGTAGTATTTTATGTTAAAGTGTGTTCATTCTATCCCTAGTCTCTCTATGACTTTTATTCTGAAGGAAAGTTGTTTTTCTTAAAGGATTTTCTGCTTATATTAATATTTTTGAGTCAATTTATCAGATGAGCTTATTGACTTATATATGTTGAAATTTCCCTGCATGTCTGTAATGAAACCTACTTGGTCAATATTAATAACTTTTTTCATGTGATCTTGAATTCAGTTTGGCAGAATTTTACTGAAAGTTCTTGAATCTTATTCTTCATGGAACTCTGTCTGTAATTCTCTTTTTATTAAACCTTTACCTGGTTTTGGTAGCAATAAAACTGCTTAACTTAAAGACTTTGAAAGCAATCATATCTTTTCTAACTCACAGAATAATTTGAATAGCATTGGTGTTAATCTGTCTCTGATGTCCAACAAATTTCAGTAATCCTACACATTTAATAGTTAAGACAATTTTTTTTACTGATACAATCTTGTCACTCTTTTAATATTTAAGTCATTATTTTTCTTGTTTTAATTTTGGCATGTTGTATGTATCTATAAATTCAACCACTTCTCTGGCAGTTTCCAATTTAGTGGAAAAGTTATTAAATTATGTTCTAATGATACTTTGTATTGTTTTATTTTATTTCATTGATTTCTGTCATGATTTTGATTATCTTTTTCTATCTACTGCTTTTGGATCTAGTTTGTGAATGTCCATCATTATTATTAAATCACTATTTTTCTGCATCTCAGAGTATGTGATGGACATACTTAATGGAAAGTTTTCTCTTAGGACTCCTTCCATTGTGTCTCAAAGACTTTGTTTTTCCCCCATTTACATTCATTCTAGAAACATTTTTATTTTCTTTGTATCCCTGTTTGTTAGTTTTTTAATTTATATTTTTCCTTAGTGACTCAATAATCATTAAATGGCATAGATTGCTCTACATGACTTTATATACTTTCCATGGTTTCTATTGAGCTTTATAGGTAACTTTATTCTCTTATAACCCAATAGAATTAAGGAAGTTATTTCCATTTTTCTGAATTTGTTGAGATTTATTTTTCTTTTAATATGTGGTCAGATTTGGGGACAGTTTCACAGACTTCTAAAGATATCACATATTCTTTATTGTTTAAGAGCAATGTTCTATTGATGAATTTTACTTCTGTTTTACAAAATCATAATTTACTATATAGTAATACTGATTTTATGAAATTGAGTGTATTATGTTTAGTGTGTACATGTTTAGAAATATTATATTCTCTTATCTTATTGTAGTAACATTCTTTATCCTTTCTGACTGGTTTTAGTTTCAAGTCTATTTTGTCAAATGTAAAAAAACTACACTTGCTTGTTTCCCACTTACATTTCATTTCTTAAACTACTGTTTTGTATCCTTTGCATATTGTGTCTACAGTTGATGGGGAGATGTATTTCTTAGAAGTAGAAGCAAGATGGATCCTGCTTTTAAATCCATCATTCTAGCCTATGTCTTTTTATTGAGAAAGTGAAATCATTAATATTCAGAATTATTACTGAAAGTTACCTTGATTTCTATCATTTTGTTGATTTTTGTAGTGTTCTCTTAAACATATTTGAAAGAACTGTTCTGATATTGTTGTTTTATCTTTAGTGGCTCCATGAATGTGTGTATTCTTTTCTTTGATCTGAATAATTTTTCATAATGCCTACTGTAGAATGGGATTACTGGTCATAAATTCTTTAATATGCTTTTATTACAGAGTTTATTTCTCCTTCAACTTTAATAGATAGTTCTGCTGAATATAATAGTAGAGTTATTAATTGCATATGTAACTTTCCTGGCAGTCTAGTCTTAGTTATTTTATTGAATAATCAGACTTTTTTTTTGCTAGGCATGCTTTTATAAGGTATGTGACCTTTTGTTCTTATAGCTTTCAATAGCCTTTATTTATTCTTTGTTTTTCTGTTTTTCCTATAATGTTTCAGCAGATTACTGTTTAGATATTCTGAAAGACTCTTAAGCCTGATACTCATCTCTTTCTTTGGGTTTGAGAATTTTTCTTTTATGGCTATGCTGAAAATATTCCATACTCCTTTAAAGTTCTCTTCTCTTTGTCTTTGTATTCCTAGAATTCAGTGATTAGGTCTTTTCATGTTGTCCCAAAGCTCTCTTCTATTCTATTCACATTTCTTTTTAAATAAGGCAATGAATTTTCTTGAGTGAAACATTTCTATCGCTTTGTCTTCTAGTCCTGATACTGTTATTCATGTGATATAATCTATTTGTGAGGAATGAGTCTCACTGAAGTTTTCACTTTTTTCATTCCCTGTATCATTATAATTTGAGTTGTTTCAACAATTCTATCTCTTAATTAACCATTGTTTCACATCCTAGAATGTCTTTCTCATTGCATTCTTCATTTTGTTTACATTCATATCCTTGTTGAGTTGTTCAGACATAGTTACAATCACTACATTGATGGTTTTTGTTTGTTCATTTGTTTGTTTTTGGTCTGGAAGTTCTTCCAGGTTATTTTAATTGGAGACTATTATGTTTAATATAATACTAGTGCTTTTCACAGGTCTTAAGGGTTTTTCTTGTTGTGTTGTTTCTGTTTTGATACCTGTGAATGTGAACTACTTTGCTGAGTGGGACTTTGTTTTATTTTTGTTTAAATCATTATGTTTTAATTGAAGTCTGTACAGTGTTCAGGAAAAGATTATGTCTTATAGTGGGCAAGACATTGTTTTCTTCTGTGAGCCTGGTATTGAGGACTGTGGTTCTATACCTACTCTTGTTTTCAGAGACTATTTCTATCTGTGCCAATGGTCAGCATAGACCTCTCTGTTTCTCCTTTATGTGCTTTCAGGTATGCATACCCAGGTCTGAATGGTAGGCCTTGGGTAAGCAATGGTCTGATCCTTGTTTGTTTTGCCTTTCTCACCTGTTTATTCACTCTGAAACCCCAGCACTTTATACCTCACACGGAAGGACTAAAGAATGATTTTTCTTCCTTCGCAATTTGCATCTCTTTTTGATACTATTAGAGATAGTCCATTAGAGGGAGGGCTTCTAATACAGGAGTTCTAAAAAGATCTTTTAATGGTTCTTACCAAGATGTGCAAACTTACAAACCCCAAAAGTGTAACTGAGATGAGAAGCAGATTAAATGCTAAGGAAAAGGGTCAGCTGATGTTGACAGAAAAACTAGTCGAGAGACAGTCTACAACCTATAGTCCCCATTAAAATTAGAGTTCTTCATTACATAGTCTTTGAGTATATAATGAAACTTTAACTCCCAACCACTCTCTGAATTAGATTTGGTGCAATCTAAGTTCTCAGTGGAGTGTAAGAACAAATGATGTGTCTTCCAGCATAAGTCTTGTCATATAAGACATAATTTGTACACTGGTATCCACACATGAGAAAGCCATG
The DNA here is from genome assembly GCF_011064425.1 of Rattus rattus. Classification (NCBI taxonomy): domain Eukaryota; kingdom Metazoa; phylum Chordata; class Mammalia; order Rodentia; family Muridae; genus Rattus; species Rattus rattus. Next base: position 128,892,069 of record NC_046155.1, on the reverse strand, counting down.
CAAACATTAAGGGTTGTGACTTCAGAATGACAGTGTTGAATAGGGTGCTTGTTATCTAAAATTCTCACCTTTATCACAAGCAGGAGGAACAGAACACTTTCCTAAGATGCACATTTTTGTGAAACATGTTTTGATGGCTCATATGCATGTAAGCAGAAGTGATCTAACATCAGCACCATAAGCCTATACCTAATTATAGTTTTATTTTATTTCTTATTGAATGTGTTTATGGTGTGTGTGTGTGTGTGTGTGTATGTGTGTTTGTGTGTGTGTGTGTGTGTGTGTGTGTCTGTGTCTGTGTGACAATACACATCTGGATCCTAGAGAATAATATTTAGGAGTTGATTCTTTCCATTTCCTATGGATCCCAGAGTTTCAACTCATGTTATAAAGCTATTTTTATCAGTATCCACTTGAACAATTTTGATTAAAACCCCCTTACACATGGAAAAACTGCCTGAGTAGGTATTTGCTAAACACTTGACTAGATATTTGGGAAATACACATGGCCTACCTAGGATACAGCAAAAACTATAGTCTCCAATGCCAAAGAATTGATTTTGCAGCTACAAAAGCTCCCTGTTACTTTTTTCCTTTATAACCTTTATTTTTCTAAAGTCTCCATTTTCTTCAAAAAGGGAAGATGAGAGTAGAACCAATCTCCTGGGGTTCTTGCAAAGGCCAGGTGAGAGAGCTCGTGTTGAGCATGGAGTGTATAGTAACAGCTCCTCAGTGCTGTCTTCATTACAGAGTTAGGGAACAGCGAAGAAAGAGTCACTGTGTACTCTAAAGCTACAAATCTCATCTTGTCAACTCAGCGAGGAAACAGCAATGGTCTCATCTACTTCTTCCAGTTCCTGTGGCTAGAATATGCTTGTCTCAGACTTCCACACCATGGATTCTTGCATCCTGGTGTACCACCTTGGAAGTCATGCACCTGATATTGAATCTGCTACTCACAGAGGTTATATAGAAAACACAGCTTCCTGCCATTAGAATGATTTCCCCAATACCCAGAGAAAGATGTTTCTTCTGTGCAATACACAGCACAGTTATATAAACCCCACAGTTAAAATACTCCAATACTTAAAGTACAAAAACATCATAAGGCACCAGACATTTCCCTTCAAGGCTTTAAACTTAAATGTTTCCCAGGTTTTTTATCTCATTTTTGGTGTCCTGAAGTTATTTTTATCTCTCTCTCTCTATTCATTGTGGTTCTCGCTGTATTTGGTCCCTTTCCTGAAAACACACTAGGTAGGTCAGAAAGAACCTCATGCCTGAAGGAAGTGGCTTTCAAAACTATAGATACATTTATCTGATATCATTCCTTCCCTTCAGTTTTACTTTTTTATTTTCCTAAAGAAAGTTTTTCTAAACCAGTTAAAAAGTTTTAACAAATTTCCTTTTTCCTTCATAGAAGGCCTGACTAGTTCTGTTTTCCCACATGATATAAAAGATTTGCTCGTTATATTTTCATGGGTTGACCAACATTGTGTATGTCAGTCACATATGACTGTTGCATGGCTAGACTCTTTACAGAAATGGAAACCCTAACTACAACAGTTAATTAGCTAACTCTAAAAGTAGTTGGTAATTAGAGTTTCTATTGGTGTGAAGAGACACCATGACCATGGAAACTCTTGTAAAGGACATTTTATTGGGATTGGCTTAAACTTTCAGAGGTTGAGTCCATTATCATCATGTCAGGAAGCAGCCAGTCTTGATCTGAATGTAATCAGGAAGGGACTGGTTCTCCTGCAGGCAGTCAGCAAGAGGGCCTCTTCCACATTGAACAGAATTTCAAAGCCCCCCCTCATTGATACACTTCCTCCAGCAAGGCCCATCTACTCCAACAAGACCACACCTCCTAATAGTGGCACCTCCCATGGGCCAAACATATTCAAACCACCACACAAGTTATAATTAGTAAATGTTTGTTTTTATTTTTATTTTTATTTTTGGCTGGCACATGTATTTAGCCAAGAAAATGTCCAAGAGGCATTTAAGTTGATCACAGAATTTAGAAGATAAAAGGTGCAACTTGAAAAGCATGGACTAAGTTGGGGTAAAGGAGTAGGAACAGAGAAAATCACAGTTACATCAATAACTTTCAGTCATGTGAATAGCATGCACACTTTGGAGTGGTGAGCCTCAGTTGTTTATATCTGAACTACCCCTGTAGCCCATTGTGTACACAAAAACTGGTGGCAAGTAGCCTTCTCCTGTTTCTCACCAACGTTATAACTCAAGTGTTTTCAGGCCAAGTACAACAAGGAAACAACAATAAATGAGTACCCTACATTTACCTGAGCAGGGCTCTTCAGCGCATTAACATCATGACAATCAAGAAAATTTAGAGGAATGCTTGTCACCAGAGGTTTTCAAGGTGATAATATGATTAAATGCCAGGCAATATCCTGGCCAGAATCTGGAAGAGAAATGTCAGATGCTTTCATGGGATACTGAGGTAGAAGAAGCTTCAAATTCAAGGCCAGCTTTGGCAACTTTATGACTTCTCGAATCATGCATCAGAAATGTAAAGTACACAGAGGCCTAGAGCTGGCAGGTTTGCCTAGCATGTCTCAGGTCCCAGCTTAGGGCCAAAACAAAATAAGAAGAATAGCAGAGAGATCATGTGAGAAAAATGAGAGAGGAGAGAGAGAGAGGAGAGAGAGAGAGAGAGAGAGAGAGGAGAGAGAGGAGAGAGAGGAGAGAAGAGGGGAGAGGGGAGGGAGGGGGAGGGGAGACAGGAGAGGAGAGGGAGAGACAGGAGACAGGGGAGAGAGAGAGGGAGAGAGGGGAGAGGAGAGGGGAGAGAGAGAGGGGGGAGGGAGAGGGAGGGGGAGAGGGAGAGGAGAGAGGGAGAGGGGAGAGGGAGAGGAGAGAGGGAGAGGGAGGGAGGAGAGAGGGAGAGGGAGGGGAGGGAGAGGGGGAGAGGGAGAGAGGGAGGGGGGGAGGGAGAGAGGGAGGGGGAGAGGGAGAGAGGGAGGGGGAGAGGGAGAGAGGGAGGGGGAGAGGGAGAGGGAGAGGGAGAGGGAGGAGAGGGAGAGGGAGAGGGGAGGAGAGCGTGAGAGGGAGGGGGGGGGCAAACACCAGAGAAGCTGGAGAGATAACTCAGCAGTTTAGAGCACTGACTGCTCTTCTAGGGGTCCTGAGTTCAATTCCCAGCTAACACATAGTGGCTCACAATCAGCTGTAATGCAAACCAATGCCCTATTTTGGTGTGTCTGAGGCAGCTACAGTGTACTCATATACATAAAATAAAAATGGAGAGAGAAAGAGAGGAAGAAAAGAAAAAGGAGCAGGAGCAAGCAGATGAGAAAGAGTGAACAAGAGTGCAAGAGAGAGATAAAGTAAAAACATAATATAATGATATGCAGGTTCAGAAAGTACAAATAAACTGTAGAATATAATACGTTACAATGTACAAGCAGCTGGTTGGATAGTGCAGAGATTAAGAACATTGTCTGTTCTTCCGAGTTCCTGAGTTCAATTTCCAACAACCACAATGATTCATAACCATCTATAATAAGATCTGGTGCCCTTTTCGGGTACACAGGCATATATGCAAGCAGAATACTGAGAAATTAGGAAAACGACAACTTCAAAATATTCACAAATAATACAAAATATCTTGGTGTGACTCTAACATAGCAACTAAAAGATCTGTATGACAAGAACTTCAAGTCTCTTTAGAAAGAAATCAAAGAAGCTGTCAGAAGATGGAAAGATCTCCCATGCTCATGGATTCACAGGATTAATATAGTAAAAATGGCTATCTTGCTGAAAGTAATCTACAAATTCAGTGCAATCCCCATCAAAATTCCAACTCAATTATTCATAGAGTTAGAAAGAGCAAATTCATTTTGAATAACCAAAAATCCAGAACACCGAAAACTATCCTCAACAATAAAAGAACTTCTGGGGGAATCATCATTCCTGACCTCAAGCAGTATTACAGAGCAATCAAGACAAAAACTATATGGTATTTGTACAGAGACAGGTAAGTAGATCAGTGGAAAAGAATTGAAGACCCAGAAATGAACCACACACCTATGATCATTTGATCTTTGCAAACGAGACTAAAACCATCCAGTAGAAAAAGGACAGCATTTTTACCAAATGTTGCTGGTTCAACTGGCAGTCATCATGTAGAAGAATGTAAAATGATCTACTTTTTTCCTCTTTCTTTTCAGGGGGATTATAGGTGTGAATTGGCATAGTTTCATAGTCAATTATAATTTCTTTCATATATATATATATATATATATATATATGATATTTTATTTACATTTCAAATGTTATCCCCTTTCCTGGTTTCCTGTCCAAAAACTCCCATTCCAATCCCCCCCCACACACACTAAATTGATTCATTCTTATTTCCTTGTACAAAGCTTAAGTCCAAGTGGATCAAGGACCTCCACATAAAACCAGATACACTGAATCTAATAGAAGAAAAAGTGGGGAAAAACCTTGAATACATGAGCACAGGGGGAAATTTCCTGAGTAGGGTACCAATGGCTTATGCTCTAAGATCTAGAATCGGCAAATGACCCCTCATGAAATTGAAAGCGTCTGTAAGGCAAAGGACACTGTTAACAGGACAAAACAGCAACCCACAGATTAGAAAAAGATCTTAATTAACCCTAGATCTGATAGAGGGCTAATATCCAAAATATGCAAAGAACTCAAGAAGTTAGACTCTAGAGAACCAAATAAAAATGGGGTACAGAGTTAAACAAAGAATTCTTAACTGAGGAATATCTAATGGCTGAGAAGCACCTAAAGAAATCTTCAAAATCATTAGTCATTAGGGAAATGCAAATCAAACAACCCTGAGATTCCACCTCACACCAATCAGAATGGCTAAGATCAAAAACTCAGGTGACAGCAAATACTGGTGAGGATGTGGAGAAAGAGGAACACTTCTCCATTGCTGGTGGGATTGCAAGCTGGTACAACCACTCTGGAAATCAGTCTGGTGGTTCCTCAGAAAATTGGACATTGCACTACCTGAGGACCCAGCTATACCACACCTCTGCATTTACCCCAAAGATGCTCCAACATATACAAGGACACATGCTCCACTATATTCACACTAGCCTTTTTTATAACTGTTGGAAGGTGGAAACAACCCAGATGTCCCTCAGTTGAGGAATGGATAGAAAAAATGTAGTATATTTACACAATGTAATACTACTCAGCTATTAAAACAACGACTTCATGAAATTCTCAGGCAAATGAATGGAACTAGAAAATGTCCTGAGTGAGGTAACCCAGTCACAAAAGATCACACATGGTATGTACTCAATGATAAGTGGATAGTTAGACAAAAGCTTGGAATTCTCACAATACAGTTCACAGACCATGTGAAGATCAAGAAGAAGGAAGACCAAAGTCTGGATACTTCAATAATACTTACAAGGGGAAACAAAAAAATCACAGGAGGTAGAGGGTAGAAGTGACTTGGGAAGAAAAGGAGGGGTAGGGGAAAGACGGGACAGCATCAGATATGGGAGGAGATGGGAAAGATGTACAGGGGGTCAGGAAATTGAGGAGAGGTGCATAGCAATGGGGGATCGGGAACTAGGAATAGCCAAAGATGCCAGAAAAGTTCCAGATGCCAGGAAAATAAGATACTCTCAGGACTCAGTGGTGATGACATTAGCTGAAATACCCAACAAAGGGGAGAGAGAACCTATAGGGGTCATATCCAGAGATCAGGCACAGCCCACAGTAGAGGTATGGGGCCATCCACCTAACCTCAAAATTTTAACTTAGAATTGCTCCTATCTAAAGGAAATATAAGGACAAAGAGTAGAGGAGAGACTGAAAGAAAGGCCATTCAGAAACTGATCCATCCTGTATACAGATATCAAACCCAGACACTATTGCTGATGCCAAGAAGTGATCACTGACAGAAGTCTGATAAAGCCATCTCCTGAGAGGCTCTGCCAGAGTCTGACCAATACAGAAATGGATGCTCAAAGCCAACCATTGTACTGAGCACAGGGTCCCCAATGGAGGAATTAGATGAAGGACTAAAGGAGTTGAAGGGGTTTGCAACTCCATGGAAGAACAATATCAACCAATCAGACACCCCAGAGCTCCCAGGGACTAAACCACCAACCATAGAGTACACATGAAGTGACCCATGGCTCCAGTCGCATATGTAGCAGAGGATGGCCTTGTCAGGTATCAATGGGAGTGGAGGGCCTTGGTTTTGTGAAGGCTTGATTCCTCAGTGTAGGGGAATGCTAGAGCGGTGAGGAAGGAGTTGGCGGGTAGATGGAGGAGCATGCTCAAAGAAGCAGGGGGAGAGAGGAAGGGAGAGGGGGTTTGTGGAGAGGAAACTGGGAAAGAGGATAACATTTGAAACGTAAAAAAAATAAAATATCCAATAAAAAATAATGAACAAGCATTTCTTTAAATCTCATAGTAACTAAATAACCATAACCACTAGGCTCACTAAGTAGATGGAGAAACTGTTTAATTTCTCTAATAAATGTAAGTGTTAAATGGAAAATGCCGATTTTGAAACAAGTCCACACTGGGAAATATTAAGATCTGCTCCCAAATGTGTGTCTGTGAAGAAGAGACAGAGAATAAGGAAAAATAATCATTACCTTTAATAATAATGGAAGCAGATCTTTAAGAACTCATGAAATTAGTGAGAGGGAACTGGATAAGAGCAGGGAGAGGAAAAAGACACTGCTGAGAAGTTAGTCAAACAGAGTCTTGGCCACATAGTTCTCTGACAGGAAGAGGGGAAATTGAATCCATTTTCAAAAGATAAACCAGCGTAAGCTGGGCAGCCCAATCCTCTACAGAATCTGAAACCCCTCACAGTCTTTAGGTCCAGTTGCAGGTCTTGGTGACAGTGATTCCTTTGGTGGATGGGGCCACTGTGGAGAGAAGTCACAATTTATCATACTGTATGATTTGGAAGGCACTGACCAGATGCAATATTGACAGCTATTTTAATAATATTTATACATAATTAAAAATTAAAACACCAAAATGTTATTGAAAACTGAAACTCCCCATGTATATCTTAATTTCAGTACTAAGTATACAGAACAAAGAAATAGCACCCAAAGCTACAAGAGAGCTAACAAAAATCACATGTAAAGAAAGACCGTCAGAATAATCGCTGTTTTCTCATTGGAAACCTTAAAAGTCAGAAGAACCTGGAATAATATGCTTCAAGATCTACTGGACCACGGATGCAAACCAAGACTAGTATACCCAGCAAAACTATCTCCCATTGTTGAAGAAGAAAGAAAACCTTTTTGTGAAACTAAGAGGCTAAAGGAATTCATGCCTAGAAAATCAGTCTTACAGAGAATACTGGAAAGAATTCTCAGTCAGGGTAAGAGAAACATGATCTAATTAGTGTTTGAAATCTAAAGTGTGGTTTCGAGGACAGAATCACACAAATTATTACAGAAGAGTGAACTGAGTAGTGATGGTGCCCAGACATCACTAATTTTTGATTTTGCAATTATCTTTTGTTGTTATTGTTCATTATTTAAACATGTCTCTTGATCACGTGTTTCTTGACAATTCCATACGTAAACATAATGAATTTCCATTACCTCACTCCACTTTCTTTTATGTCCCTTTGTATCTTTACATCCCCTTTCCTTTCTACAGGTCCTTATTCTACATTAATATCTTTTTACTTTTGTTCTTTATAATTTAAAGTTATCTCCTAGGTTAAACATCATGTACTGGCTTAGAGAGGCCCATATGAGTTCTAAATACGTTCAATCAGTCATCTTTTCCACTAGCAGTGGACAACCTATAAGATGAAGATGATATTCTGGAGACTGAGAATAGAGCCTAAAATTTTCACATCCTGACCCCGTGTAGCTGTTGCAAGGCACAGCAGCTGTGTGCGGCAGTGGTGGTTAAACAACCGTACTTGTGTTGAGTCTTAAAAGAGTGTGGTATGCACTTCTAAGTAGTAAGTACTCAATATTTGATAGTGTTAACAAATGACTAGGCTACAGGTCTAAGCACTTACTACTCTATTGCTTTTATCACCTCCCGAAATACGCTCATGTTGTCCAGTGAATACACGTATAGTTTTATACTTTCATTTCACTTTATGATAGCGTGCTATTGAGAGACAAGACTCCAAAGCTAAGGAAAACTACCCAAAATTTACAGAGTTAATACTGACTACATTCCTATTAACACTCCCATTCTGCAGATAGACAAAGGCATGAGAGATTTAAATGAATGGATCTTAAAAAAAATCCTTCAGTCAGAGTTTTTCCAAATACTGTTGCCTTAGCCGCTACTATTTAAGGAACACAGGGCTTTCTCATTTGACATCCAGGACTCTGAACAGTAAATACTGAACCTTATGGATGTGTGGAAGAAAAACAGATCCAAAAGGATGCATACCTAATCACCTAGCACCTGAAGTGGACACTTGGCAATCATGCCCATCCAGGTCTCCCAAATAGGTCCTGTTCATCTCACTGTTGATGATGATACATGCGGTAGAAAGAGCACACACTGAAGATTTTGCTTAGTAGGCACTTAACCAAGTGCACAATATCTACATGGCTCACCCAGGAATTACCTCAAAAGGATTGATTTAAAGACCTGATTTCTCATAATTATAGAGGTCAGAAATCTGCAGTTGGATCTTAGCATGGACACTACCACCACAAACACAAACACAATCTTAACCACCAAAGTTCCGAAGGAGAGTTCGCTTCATTATTTCAGTTTCTGGGCCATCACTGGCAACATGTAGAAAGGTTGTTTTTGAGATTATGAGAATCATGAATTTGTACTCCACCTTTATCTACCAGGATTAGCCATGCATGCACGCCACCTGCATCCTGCAATGTCAGCGCTTTAATGTGCAAGATAGATCCCTTCCTTAATCAAAATACCGACGGACTCCAGAGCAAGGATGTTTTCAGCCAGCCCAACTTCCTATTATCTTGATAAAGATGCATTTATTTTATCTTGTAAGCTAGTCAGAATAGAGGATTAATAGAAGTATCTTTTTTTGAACACGAACAAGACCCACTTAGAGATAGGCGTCCATGAATCTGTTTGTGTTAATGGTTTTGGTGACAGCAAGTCCAAGATCAAAAACAGTGGGCTGAGATGGTAATCAGACTGATGAGCGCGTGGTCTGTTGAATCTGGACTGTGATGAATCTCATCAGCTTTCTGATGAGAAACAGCCCTTGCAGCAGACCTCCTGGTGTGTGAGGAATGAGGCTTTGAATCGCAGACTGTCTTCTCCTGGAAGCTTTTAATCACAGATCCAAGCAACCTAGAGTGTCACACGTAGATTGTTCTCATTCCAAACTCACAGGCAAGATGTTTTCTTATTCTAAGATCATTATGCCTATGGAATTTTCCATGAACTCTGGAGACTATCTTTACCTCTGGTGTGGAATTTTCCTCTATAAAAGAGACAACAGGAGCAAGGTTTCTAATTTGTGTTTACCATGTGTACATTTGAAATCCTTTCAAATACATGTGTATCTGTGAGTAAACACAAGGTGTCTACCTGCAGCTATAAACTTCAAACAGTAAACTGCTAAGAGTTTTACTGACTTTTCTGTTAATTTGGCCAATGATATCATAACAATCACCCTAACTCAATGTGAGAGATAATTGCTTCTATTTTTTACACTAATGTGCTTATTCTGATAGGTCTCTACTGGCTTAATATATTCATGTGCAATTTTCAGTTATAACATTCCTACCATATCCATACAGTTTGTTCTCTTCAAAGGTTCATTCACCATTATAGCTATCTATTACTTCTTCCAAACCCCACAGATGTTAGGTTTTTTACTTCAGCGATGGAAAACATGAATATAACTTTGATCTTTATGTATTTTTCCCTTCTATGCATTTCCTGTTTGTGGACTCAGTATGAATATTTAGGGTCCGGTAGTTTATTCTCTCCCCTCCCATTCTATTGCTTTTTCTCCTCTTTCTGCTACTCCTTCTCACCTGCTTTTCCTCTTCTTCCTTCTCTATTGTTTTGCTTTAGGAGATAGGTTCTTATTAAAGAGCCCTGAGTAACCTTTAATTTATAGCCCTCCTGACTCAGTCTCCTTAGTCATCAGATTTACATGTGCATGGCCACACCCAAATGTGCACTTTCTATTCTTCAACCAAACCTAATGTTTTCAAAGTTTGTCCCTTTCTGTGTCATGTATCATAACTCCATTCCTTTTTGCGGGTGAATAATATTCCATTTTCTCTATATACACCACTTTGTTTACACAAAGTGTAAAGAGTTGAGTGGTATCAAACCAGATACACTCAAATTAATAGAAGAAAAAGTGGGGAATCATCTCGAACACATGGGCACTGGAAAAATTTCCTGAACAAAACACCAATGGCTTATGCTCTAAGATCAAGAATCGACAAATGGGATCTCATAAAACTGCAAAGCTTCTGTAAGGCAAAGGACACTGCTGTTAGGACAAAAGGGCAACCAACAGATTAGGAAAAGATCTTTACCAATCCTACAACAGATAGGGGGCTTATATCCAAAATATACAAAGAACTCAAGAAGTTAGAGCACAGGGAGACAAAATACCCTATTAAAAATGGGGTTCAGAGCTAAACAAAGAATTCACAGCTGAGGAATGCCAAATGGCTGAGAAACACCTAAAGAAATGTTCAACATCTTTAGTCATAAGGGAAATGCAAATCAAAACAACCCTGAGATTTCACCTCACACCAGTGAGAATGGCTAAGATCAAAAACCCAGGGGACAGCAAATGCTTGAGGATGTGGAAAAAGAGGAACACTCCTCCATTGTTGGTGGGATTGCAGACTGGTACAACCATTCTGGAAATCAGTCTGGAGGTTCCTCAGAAAATTGGACATTGAACTACCTGAGGACCCAACTATACCTCTCTTGGGCATATACCCAAAAGATGCCCCAACATATAACAAAGACACGTTCTCCACTATGTTCATAGCAGTCTTATTTATAATAGCCAGAAGCTGGAAAGAACTCAGATGCCCTTCAACAGAGGAATGGATACAAAAAAATGTGGTACATCTACACAATGGAATATTACTCAGCTATCAAAAATAATGACTTTATGAAATTCATAGGCAAATGGATGGAACTGGAAAATACCATCCTGAGTGAGGTAACCCAATCATAGAAAAACACACATGGTATGCCCTCATTGATAAGTGGCTATTAGCCCAAATGCTTGAACTACTCTAGATGCACAGAACACATGAAACTCAAGAAGGATGACCAAAATGCAAATGCTTCACTTCTTCTTTAAAAGGGGAACAAGAATACCCTTGGCAGGGAATAGGAAGGTAAAGTTTAGAACAGAGGCAGAAGGAACACCCATTCAGAGCCTGCCCCACATGTGGCCCATACATATACAGCAACCCAATTAGATAAGATGGACGAAGCAAAGAAATACAGGCCGACAGGAACCAGTTGTAGATCTCTCCTGAGAGACACACCCAGAGGACAGCAAATACATAGGCGAATGCCAGCAGCAATCCACTGAACTGAGAACGGGACCCCGTTGAAGGAATCAGAGAAAGGACTGAAAGAGTTTGAAGGGGCTCGAGACCCCATATGAACAAAAATGCCAACCAACCAGAGCTTCCAGGGACTAAGTCACTACCCAAAGACTATACATGGACTGACCTTGGGCTCCAACCTCATAGGTAGCAATGAATAGCCTAGTAAGAGCACCAGTGGAAGGTGAAGCCCTTGATCCTGCCAAGACTGAACCCTCAGTGAACGTGATTGTTGGGCGGAGGGTGGTAATGGGGGAAGAATGGGGAGGGGAAGCCCATATAGAAGGAGTTAGGGGGATATTGGTCCGGAAACCGGGAAGGAGAATAACAATCAAAATGTAAATAAGAAATACTCAAGTTAATAAAGATAAAAAAAGAGTTGAGTGGTTTCGTTTTGGGACATTCTAAATATGATTGCAATGAATGTTTATTGAAAAATATAAGATATCCATGTGCAAGTTCTCACACTCTTGCTATGAACTTAATGAATTATGTGATAACTTACGGTTTAATATTTTTATAAACAAGAAAATTGATCCTCAATATAATTTCCCACGTTCAGTAAACATTATGCTCCAATTTTACTATAATCTTTTAACATATGATATCTTTTTTTTCTTTTTTTTTTTTTTTTTTTTCTCAGAGCTGGGGACCGAACCCAGGGCCTTGCGCTTCCTAGCCAAGCGCTCTACTACTGAGCTAAATCCCCAACCCAACATATGATATCTTATGGCCGATAATTTCTTTCTTTTGGCCTGATACTGTGAAACAATATCTCCTTATTATTTCAAATTGCATTTCTCTATCATGTCATACTGGTGCACTACTACCTTCATATATAATTCTGGAAAATGTCCGTTTAGATATTTTGTCACTTATCCATTTGGAGTAAATCATGGTTGTGTGTTAAAGTACTGAAAATCTCTAAAGAGTCATCACTGATCACACAGAGAATTTGTCATATTTGTATTCCACAGTGGACTGCCTTTCCTACAGCCAAGTGATGCCTTTTGAATTTTAATTATTCTTAATTTTGATAAAGTTCTCCTGTCTTTGGTTTTTGTGTGTGTAAACACTTTTTGTCCTTTCTAAAATGGTTGAACTCAAGGCCACAAGGATTCATTCCTGCCTTCTAAGAACTTTTATATAGGGAGCATTGTGAGCTTTCACCTTTGTTTGTTTAAGGATAAGTTGTACCAGCATCATTTGATAAAAAGAATTTAATTTTCCCATTCACTGTATTTATAAATTGATTTCTAAAAAATTGATTTGTAGAAAAAATTTAAAAACAATATTTGGTCATGTACTTCTTATATTGACCTATAAATAATATTGGAATTATTTATTGTTATTGCTTTCAATTGAAGCTTTTACATAAAGATGATATAATCTACCAATATATAGTTCCAGTTCATTCATAGTATGGAGTCCTTTGTTTTCTTGTCTAAGCACTCTGGTTAGAAATTCAAGTGCAATGTTGACTAGATCTTAATTTTGGGGAATGTATGTAGATTTTCCTATTAATATGAATTATAAATTTTTTCTTGACTCTCAGGCTGAAGAAAAAAATCTTTGTCTAGCATTTTAAAGTGTTCTATTATGTAGATATTGATCTCTGTCCCATAGTTTTTCTTCATATTTTCCAGCTGATTATAAAGATGTTCTCTAACTAAACCCTAAGTAAAATACTCAATAATATTTCAGATTAATATGTTTTTTATACATATCCGAAATTGTGCTTATTCTATCGTTTTAAACCTTTAATTTTCAGAAAGATCTTGAGTTTGTAGCAGGATAGGAAAATAAAGTCCCACATAATCTGCCACTACACATCTAAACTTTCCTCATTAGCAACATCCCTTGCAAAATATTGTACTTGGAGAAATTTAGTAACCTACACTGAGAATTATAGGCAAGTTCCTTTTTAGAATATGCTTCTCTCCTCTAGAAGATCCCATATTGCATATGTTCGTAGGTGTCTTTGTTAATTTCTTATTGCTTTGACAAAATACCATGACCAAGAAGACCTATACAATACAATAAAGCATTTCTTTGGGCTCACAGTCTCAGAGGGGTTAGCCTCCAGGATGGTTGAGCAAAGGTAAGGCATTGGCACTGTTGAAAGTTCACATCTTGATTTTCAAGCAGAAACCAAAGACAATACTGGGAATGGCAGAAGTCTTTAAAATCCCAAAACCTGTCCCACCATACAGTGACACACCTCATTTAACAAGGTCACACAGGTCCTTTCCAAACAGTAGCACAGACTGGGGCAAAACGCCTAACCCTATAAGCCTATGAGAGTCATTTTTCTTCTAACCACTATGGCATTTACAAATCTGGCCATGTGGACCAGCCTTTTTTCTTCCTTCTTCCCTTGTTTCCTTCGTTTCCTCCTGCCTGTTTTCCTATGCTCTTTTATCTCTATCCGCCTTTGATGCTTTGCATGAGCATAACATGAAGAGTGGGAGTGATAGACTGTTTTCCAAAGCAATGGAGGCATGTTCAATGAAGCTCTTCATCAAGCATTAGGATGCTCACTGGTATGAGGAATTTAACAAATCACCCCCTTCCCCTTTGTCCCTTCTTCCCTTCCTCTTCTATCATGTTTCACCTTGTTTTCTAAGACTGAATTGCTCAATAAATCTAGAGCTTGCTAGACCAGCTGCCTGCTATCCCCTGTGACCCACCTGTCTCTGCTCCAGTCTGTAGTTGTTAAAAGTGCAAGCCACCATACGTGAGTTTTATGCGAGTCCTGGGATCCAAATGTAGATCCTCATTTTTGCACACTAAACATTTTTTCCCATTGAGCCTCCTCTTCAGCCCCAAGCTTAGAAGAATTGGGAGAAAATAATAAGCTCTTGACAAGAACCAGCTGCTATTTTAAATACTGCTGAAGAGAATGTAAGTCATGGAAATTACTGGTTATGGCATCTGCAATATCCAGTTCTAATTGATGACATCAAGGTGTGTGTTCACCAGTACCCACCCACATTCTAATCATAGGTGGATATAATCAAGAAATCCACAGTCTATGGAATTGTATTTGCCACACATGCATTCAGAAAATTTTAGAATCAGTTTAATAAAAATATCTATAATCTATAAATTCACAAGAAAACCCCACAGAGTTCACTGAAAAAATATATGTAACCAATAAACTGAGTAAAACCACAGGCTAATTGTCCATTATGAAAATACTTAGAAATCGCCTTTAGATACTTGAACAGGCTTTCCCCAAATCTGTGGTCAGCCTTCATCTACTTCTTCCCTTTTATCCTCTGACTGACCATGATGTCACATCATCCTTTCTCTCCAGTGGCATGCAGCAGCAGCATCTTCCTCCTTCTCTTCATATGTCCTGTGTTTAAGCAGAAACACTTTTGGTTTTCTGGGAAGTATTCCACTGAGCTGGAATTAGCTTGAGCAAGTTGTAACACATGGTGTCTTATTTGCAGTGGGGCACATGTGTTTTAAAAAGTCTGCGTAGGTGTTTCCCCAAATGTATTACAGGTATCCAGACACAACCTGTGTTTTCAGAACTACAGCTGGTTAAATAGTTGATGTAAGCAATCTTTCAGAATAGCAACATGGCTAACACAGCCGTTCATTTCAGTTCACATTTACTAAAATGGAATGGGGACTTGGCAATCGGACATGAAATAGCAAGAGATGGGTGTGCTTGTTGGCTTCTGAAATATTCAGGGCAAAAATATTTTCTCTATAATCTCTGACATTCTGTGTTCCAAAATATCCTCATTTTAACCACACTTAATTGCCCTTCAGTATCAAAATTAATTGTGTTCTCTGCTGAAAGGTCAGTGCAGCATAAGGTTACTCAAGGGTCCCAACAGCCAATGCATCTTCTGTAAATGGCTTGATTGCTGTCTACTGAGAGGAAGGCTGGGAAAGTTGTGCTTAACCAGAGCTATATATTCCAGTCCAATTAGTATAAAGATCACTACGTGAGTCTTTAACTTTATCTAGTAAGTTGGAATCTCTAATGGAGAGCACAGACAGAGTGAAAAGAAATGTGGACTACAGTGACAAGCAGAAGGCTTTGGCAGTGGATCAAGAGGCCACCAGGGTTGCTTCTTCTGGATTTCCTGTTCCCAAACCCCTCTATTTCCATCATCATCATCTAAGCAAAGTATAAAAACAATCTAGAGCCCTCCAGGTATATGTTACGGTATTATGCTCTTCTATGTATGGTTCTTGGCAAGGAATGTTGAATCAGAGATGATGGCTCAAATTTCAGGTTATTTGCCATTAGTATTCAACATTCAATTCATAGGTTCATCAATGACAAGAGTAATAAATTGTATCTAAGACATAGACTAATGATATTAATTAATGTCTTCCTTAAATAACTCTCAGACAAGTAATATTGCATTTATATATTTGCTTTTCGTATGTTATTATGGACTATTAAAGGAATGTACATTCTAATGGGTTCTAAATCAAGACTTCCAAGTTAATGCATACCAAATGTTGATCATGTGGCCTGATAAGCAGATGTCTGGTAGCATTTTCCAAAGCACCCCTTCCTCTCTTGTCACTGAAGATTTTCAGGGTCACTTAGATTTAGCTCCTTCTCTGGACAGTTCCATAATGCATGCGCTCACTATAACATCCCAGACTGCCTGTCCCCCATTTGGCTGATGCTCTGTCATTAGTCCTTATTAACTCTGTATTTCCTCTAAGATTACTCACCTCTTCTTTTTACTAATTGTTTTTCCCACACCAGAGTTCTGAGGATGAACCATTGTTGCTTGTCTTCTGTAGTCACGGTCTTGGCTAATGGATTATTCTCCAGTATTCCTTCAGCACCTATTGTATACAGCAGGTTGTACAAAACGGGAGTCAGCAAACATGTATTATCATCTAGCACTGGGAATGGTTGGCTTCTAATCCACATTCACTGGATAATTTTCGTGGTTTCCTGTAAGATGTTACCTATACATTCATGGTTTTATAATTATTTGCTTTAACTGACATTAGAGAGACTAAACACAAGCTTTAGAGTCAGGAAAGAAGTTCCTACTGTTGTAGAGGTATAAGTATGTGTATAAACTCCTACCCGGATGTGTTTTCTCTTACCTGGCTTCTTTGATGAGCCAGGAAATCATGGTCCCTGTGGACCCTCAGAAGCATGAAACCAAATAAAATAGACAAAGAAGGACTGGGGATGGCCCATGTTCTTGAGTGGCTAGAGTCCCTGACAGGCATGGACATGAATGAAGAAAGAAAGTAATGACAGTAAAAGTTGACAGACACATGCAAAATGAACAAATAAAAAGCTGAAAGAGTGGCATCAACTTCCACAGTATCTCCAAACCTCAGATTATTTACTAGACACAACAAATGGAAAAGGATGTGGATAAACTCCCTAGGGGTCTCTGTAAGAGAGCAGTCTCAGATTGTAAATACTCACCATGGGAAAGAAGCTGCAATGGTTAGGTCTTAAATACAGTGTCCAATCTTTTGTAAATAATTGTACTTGAACTGGCAGAAGGCTTTGGCATTCTGTGTTTGATCCATGTCAAAAAGCCTTTGCCAACCTCCATGAATCTGAAGTATTGATCCTTGGCATGACTGTGCCTATGCTAACAGTACATATTCACTTTGGAATTCCTTGGCTCTTAACAGGGGAGGAACACTGGGAGGGACCAGGAAAAAGAGAAAAGGGAGGAAAAAGGAAAGAATCAAAGAGAGCAAAGGCAAATTACAAATTCTCTGGGTGGAGATGCAAAGGCACAAAGTCATATATGTGTGCCTTAAGATACCCACAAACCATTGTAAAGCTAAGCTAGCTAAGCTTGCTCTTCTTAAATGGTAAGACACTCTTGTGGTCTTGATATTTGAGCATTTATCTTTTGTAAATCAAAAAAGATGAGCCCTTAATCCATAAGCCTCTGAAAGTCCACACCACATAGGGAAGGGAATAGACTTTATTAATTATTGTAATGAAGACAAAGTATATCATGAGTGGGTAAAGAAAATTCTGCATAGTGAAGGATCAGTTACGCTTAGTTCCCAATAAAGTTCTAGAAACTATTTATATGGGTCCTATTTGGTCCTCAGAAAATCCCCTTCATCCCCTTCTGGCTGCAAGCAACAACTTTGATAGCAAATAAATATAATTCCCATGTAACTTCATTGCTGTATTTATATATATGGGGGGAAATGACCATGAACGAACTTCAAAATTTTTTGAGGCTTAATTCTAATCATTCTGTTCTCTTATCATGTGAAGATGGTATACGATTACAACTGTTATATTTTCATCAGTGAACACACACACACACACACACACACACACACACACACAGAGCTTTAAGTCCTAGTGGTGTAGCATGATTCTCTAGTGCCCAGAAGTGGCTCATTTATGTTAAGCACCATTGTTGCAAGGGTAATGTACATAGAGGCAGATGTGCACTTATTCTCTAGCTCAGAGTGTCCTGTTCATAAATGAGACTCTGAAGCAATAGATAGGCAAAGATTTTAAGAGCAAGCTGTGATAGAGTTTTCTGCCTACTCCCAAGGTAGGCCAAAGTTGAATGTTAGTGAAATATTGCCTAAATGTATTCTAAGAAAAAAATCAGGAAAAGTTTTTTTTCCAAATCATTTTATTTAAAGGGGTGGGTAGAATTTAAAGGAAAATCTAGAGAAATCAACAACAGGAAATAAAATAAAGTCTAAATCATTTTATTTAAATCTAGAAATAGAAAAGTTTAGGTCAAGGAGATAGCTATGTGGGAAAAAGTTCTTTGGCATTCAAACCTGAGTTAAATCATGTATCTCACAGTAGGTAGAAGAGAACTTACTTCTGAAAAGTATTATTTGACCCTCATATTTGCAAACTTTCACACACGACACACACACACACACACACACAACACATGCATGTATGCACGTGCACATGCATGCATAGAGAGAAAAACACACTAATAATACTTTAAATATAAATAAAATATATAGAAATGCTCAGAGTAAGCACAAAAGTGCAGTGTCATTGTAATTGCTTAAAACAGTCCCACACATCTGGCCATCTTCTCTAGCCAGCAGGGAACCCCACTGATGGTGTGTGCACCATCATCTACTAGTTGATGTTGGGGTTTAAAGTCATTTCCTGCTTTGTGAGATTACAATTAATATTTACAATATTTCAGACACTGCTTGATCTAAGAAAGCACCCCACAAAATCCAAAAAGCCTTTCCTCCTAGGCATTTCTATAGTTAGTTAGGCTACAAGCAGCTACTTTTTATTGTTTCTTACTGTCTGTATTTATCACATAATTTCCAAGACAAGCTATTTGGCTATAATTTACCTCGAAGTAGTGGTAAATTTTCCATATCAAGGGCTACTGAGAAACGAAACTAAGAAGAAAACAAAACAAAGCAGCAACAAAGCAAACCAGTCCCCTGGACACTAAAAGGGGATTTAATGTTGTAATTAGGATCTTTGCAGTTTTGAGTAAAGACAGTCTCCTTGCACACCACTGCCAAAAAGTAAAACTCTCCAGAGATGGTAATGGACATTGTCAGGGAATTATTAATGAATACCATCTAAGGAAAAGATAGCTTTCAGATGATTCCTGCTTCCACTTATAGCGTATGCTGAAGGGTTCTGCCCAGTTCGGGCTTGTCCTGATTCCTGATTTCTTGGAAGCATGCACAGGGCTTCAGCAGTTAAATTTTGCTTCTGAAATGAGGTGAGAAAGAGTTACCATGATCTTAACCAGATATACAAGTGCAGTTCCTCGGAAGTATTGAAATGGGAACCCAAACAGACAGGTGTGCTACCTGCTTGTGTTCTGGGCCTTCCCGCTGGCCTCTGGGAAAAGCAGAGAAACTTCCACTCATTCTCCACCCTAGCCTGGCAAGGCCACTTGCCCTCACATCAAATTTGTCAGCTCTGGTCACATTAGGTACAGTTATATGTCATGTCATAATTGGATGGTACCCAAGGAGTGTCACACTCCTATTCCTCCCACCAAATCCTGCCTCGTTACCTCCAAAAACCCTGCAAACTGGGGAGGGACTCACTTCCTTGCATCCTTTCTATTGAGTTCCACCTTCATGCCTCAGCACATTTCTCCTGGAAATATTAATCTCTTATGTCAAAACATGGATGATTGCATGGCCTGACAATATTTCACCGCTTTAGGCAGAAGCTGAGGTGTTCTTCCTGGTAGGAACAGGAAGGGAAGAAAATCCACTTTGTAGTAAAATTGAGTGTACAAAGAAGGGAAAGAAAGGCTGGGTAGCAATTAGACAACTTGGGTTTGCAACCACACAAAGAACCTTGATTTTCAAAGAACGAGGTCAGTGTTGTCTTCAAACCATGAACTGCCTCCTCCTGTGGTAAAGCCAGTTCTTACCATTCTTCTTCCAACATGAACTTCCTCCCTGTGTCTGTTTCTGATTCATATCTTCTAAAATGTTTTATACCCATGTGCCATTCAGATATCTTTACTATTTAATTTTTTTTGCTATTTAAAATCTAGTACAGATTTCAGATCTGTCAGTAATTGCACTGTATCCCTTAATAAGTTATCTAAAACTTTAAAGACTATAATTTGTCATCTATAGAATACAGATCTTTGACCATACATTACAAATCTATGCTATTGTCCAATTAAGATGATGTAACAAAAATGTTGAAGGCTAGGTGACTTATAAACACCCCAAATTTCTGACTTCCAGTCTTGAGTCTAAGATGAAGGAACTCTTGGGCTTAGTGTCTGGTGTTAACCTCCTTGCTCATAGACGACGCCCCCTCCTTGTGTTTTCATGGGAAAGCATAGACAAGGACATCTTTTTTGAACTGTCTTAGAAGACCACCAATGCCACCAATAAATCCCAAGGACCCCACCTCCTCCCATCACATTGGGGACTGTGTGTTAGGAAAGATTGAAGAACATGAATGAAAGTAGAAAGCACTCAGCTTATGGCTGGCTGTTGGAATATTTGATAAGCTATGAAGCAGGCTTATGGCAACGTGCATTGCTACATCTCATTATGGAAATAGTAAGATTGTCTCTAGCTTGGGCTAAGTTGCAAGACTTTTCCCCGACTCTTAGAGCACTTATCTTATGTGAGTGGTTCTCACACTGTGGCCCAGGGACTGTCTGAGTCCCTTAGGCCATCTCAGGATCTGTGAGATCAACAATATTTGCACATCACTACTAAAGAATTGTTTGATTTATCTCACAACTGTACAGTAGAGTTTTGCAGACACTACATCATAGATGGGGATTTTGTGACTCATAAAATCAGTATGTCGGAAAAGTACGCTTACTTCCATCTTGATTGGGGTGCTATCACTCTTGAGGAGATAGGAATTGACCCGAGTTTTTACCAGCAGATGGGTAGATAAAGCACGCTTTGAAGGCACAATAGAATATTCGGATACTTAGAACTCCAGGGATAGATTGGAGGATGTTCTGCCAAGTGAAAGAAGCCAGGCACAGAAAGATAAAGGAAAAACAAATATTCTCCTTTTACCGGTCCGTGAGTTCTGCCTGGCTCGTCTTCAGTAGCATTTGTTTACCATTGCAGCATTCCATATATGCCTGGGAAGAGCCCCTGCTCATTACTCCCTCTTTCTTGAGCCTTATTCTTGTTACTCCGTCCTCCTCCAACCTGCTGCCCTTAGCTGCAAATTCTCTGTGGCTTGTCTATATCTGTATGTGTCCTAGGTTATTTTAACCCCCAATTCTCTGCTCTTAGTCTCCACCTATCAAAATCAACTTTCTACATATTTCCAGGAAACCTGTTAAAAATCACTCTTCCTTTAAGCTTTATAGGACTTCCCATAATCTCTCTGATAAAAGTCTACATGTGAGCTTTTCTATTTTTGTCCAGCATCCTGTAGGCAAGAGAGTAATTATTACTAATTATTTTTGAACACTTTCAAGGGAAGTTTGTTAAAAGTGCTGGACTCTCTTCTTTGTGAAGCTCAACCCAAGGTAAATTTCATATTGTTGCAATCATTTTCTTTGAAAGTCAAAAGGAACGAGAATCAATCTTTCTATACATATCCTCCAAGAAAGTGAATCAGGTGCTATTTGCCTTTTTCAACGAAAGTAAAGGAAGGGGGCCATTTTAATCCCCATGTGCTGAGTATGTACTTGATAAGCAGTTGTTGGCTGCTGTGGGTCTGAGTGGAGATGCTGCAAAATCTGTGCTCAGTGAGGGAGTTACAGAGATTTGTGTTCTCTGTGCACCTCAGAACACAGGGTTCGCTAACAGCACACAACGTGGCACCACTAATGTCGCCAAACCACCAGACCCTAGTTAGAATGTTTGCTTCATTAGACAGGCTTGGGGGAAAGAACAGTGAGTGGTTGTAGCCATAGCCAGAAGGTGGAAAATCCCATATACCACAAACATGAGTTTGTCGTTATTCTTTCTTTGTGGAACTCTATAAAATAATACAACAGAAAGTTCTGGAAACTTTACAGCTCACAAGGGAATGAACTACAAGCTCATAAACCAGGTGCTGTCGATGTTTTGCCAAAGCTACCAGGCCGATCTGGAGACACTTGCCCTGAGGACCCTGGCTTCATTTTGGAGATGTTGTAGTGTGTGTGTGTTGAGTCTCCTTCAGTCACCTTCATTTGTGAGTACCAACCCCACCTCAAAACTCAGAAAGAAGTCTTGCCAATGAATGGAGCAATTTAATATTCATGCGTTTGGAGGCCATTGCCCAACAGGACTGCAAAATTAGGCAGGAAATACCCCCTAGGCAGGCTTGTCTGACATGCATTCCAAACTTTGCGAGAGAATCCTAAACACTTTCGTTTCTCAGGGACTTGGAGTCCTTCTCCCTCAGTCCAAAGTTTCTTCTTTATCTTCAAGTAACCATAAACAAACACAGTTTTGGCAATTGCCCCTGGGAAAGATAATGCTGATGTGGTTATCAGAAATTCCATTTTGACTTGGCCTCTTTTTCCCAGGACTTTACAGCTGTTTCCCGTTGCCTTGCATTCCTCCCTTGCGCTGCCTTTAGAGCTGCTTTAAATGGGCAAAGCAGAGCCTCGGCTTTCTTTGGAACATGACTTTGCGCCTCTGACTCCGACTTCTGCTTTCAACATAAAGACTCTTGCTTCCCAATTTACCACTCCTTCTTCATGGAAAACAGTAACTGTATCCCCAGGGCAATTGGGCAAATGAGGTTACAGGCCCTGCAATTAATGAAACACATTAATATCATCATACTTTTCTTCACTTCTTTCCCTAAAGTTTTAAAGAAGGTTCCCAGGCATATCTGGTCTATGCTGCGAACACAGAAGAATGATATTGAATAAGCAGGGACATAAACGAACGTTCTTTACTAAGAACAAAGCATTTTAGAGCAGTTTTTGTCCACTATGCCCCTTCTTGATAAATTGTGTTGACCCAAGACTAAATTGGTTTAGTGGACTTTTCTTAAAGATACAACCTGCTAATTAGCTTTTATATTAAACATTTAATTTAATTTAATGTATGTACTGGATTTGTTCTGGAAAATATTTCCCTTATTCCTCTGGAAAAAAGAGACTCCAATTTTGGTAGCACCAGGAAGCAAAAAGCACCGGAGTAATAAAAGACAACATTGTAATATTACTACAAACACATGTGTGATTTAAATTACACACACTGCACACACATTAAATTAAATTGTTTAATATAAAAGTAAATTAACTTGTAGTCGTGCACATAAAAGACAGGGGAATGTATCAAAATCCTAGCTTTATAATGTTATTCATGACAAACAATTACTGAGAGCTATCAGCCCACTTAAGTATGAATTTTTCTGTATGTTTTACTTTTCTTCAAAAACTTACATTACTAATAAGGTCATGAAAAGTAATATACGTGTAGTATAAAATATATATATTTGTAAGTATATATGTTTGAAAATTATGCATTATTTTAATCTAAAACAAGTTTGAGGTATTTATAAACACATTGGATAGACTTTATATCTTTCTTTCTAATCTCTTGGACATAGGATAGACTCCCAAGTTATTCATTGTCACACTCCTGGGTGCTTATCACTGTGTTAAACAAATACACCAAATGGGAAGTGTAAGGTTAGAACTGACACACACAGACCCACATGTGGAAGCTATGACTTGATTACCTCTTCAGCAGATTTACCTTTCTAATTATGCTGTTCTTAAGCCAATATTAAACTTAGTAAGCACTCCCTAAGCACAAATTTACTGATAGCGTGGAAATGGCTTTGGCATAAAACTAAGTTGGGGGCATTAGCAGATCAAGGTCTTTGTTCTTCCACACCAGAAGGAGCCCAGCCACCCTTGCAAAGAACACTGCAATGATTTACCACACTGCAAATTCCTCATGTGCTGGGCTAGAAGCAGCAGACCCTCAGCTGTCAGAGATGACGTCTTTCAGATGGGAAGTCAGGATGATTGTTAAGGCACCCACGGCATGTTCCACCACTGCAGGATGGTCATTAACACTAATGATCCTGGCGGCGTTCCAAGCTAGGAAGCCATGTGCTACTTCTCTTGAACATTCACTTGAAATTTCAGCTGAAGAAGTTGCTTTTCTGGTAGGGGCCCATCTATTTGTAGTGCCTCAGACAGCTGCAAGACAGATGCTATGTCACACTCCAGACATGCCTGATTTCAATAGTGGACACAACTATGCCACTGGAACCATTATTTTGACTCAAAAAAAGGCTAGTTTGATGGAAATTGTGACTGTAAAGTCATTAATATTGCCAACTGTAATGGTCGTACTATGATGAAAGTTGGGCTATTTTGGAAATGGCTTTAGCAGTCATTAAGTTGAGTTTGATTTAACTTGGCATGAGTAAAGGTAGCTCCTAAGAGTTTCTTTTCATCTAGTACTTTAAAGCCCTAAGCCACTAGCTTCTGATGGTGAATGTAGGTAGTGCTCTCATATTAGAGTTCAGCAAGCTGAGGCCCAGAGAACTAAGGAATAGCTTATCCAAGGGCACAGTTAGTGGCACAGTGGAATTTCTTCCCCTATTACGCTGCTGTCCACCATACTCATTACATTCTGAGGAGATCTGTTCCATCCTTAGGACACCAAGCTACTTCTTAGCATATTAGAGGTAGTAAATACAAAAAGTTGATTTGATGGTTAAAAAAGAAAAACTAGGTCTCAAATTCATACTTCTCACTAAAGTGGGATGTTTCAGTGTGAGATTGTTCTACAAACCTATTTCCTACACACGGAAATCCTCGACAAATAATTTTTTCAAGTTTTTTAAATTGTTTTGTGAGCAGAGTGACAAAGCATGTTTTGGAAATTAAGTTCCAGAGCCCAGTCTCAGTTGGGTAATTTACACCTTTTCGTGCACGATAAAGCTGTACCTGAGTTCATTGTATTAGCAAGAATGTGTTGAATAGTGTGGTCACCTCGGAGACAGACATCCCAAGCACACCGTGTTTCTCTGTGCAAGGACCTGTGCTGTTTTGACAGTAGTAGGTACCATGCTGAAAAGACCATGAAGCAGCTTTCTTTGTAGAACCTCAGAAGCCATGGACTCACCAGAACTCCCAGGGACTAAACCACCAACCAAAGAGTACACATGGAGTGACCTATGACTCCAGCCACATATGTAGCAGAGGATGGCCTTGTCAGACATCAATAGGAGGAGATGCCCTTGGTTCTGTGAAGGCTTGAAGCCTCGGTGTACTGGATGCCAGGGCAGGGGGCTTGGGAGTGGAAGGGTAGGGGAGCACCCTCGTAGAAGCATAGGAGGTTTTAGGAGGGGAAATCAGGAAAGGGTCTAACATTTGAAAGGTAAATATATGAAATATCCAGTAAAAAAGAATCTGTAAGAATAAGACTGATGCTAAGTTTAAGGACAAATTGATCATGGAATCTCTTAGCTCAGTTCTCTGCTGTTATAAAGGAACATCACAGCCTGGGCTTCATATGTAGAACAAAAACTGACTTGGTTTTATGGTGATGAGGCTGCAAAGTACAAGACCAAGGTACACTTGTCAAGCAAGGAACTTCACCTTCCCTTATAATATGGTCAAAGTAAGCACGCAAGAGACAAGCAGGCCAAACTCACCCTTTTAACTAGGAATCCTGCCCAGTGATAACAGTCTTAAGCTGTTTATTGAAATGGCACTTCTATTGCTGTCTGTATCTATTTCTCCCTTGTGGTAGCCAGGCCTCTTGGGCACTAACTTCGGCTAGAGGGAGTGAAGCCTAATGGGGTGTGGGTACATGCAGTGCAGGATCTCGGTCAAGGATGAGTATGAGGGCAAAAAACACACCAGGGGACAACTTCGGAGAACCTTATTTCGAGTTTGGGGAAGTGAGGGAGAGTATTTATGCCCCTGGTGAGGTGGTTAGGGTCTGGGGGAAAAGGGAGAGGGGTTGTGTGGCTATGTACCATTGGCCAGGGCAGTGGTGTTGGAAAACACTTCATTTGCATCCTCAAGGGCTATAGTGGGTGGAAGAGACCTTTAATGTCAAAGGAGTGAAGCCTCATTATTGCAAGAGTAATACATTCCTACTGGAATTGATGGTGTGAGAGCTGGCTTTATGACACCAGGTTGGGGGGAGGGAGGTAGTCAATTCTTGCTTTCCTCATCTGAGGTATCTGAGGTTGAAGTTTCCTCTCCCTTTCTTCAGCCCTGGGTCATTACAGCCCTCAGTCTGTCACAGAGTAACTTGGTTTCAGTTCTCAAGCTTCTTAAAACTGAATTAAATCTTGGCATGAACTTTGAAGGAGAAGCTTAGTCCACGATAGACAATCATATCCCAGGACCCATGGGAAGCTTCACTATCTGTGTTTTAGTAATAAAGATTCATCTATCATCCTAAACATCTTATTGGATTGCACTGGCTTTATGATGCTATATGCATTTCATTTATGAATCTGCCTAAAATTCTACTTAAAAAGATTCGTAAGTATGAATATTTTATACCTAATTTTATAGCCATATGTATTTAAGCAGCAAGAGTAACTTAAGTCAATGTCATGTCCTTTGAAAATTCATTTTATTAATATACTCTTGTATATGAGTGTTATCATTTGCTTCTTCAAGGGTTATTCCTAAATAAATGTAAAATTTCCTGAAGGAATCATGTCTATCATTGCTAATATTTTTACATAGTAGAGTAAGCATAAAATAAAGTAATACAAGTGCAGGGAAATAATAAATTTGCAGAAAACTGCAAATTTTTTTTGCTAGAGTGTTGGAGAATAGCTACATTCTATTTTTCCATGATAACATACAAAAATTGTTCTGATTAAATGTAATTTGTAAATGAAGCATGAGAAGAAATTACTGTGAGATTGTGGTACAGAATGTTTTCAAGTACCCAGTACTGTATTTCACCCCCAAGTTCTTATTTATAGATATTTCGATTATTCTAAAAAGTTTATGGCATGTTGTACTAATAGTATACATTAAAAGTGTCTTGATAATAAAAAAGAGAAGAGTATTTTTAAACAGGGCAAGAATAATAGAATGTAATGAGTCAGGTAACAAAATATAAAGGAATAACATGTAAAACATTCTTGTGTTCTCACATTCAAATCTGCACTTAGCCCTTCACAGAACTTTCTTTCAGATATCTTTGACATACACTCATATAAATTTGTAATTTGTGTGAGGTTTCCTGTTTTTTGAAATTGTGTTCTGTTTTGAGACTCAGTCTTACTACATCCTTTACTCTGACCTTGAGCTTGTGACCCTTCTGATTCTATGCCAGAGGTGCTGTGGTTATCCATAGGTATCAGCTTGCCCAGCTGTAAACATTTATTGGAAGCCATTATTTTAAAGCTAGGGACCACATATGTTTAGAGTGATTCAAATGACATATTCACTCACAAAAATCTCTTCCCATCAATCTTAGACAGAAAAAACTGAACGAGCCCATATATTTTGCAATTGATTTGTACAATTAAATTTAACAGTGAATAAACAGCTATAAAGGAATTAGAAATCCATTTGAATGGAGGAGCCTGCATATGAATTTCTCCCTTCTGAATTTACCTTACCTTGAGCAATCTCGCATTCAACTTCAAGAACACTTGAGGTTATAATGAAGGTAGAAGGGTAAGGGTGTGTTTATCACAGCATTCTAAAGTGAACTACAGGACTTGATAGTATCTCAAATTAATTAAGAATGTGCGAGGGGTGTTCTTAATAAACCCGGCCAACTATTAAATCAGGTTGACACCTCTGAAGGTGGAAGCTGAATTGCTATTGGTTCAGAATCGTAAGATTATCTGATCGTGGTTCTCACCATGTGCTGAGTGTTCTAAAACCTCATTAATTTAGATGTCTTTATTTGAATCTCATGACAATTGGAGCAAGACGTACCATTCTTCATTACCTAGAAAGAAACATTCCCAACAGGGAAGAAATAATCTCATTAAGACCTCATGGTACCATGTAAAGTATTAAACGGAACAGTTTGCAGACTCTTAGCATGATGCATGTGTACATGCCCTGACTACAGAATGAAAACTCACAACAGGATCTTAAAGTATATTCATTATATTTTCCAGTTGAAATCTTTTTAGCATGTAGTCTATTTCTATCACCTAATTATTTCTTTATATGTTTTCCTACCTCATCTTCCTAATTTTTAGACTTTTCTAATTTATAATTCTACTGGTCCATCATTTCATGTTAATGATATTTAATTTATCAAGAGACATACATTTTGGATTTGTTAGAACAAATTCTAGTCATGAGCCATATTTAATCTTATTATAAAAGTATAGATGATCATTATAATATTTTCAGATTATGTTTTTAAAGTAATTATCTTTAAATATTTAAGTAAAATGATGATATTAATGGTTTACAACAAAGAGTTTTCTGTTCTTCACTTAGAATATCTTCATTTAGAGATGCAGATGCAAGCATGGCTTGAGTTAGGCTGTCGAACACCCTACACATATAGGATATCCTTCCACAGCAAATAATTACTTATCACCTTACAACTTAGAAGCTTCCAAGACTGTGTTTATTTTAAATGACTTGATCAGCTATTAACATAATGAAATAATTGACAAATAAATTTACAATCCATGAAATGAGCCAAAAATTATGAAAATGAAAATGTTTGGTAAGATACCAATTTGAACCAAAAGTTCTGAGATTGGTGAGCCCCTCACGTTGATGCTGTATATGGTCAGGACCTAAGCAAATTTGTTGAGTGGA
The DNA here is from genome assembly GCF_011064425.1 of Rattus rattus. Lineage (NCBI taxonomy): Eukaryota > Metazoa > Chordata > Mammalia > Rodentia > Muridae > Rattus > Rattus rattus. The sequence goes on along the minus strand of NC_046155.1, from coordinate 128,863,325 downwards.
AGCTGCTGAGGAAACAGAGCTAGAAGGAAAAATTCTGTGCTCTGTCTGGAAGGTGCAGGGCCAAGTCCATCAACACCAGGAGAAGCAAACTTGAGCAGATGTGAAGCATGTTATTGTTATATTAGAGTCAGCCGCTGATTGGTGAAGCACCACAGTGAGGAGGCATCTGCCTGCTCAACAAGTTTGTCTACTCAAAATTCAAAGCCTTGCCTGGGAAAGCCACGATGCATATATTACATATGTAATATATGTGTAAGGATATTCGTCTCCTGTGTCTGCTATTCATCAAAGCCTGAACATGAGGAAACACCAGGACATTTTGGCTGCCTGTGGTACTTAGATCAAGGAAGAAAAAGCATGACCTTCTTCATCCCTGGTAGGGATAGGAGAGATAACTTTGCCCAACAGGTGGATAAAGGATCACTTCCACCAGTATTAACTGGGTGTGTACTTATGGATTTAACTACAAATGGTCACATTATGAATTAATGAGAACATACTGAGAACAAATGTCTCAACCTATGATACTTTTAAGTTAAACCTGTCTAAACTACAAAAAAACTTGACTATTTAAAGCCTTGCCCACTGTAAAAAAAAATCCTAACCATGCATTGATACACCACAGAGAGTAATAATTGATTTTGGTTGGTTCAACTAGGTATGTGAAGAATGGCAGATATTCGCCTCCTGTGTTAAGTCCAAGTATTCATCAAACCAATAGAAGAAACTAGGGAAGCATCTGGAACATGAGGAAACAACAAAAACAGGTTTATGCAAGATTTTGGATCTCAGTAAAGCTTGTAAGGCAATTAGATCAAGATTGGAAGAAAAAGCAGATGACCTTCCAAAATCCCTGGTAACCCTATTAAAAAATGGGGATCAGAGCTAAACAAAGAATTCACAGAGAGAGAAAACACCTTTTGTTCCCTTAATCATCAGGGTGAGATTTCAAAGGATCAAGATTCCACCAGTATTAACGGAGAAGAGGAACACTTCATTGTTGGTGGTTGTAGATCAGTTATCCATTCTCTGATTTAGGTTTTCAAAATTGACAATGGTCACATTATGAATTAATGAGAACATGAAAACCTAGATGCCCTTCAAATAGAGGAATGGATACAGAAATGTGGTACATCTTAATCCATGATATTCTTTGAAGACATATCCTAAAATCACAGAAAGAGGCTTTCTTAAAACTACAACAGTTAAAAACTTGAAACTATTTAAGGCTTCATTCTTAAAGGGAACAGAAACACTGCTACAAGATTGAAACAGAGACTAGGAAATTCTGGTGTCCCACATAGAGCCAATAAAAAATGAAGCAAAGAAGTGCAGACCAGGAGCCATGTAGATCAAGAGAAAGACCTGGTACACAAATACAGAGAAGTAATGCCACAACTGAGAACGAGTAAAGGAAATGAACTGGAAGAGCTTTTGATTTCAGGACCAAGCCACTTTAAAAATATTTTACCTGAATCAGTGTGAACATCCTGAGTGTTTCTGTTACACTGAACCCCAGTATTACTGTCGGGGGAGGGCGCAATGGGGGAGGGTGAGGAATCTACAAGGGGAAGGATGTTTCTGAAAAAAAACAAAAAAAACAAAAAAAAAAAAAAAAAAAAAAAAAAAAAAAAAAAAAAGAAAAAAAATATTTTATAGAGGTACTTGTGATCTGTTTCAATGCCTCAGTGGTTGATTCTTAGATACAGGTCCTCTGTTTCAAAGTCAGCAAGCCAAAATAGGTCTCTGCTAAAGTATTGGCTTTACCCATATTCCATATTCTCCAGTCACACACACACACACACACACACACACACACACACACATTTGGCATATATTAAAAGGACAGGTATTTAATTAGACTAATGCTGTTACCACAACAAACATTAGACAAGTATTTCTGACCAATAGTACTTTGTGTATAAGTTGTGAGTAGAGAAAAACAGTTAAACTATGGTACAATTCAATCATCTGAGGACAACACATAGAGAATTAGAGTATTATATGATTACACATGCTGTCACCTTTACTTAAACAGGCTTGTTTCCCTGTGGCAAAATAAAATGCAACATATAAAACTAGGAACAAGAGCAGTTGTTTCAAACACTAAGCACCTTCACCACACATTTTAGAAGGGAGATTTCAACACGCTGTTTGCTTTAGCATGATACTTAAGGTGATTTGAAGGTCTAATTTGAGTACAAATATGTCCTATGAAGAAGGCAGGCTATTTATCCAACAGTGATAGTTCACATCTGCAGTGAACTGCTTATGTACACTTATCATAGAGACAGTATACTTATTGCAACTCTGTTTTCTTGAAATAGTTAATTTTAATACTTGTTTTTTTATTAATTTTAATTGCATATATGTGTGTATGTTTATTAGTAGGTATGTGTAAAGGAGGGTCATTGCCTGTAGAGACCAGAGGAATCATATCACTTTAAAAGCAGAGTTCCAGGTTTCCTGACGTGGGTGCTAAAACCTGAGCTTGGGTCTTTTGCAAGAGAGTACAAGCGCTGAAGTACTGAGCCGTCTCTCAGGCCCATGTGTGCTCTTGACGTGAAGGGCTCTTGATTTGTTATGTTGGTAATTCAGAACATGAACACATGAATTCATTCTACAAATAAAAACAGCTGACCTTAGAGAGGTTCCCAGGGTGTTTTCAAGTTAGATTTATAACTTCCTCAAAGAAGCAAGGGAGTTTCACTTTTAACCTTCAAGAGGAGAGAATCCTAAAGACCTGCTCTGAAGCTGATTTGGAGGACCAGGATTGCTTTGTGTGTGTGTGTGTAGCAGCTGAGAAAAGTGGGGTTCTGTGGAGCACTGAATTTATCACAAAGCCCAATTTCAGACAGTATACAGCCAGGAATGAAACATGGGTCTCTGTCTCCAAAATTTGGAGCTCTTCATTGTATCCTCGCTATTTTGATGTGTTCTTTAGACTATAAGCATACGCAAGAATTTATTAGAATTACAGACACAGAAGCCTGCCCTTACACCTACAGATTCTAAATCCAAGAAGTCTACTATAATGAGTAGAACTTAGTTTGAGTTCTAGCTGTAGGGGTGGTCAGTCTGATGTGACCACATCATTTAAGATCTGGTTCACCCCCAAAACATATCTGGAGCTTTGCCAAAAAAAAAAATGAGAGTGCTTGTTTGTTTTTGTTAAGCCTCTTCTCTAACCTTGCCCTCTAACTTAGTCTGTTTTTATTATTCCAGTTAGCCTTTTTAGTAACTCATCGGTTAGTAACACATTTTGAATAGATCTGGAGGCTTCAAGGAGTATTTTTCATTTACCGTAACTTCAGTAAGCATCTCCTGGGATTAGACACTGCTCCTCCAAAGTAGGAAAGACAATACGGATACATCACTGGTCAAGACCCAGGCTCTGGTCTCAAGAGCTTCAGGTTTTCATCTTGGGGTCTTGCTGGGTATAAACAGTTAAATAAGAGGGCTTATAATGTGCCTTTAAGTCACAAAAAAGGACAACAAACAATGATGTGTATTGATAGTAAGGTCATGCTCAGTGGGAATGTTAACACCAATTATCATCTAATAAGCATCTTATCCAGATGAATTGCATCACCACGTGACCCCAGTCAACAAGCATCAGCTTCTTTAGAGTCCCTTTCTCTGGGAGGGAGCAAAGTTAATTTTTGAGTGGGATCTACTTACTCCTAGCACGTTTTTTGGCCTTGTGGTGACTCCCCACAGAAAACTCTGAGTCGGGGACTCAGAGGGGTCCAGCCTGTGTTGGATGAGCTAGAGAGATTCATTTGAAGAGCAGGCCCCAATTGAAGCACAAGTAAAGTAATTAAAAATTGTGCAGAATTCTGGGGAAGTTTTTATGTATTAAAAAAAAATGTTCCAATTGGCAATGCAGTTGAGGGACTTTTGTTGATTGGGCCAAGCACTGGGCATATCTGAACACCTCCCAAGGTTATTTGTAACCATAAAAATTTAGAAAACAGTATCTTGAAAAGCTAGGAAAGAAACAAATAGGAACCTTGTAGCCATCCCACAATGGGTAATAACTGTGTTTTCAATGTCTGTACTAAAGGTGTCTTTGAATACAATTTCTGGAAAATTCTTGACTGTCAAAGTATGGCAAGATATGAAAAAATTCTTACTTGAGGGATAAATAATTCCCAAAAAGACTTTTCCTATAAAGCCAGATAGATTTAAGGCTTTGAAAATAGCCCTTTAGTCTCTTTTGACTTGCAACGATGGCTTGGGAGATAGAAAAGAAGAGGTTATTTGGTAGAAATCCAAAGGTTGATATATTTTCAGTTGACTCCATTTTTATTTCTGTTCACTTTGAACATGTTTTCTTAAAAAATACTGTACTGACCTCTTTGAGAGGGGCCAATAGTTGGAAAATTATAAAAATAGAAATAAAGGCTAATAATTCTAAAATTATGCTTGCAACATATGGTGCAATATCTTGAATAGCATGTATAAACAAAATATTTTAATGGTGTTTTTATGAATATGCAAACAGAGAGATGACACAACATAAATGCATAAAGGATGAGAAGGGTGATCTAGGGTGAGAAGAAAACACATTTGTTGCCTTAGAAAGCACCCAGTGCAACACATACAAAACAAAGAACATAATCACCATGGAAACAAACCTCTGGGCATGTCTGTGAGGGATTTTCTGATGGGGAGAATTAAGGTGGAAGGACTCACTTTAAATGTGGGTAGCCATGTCCAATAGACCCAGGCCCTAAACTAAATAAAAAAGAAAATGGAACTGCATTCATCTCTTTGCATCCTGACTGGATACAGCATGACCATCCTTTTTATGCTCCTTCTACCATGCCTTGTGGGGATAGTCCCCACTCTCAACTCCATGAGATCACCAGGAAGATGGATCTCTAGTGAGGACTGTCTTTATTAAGTAGGTTGAAGTGAAAGGATCTGCTCACTGAATGTAGCCTCATGCCCTGATATCCTGGGAAGTATTTTTTTTAAAAAGGAAGCTAATAGAAGGGAAGCACCCATCTTCATGCAGCACATGGATATAGTATGTTTGCCATGACATCCCCACCATGATGGACTGTCCTAGAAATGAGGATCAAAATAAAACCTTTTCTTGTTCAACTTACTCTTGTCAGCTAGTATGTCATACATAACGCTGAGAAAAACAGCTAACGCAATCGTTCTGAGATTGTGACCTAGTCTCCTAGTACTTTGAAATAGCTAGGTCCGATAAATCACTGGAGGCCAAGTGCCCTTATCTGTTCACAATGTTAACAGCCCAGGTGGATGACGGTGCCACATGAGAATTCACTAATGAGAGTTTGCTAAGCAAACAATTGCAGCACTTCAGCTCAAGCCTCCATAATGGCCGTTTCAGCTTGTCTGTTAGGGCTTTCAGTGGATTCTGAAAGGAGAGAAATGGCAGAAAGATGCTCAGGTGTCCCATTGCCACGTTCCTTGGAAGGTCAGTCTTCCGGGAGTGAATTCAATGGAATGCCAGATTGGGAACTGGGACAAAAGCAAGGCCACAGACCTATCCACGATTCCTACCAGCATGTTAAAGATTGACAAATGTTCCAAAACCAGTGAAGGCTGTTGGGTCAAATAATTTGAAAAATCAGGCTTGAGTATATTTAACTCCAAAGAGCTGAAAAATAACTTTCTGTTTTGCTAGTGTTTCATTTCTAAATGTGTCCATAGACCAAGAATTAATACCAGCTAGTTGTTAGCCCATAGTTTTCTTTTGCAAAACAACTAGTATTGGCTTAATTTTGTTTGACAGATGCATATTTCATCCAACAGCAGTAACTATAGACCCTGGATTTTATTTTCCCCATTTAAATCCATTTGTAATTTATAAAATGTTATTATTGCTTTGTAAGGCAATAGGTCCAAACATACTTGAAATTATCCTTAAATTTCCCCAAGTTATTTTTCCAGCACTAAACTATCTACCCTATTTGATAAAAATTTAAAGAAAAGCATTCTACATGCACTTTCAGGGATTGCCATGCTTTTAACTTTACTTAATTTATTTTAATTTTTATTTTATGTGCATACATATGTATCTATGTGAGCATGTACCAATGTGTGATGGGGTTGTAGAACCTAGAAGATGACCCTGAAGCCAGAATACATTATGATTATGAACTACCCAATGTGAATGCCAGGGACAGACTTGAGTGGTCTGCAAGGGCAACCATCTCTCCTATTAAGCCATTTCAGCAATGCTCCCCCGCCCCCCAAATTAATTATAATAACTGATAGAGGTTTTTCTTTTTTTCTCTCAACCACACAAATACGCCCTTTAGTATAATAGATTTAAGAAGAGTTTTCTTACCTCTGTGAAATGTTGATTGCTCTTGTGGATTTAAAATTCTGTTCTATTTTACTATGAATATGGATATATTATTTACACTGTGAATGGGCCAGATTTCATAAGAACCCAGACATGTTTCCATGGGCATTTATCACCCTGAGCACAAATCTTGCTAGGACACCAGGAGAACCTGCTGGAAAAAAAATAATGTTTCAAGAACCAGAGTAATAATTTCTTCCTGTTTCACCAAGCAAACTAGAGAAGGCTGACCCTTGCTTTAAAACCGGTAGTGGAGTAGTCAAGGACCCTGCTCCCAAAGACATGTAAATCTTGAGGCCAATGGTCTCAATTTTTTTTCACCTTGGAGATTTACACATCAGATCACTATTTCTTTTGATAGATATTTAAAATAAGTCACTTTGTTCATGTCCAAGGAGTTCAAAGAATTTTGTGGTACAGAAAGAAACTCAAGCAAAGGAAGTTTAGGCTGGAGAATACATCCTAGTCGACAACATAGAAAAGTAGAGTTCACACACACACACACACACACACACACACTCTCTCTCTCTCTCTCTCTCATATATATATACATATATATATATATATATATATATATATATATATATATGGCAACATTGTGTGACAAAATGGTAGCTGTCATAATGTGCCAGTTAACATGTCCAATGCGAGCTGATCGTTGAGCGTCCCCTGGGAAAAGAAGACAGAAACATGACAAAGAACAAAGAACGTGGATCGATAATGCTTGGGGAAATAAGACAGGGAAGGTTATTTCCTCACATTGATCTGTGGCTGCCGCGCCGTAAACTCAGCCTGTTTTTCTTTTGTTAACCTTTAAGCCTGAGTATACTCGAGGCAACCGGGGAGCCAACTAACAGGTGTAGATTAAGGATCGAAGGAGGTCACCGTACCTCTGTCACCACCAGGCACCCATGTAACAACATCCCTGAAGAAATTTAAACATCGATAGCCATAATAAGGGCAAATTTATCAAGCCCAGGCAGCTTGAGCTGGGAGCCCGCCTGCATCCAGCCCATTTGCCCTTGCTAAAGCTCAATTGATTTGGACATTCTTTTACTAGAGTTGATTATCAATTGTGACATAGCAAATTTGTTACCTTCCAAGTGCTGGGCATGTCCTGGCCATTGGAGCATCTGAAGTGAAAACACCTGGCCTTCAGTTACCCCTCAACAGTGAAAGGATGAGGCCGCATCAGGCTTGCCAGAGCACCATAGAAGGCTGCCCTCAGGACAGAATGGGTTTCTTCAGAAGATATAAAAGTTGGGGGGGGGTGGAGAAGATGATGTTCTCCTGCGACCTGAGAAGACTTGTTGATAAGAGATACAAGTCTGAGTGGAATTCCCACCTAGAAGTTACATCATATAATGCTCACACATGCTGCTCTCTCTACCAGGGACCAACTGTATCATTCTGTCCCTACTGACCAGAGCCCGATGTAAGCATCTAAGCACAGAGTGGAAATTCCTACAGTACTATGTTCTGTGTATGGTAATTGCTTCTCCCTCGATACTCTATAAAACATCCCATTTCTTAATTTCTTGGTTATTCTTTATTGGGTAACACACTATTTCCTCTTTGTATGTTTTGAAGTTGGATCTTGTACAGGTTAGGCTGGCCTTCAACTCACTGTGCAAATGAAGAGGATCTTGAATGTCCATTCTGCAAGCACTGGGTTCACAGGGGTGCACCATCCTGCTAGGCTGACATAACACACACTTTGCAGCAGAGGTTGGTTTGTATAGTGGGGTGTTCACTAAATCAACTACCACCATATTGACTGAGCAAAAGTGGCTGGTACATGAATGCATAAGTGTATGAAAAATCATAAGAATCTAGAGACAGGTAATAATTCTAAATTGAGGGATTAATGACAAATGTTGGTATGAGTCAGAGCCTGCACATTGCTGGTCCTTGTTCTGTAGATAGATTATACTGGGTAAGTATCTTCTCACGAATTCCAATTCTTCCTTCTCTCTCCCCACCTTTTCACTTCCTCCTCCTTCCCTCCTCTCTTCCTCCTTATCACCTTAGCTGTGCCCCTACACCCAGGTTCTCTTCATCACACAGGAAACGCACCACTCTGCCACTGATAATTCTAACAAGCTACAGACACTAATACTTTAGTCTGTCCATGAGGATTGTGTACCAGCTAACACTCTGTTAAGAATTCTAGCATCTGTGTTCTTGAGGGACACTAATCTATTTTCTTTTGTACTTTGCGTATCAGAGTACCACTTGATTATTGTTATAAAGGTAGACTTCAGCAGGAAGCAAGCTGACCGTCCTTTCACTGAGCGCTCTATTTGTAGTGCTCTTGGAGGACTTGGAGTTTTCCCACACAGAATAAATACCCTTTTTGGAAGCTGGACGTGGGACCTGGTGGTGCACAACTTGTAATCACGGTAAGTGGGAACCTGGGGATCATGTGCTTGAGGACAGCTTAGGTACCTAGTACAATCTTAAATCAAATCATATAGACCTCGCTGGCTATGCACAATTAATATAAACAAGAAAAGTGTTACTACCTTGCTGAACCGGATCTGGAGACCAATTCTGATTAGTCCAAGGTCACCCAGCTAAGAACTGGATAGCTCAGGCAGAAATCACATTGTCTGGCTGCAAATTTTATATTTTTGGGACATTCTCTCTCTCTCTCTCTCTCTCTCTCTCTCTCATTCTCTATCTCTCTCATTCACTCAAACCTACAGTCAAATAGTGCTAATTAAAAATAAAGACTCTGAAATTATATAAGGAAAATCATGGCTTATTATTCCAAAGACTAGAATCGAGAAAACAGAGAACATGCATCCAGAACATGTCCCCCAAACCCTCTTCCCCCATATACCTTTTTCCAGAGAAGTGCTTCACATGCACACTCCCTGAAGCCTCATAATGCAGAAGGGAGACCATGTTTAGGAAACTACTCAGACCTTATCCTCCAGTGGCCCCCAAAGAATAAATGCATTAGCAAGCTGTACCTGCCCCAGCTTTACAACCATCATCAAGTGCTTCTTACCTTGGATAAGGTAGGACCTGGAGTCGCTATGAAGTGACAGTGATCCATGGCAGATGCTCTGGAGTGCACAGAGGCTTCATGTTACTGAGTCCATTGCAGCCCGGTCTGCTCTGCTAAACCCCACCTCTGCCTCCGTGGCCAGGTCTGTGTGCTGTCTGCCTCATTAAGGCCCACAGTAGCCTCGCTGTGGTGTCTGGGAAGCAGCTGTTGCCTGAGCAATGAATCCTGTCCTAAAACACATTATTTCCTCATCCCACTCTTTCCAGGCCTGCCTGTTATCCACATCAGAAAAACAGGGTAAATGAACAACTACAAACACCTCTGGAATGACCACTAATTGGTGTCTGTGCTGATGAGGGCTTAAGGAACTGGAATGGGGCCTTTAGAACAGATTTCATTCTCTTGCCAACTGAGTTCCCCCAGGGCAGCAGGGTGTGTGGGTTCCTGGGATAGAGGGGCTCTGGACATTCCAGTCCTGCATGTTCTGCCTCCTGCATATATAGCCATGGGGTTTTGAGAAACGAACCCATCACCAAGAGAAGACAGAGTAGCGCATGATCTCGTCAGGCCTATCTCCATCCTTCACCGTCATCTTTTGCACCTTACCTCCTTCCCTGTTGGTGACAGGAATCATAGGCTTTCACACGATAGTCAAGCATATTACCACCAAACTAAAGCCTCTGCCCCTCCACACATTCCCTCCACGAAATGTACATGCAGAGACAGAGATACAGGGGGAAAAGTGAGAGGATCTCCAGGCAGACTCTGGGCAGAACATCCGATCAAAGAGAGTCTTTACATGTCTACCCATCACAGACGTCCCTGTGGTGTTTGAGGTGCTGGACCTGATCTAATTAGTCACCATGAACCTGCTCACATTGTCACACCCTCCTTCCTTGATAGAGTAGGCCTGGGAGACAACACGGATACTGACCAGTCTCACATCACCAAATACAGAAGAATTTGTTTGGCTTTATAATAAACCCTCAATAGGAGAAGCAGAGAATGTGAATGTTCTGATAAAAGCTGATAATTAAAAGTGAAGTGTGGCTGGGAAGATGGCCCAAGATGTACAGTGTTTGCTATACAAGTGTGAATGAAGACCTGATGCGTCAAATCCCCAGAACATACATAAAAATCATACACACCCATTACGACCATATCAACACACACACACATACACACACACACACATACACACACACATACACACACACACACACACAAAAGAGAGAGAGAGAGAGAGAGAGAGAGAGAGAGAGAGAGAGAATTTTCCTCACAAGAAATGCTGTTTAAACCACAGACATAAAAAGCAAATAAGAAGTAGGTGAGTTGAGAAAAGAGAGGAAGAGAAAAAATTCCAGAGATGCAAAAAGGAATATTCTGCATTGGGGAATCTGAACAAAAAGTTATGGTGGTTGAGACATAGGTTTATTGTAGCAAGCTCACCCTTTATTAGTGGCTAGCATGCAGAAAAGATGATGCACGAGATATGGAAAGCAAAGCCTGTCTCCTGTAGGAATTTTCACAGCCTCGACCCAGGAAACCCATCTGTTAGCCTTGCTTGGAAAGCTCTACCCTAAACACTGCACAGTTGAAGCATGCAGCACCCTGTGATTCTAACCTCTGACTGACACCCAGCTTTGGTCACCCAAGACCGCCCTGACTTTCAGAACTCTGATTTGCATGACTCCTAGAGGTGTGGTAGAGGTTGCAGGATTATAAACACACACACACACACACACACACACACACACACACACACACACACGTAACATGCACGCACGCACACACACACACACACAGAGCAGCTCATGCTAACCTGAAACTCTCCACTTCCATCAACTTGACTCCTTAGCATAGTAAGAATTTCATTGAGAAAATGGTACACCTAGAGGCTTGCCCTATCTATCAAGTACCCCTACCCCAGTGAAGAGTCGCACACCTATCACTTGCGGATGCAGGAGGCACTATAATCGTTGCTCAGCTTCCTGCCCTCTCCCAGCATGCTCTGTCAACTTCCCTTTTGTGCTAACAGGCATCTTATTCACTTTATGCCAATCCAGTCTTTCTATTCTTCCTGCTACCGTGTTGGCTGATTCTGCAACCAGGAGGGCCAGGATTCAAGCTTGGGCAGTCAGTTCCCACCTGCAAAACCGAGTTATAAAGTTGGATGGCCTAATGCCTTTCCACACAATTGATATCTGAGACCAGAGAGTAGTTGTAAGAGTCCGTTCTGTGCACTGTGAGAGATTTCTGTGTTATCTCTCTCTCCCTATTAGATGCCAATAGTCACCCTCTCCACTCTCCAGATAATGTCAACTATCGGGTAAGATGGATATTTTGTGCCTGGTGAGAAACGCTGAGCCGAGAAACCTCCAGGAACTCAGAGCAAACAGTATTCTTAGGTGGGATATCAAACCATTCATATTAATATCAGTGCACCCTGACTTATGTCACAGCATTGTCGCAAAAGAATGAATTCATGCTATTAAACCTGAACAAGATATGCCATGCATGAAAACCTATACTGGCTGTTGTTATCATTTTGAAAAGAAGTACATTTCTATTATTCACTTATGATGGTTTGTATATGCTGAGCCCAGGGAGTGGCACTATTAGAAGCTGTGGCACTGTTAGAGCAGGAGTGGCCTTGTTGGACTAGGTGTGTCACTGTGGATATAGGATTTAAGACCCATATGCTAGCTGCCTGGAAATGAGTATTCTGCTAGCAGCCCTCAGAAAAAGATGTAGAATTCTCAGCTTCTCCTGTACCACGCCTACCTGGATACTGCCATGTTCCCACCTTGATGATAATGGACTGAACCTCTGAACCTGTAAACCAGCCCCAATGAAATGTTGTCTTTGTAAGAGTTGCCTTGGTCATGGTGTCCGTTCACAGCAGGAAAATCTTATTTTGCTTTAACACCATTTTAAAAGTAGCTCTCTGTTGATATGGAGGAGGGAAAGAGAAGCAAGTGGCTATGAGCAGCGAGAACAGGAGTAAAAGGGAGAACAAGCAACAAGGAAGGGCTGTTGGCTTTGGGATGTGGACATGCTGACTGAGGTTGCTCATTTTGAAGTGGGTGTGTTTTTATCACCTAAAAACTTCAGCAGAGTCCTCAGCCAGCTCATCAAGTCCCCAGCAATGTCCCCCACTGTGTCTGGTACCTCCTCCTCAGTGTGTACTTTTATACGTAGACTATAAAATGTAGCAGCCCCGTCTTTTCTCAAAACACAAAACAACTAAATGGTCAGGACATTGCATAACTCAGTGTCCTTAAGAGTATAAAAGTTTGTAAATTACTCATTGGGGAGTTTCATGATATGTGTCACCGAGAACATTATCAATATCGACTCATTGACTCTCTTAACTAACTTGTGGGCATTTTCCTGAAGTATCAAAAGATCTAACCAGGAAGTAGTTATGGTTTTAGGAAATTGAGGGTAAGATGTCATCCATGGAGAATGGCTTATGAGGATATTTGTGTTTTGTTTTAAATAATACTATTATTTTATATTATTTTATCCATTTTACTTTCTTATTAATTCATATATCACTATATGAATAATACTATTTATAAAAATTGCAACTTATGGGCAAGCCCAGATCATATAATTCCATTCAGAGAGTACAGTCAGATTATTCTTCAAATATTGCTGACCATATTTTCTTGGTGTTGATATTTTTTGGTAGTTCTTGAAGCATCTGAGTTTTCTATACAAGGTACATGCATAGTGGACAAACTACAAAGTGGTTTCCAGAGAATCAAAACAGACAGATGACTAACACTGGCTGTCAGTACTCAAAGTAGAAAGCTTTGGCAAACTGGGTCGCAAGCGCATTGACTGTTAGAGCCCTCTTCTTTGGGAAAGCTACAAGCATTTTCTACATGACAGGACAGACTCTTGGGGTTCTAGCCTAAAAGCTGGAGCCCTTGCTCTCAGCAGGACTATTTAAACAGCCAAATTACCTTCCTCCACCTCCCCCAGAAACCCCCACAGCTACTTTAGCAAAACACTAATAATATTCCCCTCAGCATTCAAAGGCAGAACCTCTCCGGATGAGCATCTGCTCAGTACGTGGTCTCTGGTTAGGCGTGAACAGGTCAGCCTCACCCAGGGGCCTGGAACATCCTGACCTGCTCACTAGTTTTGGCCAGTGGGCTACTTGGCAGTTTTCCTAGTAATCACAGCTCTTCAAACACGACATCTATCATAGCTTCAGTCAGAAAGATGGCATTTACCTGATGGGTGGGCAAGCGTCTTCTCTTACCATATGCTGGGGATTGTCAGGGACTGTTCACGCCAAGAATGGCTACTTTTAGTGCCAGGAAATAGGCCTTTCCCAAAGCCTGCCAAAAAATTAAAAAAAAAAAAACACAAATAAAATTTTCAAAGGAACCAATTTTCACATCAAATTTTGTGTTAAGGAGTTGTGTAACAAGCTACGCAGTGCAGGGGATTATGGGCACTTTCCTGGCATCTGCACACTGAATGCAGAAAAGATAGGTGGTTCTCATCTGTCAAATAAAGAAGGAAAGAAAAAAACAAAGTATCCCTGACCTATATGAATGTCCTTGTTCTAGTAGGAAACTACATGGGCAACCCAACTATCTGGGGAGACTCACTAGGGTGAACACTGAAATACCCACCAGGGAGGACACTGGGATTCCCAACATATAAACTACTGGCTAGGGTAATAGCTTTATTTGATGAAAGTAGTGTTGAGTCTTTATCTGTATTCTGGGAGGACAAAATGATGTCAAACCATGTGTCCAATCTTACTTGTGAAGATTAGCTGATTTGACATAGCACAAGGCTAAAAACTAATAAAATCACACCAAGTATAAAATACCTAGGACAAAGGATGTCACTTGGAAAAGTGACTGCCTGCTCCTGAGGGGATATCTGAGCAATTAGGGGGCAGGAAAAAGACTTAGAATTGAAGGAACTACATTGGAAGATGGATTTGGGAGGGGCTACAAGAAACTACGACATTAAGTACAAAGGTTCAGAGAGTGGAGGGGATGCCTGGGTAGGCAGGAAAGGCTGCTCAGAAGTGAAGCCAAGAGTCCCTGCCAAAGCTCTCCAGCAAGTGCTCTTGGCTTATGTAGGGCTGTAGCTCCCCTGTCACTCAGAACAGCCTTGTCCCCATCTGCTGGTCTACAGCAGCCTGAGGCATCTCTTGGCCTCATTGCTACCTGGGCAGGCTCACTCTCTCCAACTTTCACAGGAATGGGCATATGAAAGGGCAGTGTGTGACTTTAAATCCATAATTAACACGCTCACAGAAACAGTGCTAAATCTTTGGTTTTGCCTTCTTTGTTTATTTAACCATCATCATAGGAAGGCTCCAAAAGAACATTGGCTAGTTCAAAATCTCAACAACTTTCAGTTTCACCTCTTTCTCAAATTATTCTTTTTTTTAACATAATATTTTTACTGATTCTGAGGGAATTTCACATCATGTACTTCAAACATAGTCACTTCTCAGTCCTTCTATGTCTGACACTGCACTCTGTGATCCCCCAAAAAACGAAAGAAAGGAGGCGAAGAAGAAGAGGAGGAAGAGGAGGAAGAGGAGGAGGAGGAAGAGGAGGAAGAGGAGGAAGAGGAGGAGGAAGAGGAGAAGGAGGAAGAGGAGGAAAGAGGAGGAAGAGGAGGAGGAAGAGGAGGAGGAAGAGGAGAAGGAGGAAGAGGAGGAGGAGGAAACCCAACTCCAATTTGTGTCATCTATGTACTCACTGGAGCATGGTCAAACTCTTGGTAGCCTGTCCCTTCAATAGAACTGAGTCTCTCTCCTCCCACAGCCTTGCCAGAACTCATCAGTTATAGGAAGTTACACTTCAGCAACTCTGTCCCATTTTGAGAGTTCTCATTGGTTTCTTCTTGTCTCTTATTTTTGAGGGGTGCATGGGTTTGGCTTGGGAGTAGAGGTTGTCACAGAAGCCTTCCATGTCCTTCCCTCTTAACTGTGTGTCTCCAGCAAACACTATCAGAGCAAAAGCAGCCTCCATGGCTCCTTGCTCTTCACGGATCATGTCCACTGGCCTCCATAGAGTTTTTGGCAACAGCACAGCAGGCACTACACACCAGATGCAGTAGGACTATGGACCCCGGGACCCAGACAAGGCCTTCATGGGCATTAAAAGGGCCTCAGGTGGTAGGGTGGGCCACTCACACTATCACATATCACATATCTCCCTAACCCCAGTTGCCCACAGACATCAACATGGCTTCAGGCGGCAGCCTAGGCCATGGATATTCTCATGGCCTCCTATGGTAACATGGGCCATGCACATCAACACAGATTCTAAGTGCAGTAGGACCACAGATCCAGGCATGGCCCCTGGTGGCAGCACAGATCAAGATATCACCATAGCCCTCAGTCCAGGACACTTATATCATCATGTCCCTAGATGCTAACATAGACCGTGGACATCAGTGTCAGTTCAGTCTTCAGAAAAGAACATTGGCATTCTCCTTAGTCAGTGTGGGACATTTAAACCGAGTTTAATGACAAAGGAGGCAGAAAGACTTAAAATACATGGATTATAATTTTCACTTGAGAACGAGTAAAGGAAACAGGGTCAAATGAAACATCTTGGTGGCTAAGGATGTTTGCATGGAGGCCTCAGGACCCACGTGCTAGAAGGATAGAACCCACTCCCAGAAGGTGTCATCTGACCTCCACATGTGTGCTATTTCATGCATGCACCCCAACATACACACATATCAGCACCACAAAACTCTCCACTCAAGAATTTTAAAAATCTAATAAAAACAGAATCCTATTTTTCTTCTTATAAAAATGGTTCAAGATTCAAACGTTGAGATTCTCTGCATCAGCTACTTGCTAAGGAAGCCAGCTGTCCCTAACACTGTCAGTTTGAATGCAAGTTGTTTGGATTTCTTGACGGGCCATTCTGCGTTGTTTTCTGATTTAATCCATATTCCTTTGTGTATAAAATGTTCTGAATTGATCAATAGCATTGGCACAGATTGACATACTAGGGAAAATGTTTGCATTTGTTGCAGAAGGTACAGAGAAAGAAATGTGGAAAGCAATATGGATGTCTGTCAATGAAGAAGTGTTAAAAAATTGTAATACTATATAACATAATCACCACTAGCCATTAAAACAAGAGCAATTGCAAGTGTCTCTTTTTATGTTCTAATTCTTGTCTTTAAGCATTTCAAGCTTATGTGTCCTTACAAGATGTGTGTGTTTGTGTGTGTGTGTGTGTGTGTGTGCACGTGTGCGGGTGTGTATGTGTGTGTTTGTATAAATCATAGTTACCTGTGCATACCTCCACAAAAGAAACAGAAAAATACATGCATTATGTGTCCAAGCATAGGTCCACAGCCCTTAGGCCCATTATTTGTCCCTAAAGTACAGTGAGTAATTTAGTTAAAAGATCTCATAGAGAAAAAATAAAAACAAACAAACAGAAACAACTATTCCAACCAATTATCCGTTTGTCTGTCTTTTTTTTCATACCTTCCACAAACTTAGTTTAACAATCACATTATGCTGGGTATGACACTATGAAGCTGGCAAAATAGTCAAACCTTGCATGTATCTGAATTGCTTGTTTTGATATACAGTATACACGTTGTCAATGTCCTCGATCAGTAGTTTAAGTAAAGAAATGAGATTTTATTTAATAGAAATGGTTAGTGTGACTTAATTCTTAGCTTTGAATATTAAAGGAATCGGTGGTTGGTGTGTGTTTATTGGAAACACAATCTTGTGCTGATAATTCCAAGTCTAATGAGAAGTAATAAGTGAATTAATTAATGCTGACATCTTAGGAATGGGTGATTTCATAATGGAAAAGATGGATAGGGTGCGTGATTCATTAGAAAAGCAGGCCCGGGTCACCTGAATGCCTTCTCTAGGTAGAAAGCTCTAATGACAAGAAATGTCCTTTCTTCCACATAATTCTTTCCACTTCCCTTCTCCTCCTTCCTAGCCCCCCCCCCAGCAGTCCATTCTCCACATCCCCATATATTTTCATGCGTCTGTCTTCACCTGCTCTCCTATTTGTAAACAGGACGATTCTCTCCACCACTGTAGGGAATTTATCTGTGGGTAAAATAAGCTGAAGGTCGGTTTTCAGGGTCCTTAGGTTTTTACATGCACTCTAACCACATTTCCTTTCTCTACTTTGCTGGCTTAACTTCCTAGAAACTTCGGCACAATTTTGCTGCTCTTGGCAGTTTTCAGGTGTGGATCTGGGTAGGCTATTTTATGAGATGCCAAGGGTTGTCAAATCGGGAACATGTGGTTTTTTATCCTGTAGCCCTTCTCTGACAGCACAGCCACTCTGCAGATCATCAGATCCATTTGCTGATAGTTAACATTTCTCTCCTTTTCCGTTCACTATAGGTTTCAAGGGAGGGGATTTTTAATATTCCTTTATTCAGAAACTAACAAAAATATCCTCTTAACATTTAAAGAGAGAAAAGGCAAGCTTCAGTTTTCACTTCGAAGAGTGCTCATTTCATTGCTTAAACACTTCAAAATTACTTTCCTGCCAAAGAATTTCGACTTTTTATTCTTAAAAATAAAAAAGTGTACTCTTATGAGCATCCTAACCACTGAGCAGAGGTAATAAGAATGTGGTTATGCTCATTCTGAATTTGTCAGCATGGGGATCTGCTGAAGTTATTCTAACAGTGCTGTGGGCCAACTCAGGATTCTGTCGTCCTATAAAATGTCAATATTTTTCTAAGTCCGTTATTAAACAAATTAATATTCTGGGTGACTATGCAGAGGCATCAAGTGCAGTGACAGATTAGAAGAGAGGACATCTGTCATTCATGCCATCTTGAATGCTCTGTGCCCAGCCCTTGCTGCTTATTTTGCCTTTTTGTCGGGTAACTGCCCTTTCATTCTGATACTTAGGTCTCTGGCCCTTCGGTTTTTCTCTCTCCACAGTCATTCTTTCCTATTCATCTGCCAGGACAGGAGCCAAGCCTTTCCCAAGCCTTGGAAAATAATGGAAATGTTACCAGAAATTGGGAAATCTTACCAGAGTAGCCACGTGTTTCTAGAGTATGGGTATTCTCTTGGGGTTCTTGGTTTCATTAATAAAATAACTCAGGCACAGACTCAACAGGAGCCGAGGACAATTTTATTAGAGTTTAAAAGAAAACCCCCGGGCAGGCACGCTGTAAATCTCAGCAGCTGCCTTGAGGTGGAAGGTGGAGAAGAGAAAGCAAAAAAGCCATGTTATTTGAGTTAAGCAGACATGAAGGTCAGCCACTTGGCAGGAAGGGGGTCTTTATAAGAGTGCAGCCCAACGTGTTAGGAAAAGCATGCTTTAAAAAGAGGAAATGGGAGGAAAAGACAAGCACATTATTCTTCCTAACTCATTAGCATGGTTTAAGGTAGATCTGCCTTCCTGAGAGGTAGTCCCTTAATCTGGTGATTGACCTGCCCAACTAGACTGTTAACTATCTACTAAGGACAGAGATTCCTGTCCCTTACCGAATTGGTCTTATTGCCACAAAAACATAAATATGTAATCATTCTGATAACTCATGCCTGTTTGCTAGGGCCCCAGGTACCCCCAAGGTCCACACTTGTAGGTAACTGACATTCTCCCTCTCCTGCTCAGAACACTTGTCTCCCTTACCTCTTATTTGACCATTTCAGGCTTCTGCTCCTGCCTGTCATCATCTCAGCAGCCTGGAAGTCCTGTCTAGTGGATTGTGACTAGATATTGGACCGAGGAAACAAGTACCAATGTCCCATCTAGCCAAGGCCTAGACTGAGACTCAGTTCTATTGATAACAGTGGACATCCACACAGCTTCCCCTGTTTTAAAAGCTTAAGGAGTGAATCCTACAGACATATCACATAATCCAGACACAGCAAATGCTAGCAAAAATGTCTCTACTACTTCCAGGTAAAGATGTTCTCCTTCACCACATTCACTTTCTAAATAGGTGGAAAGTAAGCATACAAGTGCTGGTGCCTTGACTTGCTCTGCCTCTGTAGGATGGAGAATTGATCTATGCACCCGTGGTGTTCCAGCCCTACTTATCAATTTTAGGTTGGGCAGCCCTTCCTAGGTGCCTCAGGCCTCCTTGTTTTGGAAGCTGAGTATGCTATATGATACTCTAAGCACACTGTAACCAGCAACAGATAAACCAAACCACACTGCAGTGATGGAGGAAGACAAAATACAGCACTAGGAGTTGTAAAGCAAAAGTAGAAAGCATCCCTCAAAATGCCATTCTTTGTCTCTAAGCTATCAGGCCCTCAGTCTCATCTCATGGTTGCCTCTCTCCTTCCCTCTTTTGCTTATTAACATAGAACCATGATTTAGCAAACTAGTGTTCCTTGGGGTTCATTAAGTATAAAGTAGATGTCAAACAACCAAGAGAGGAATAAACGAGGACAAAAAAACACAGGGATACACTGTATTTTGGGTAATACATATGTTACATGTTTTGATTTTTAAATAAAACGAATTATGTCTTTAGAATAATAGTGATAATAATGTGAAGGTTATTATTATCATTGATATTATTTATTTTGTCTTGAACATGTGTTTGTGTCACTCATTGCCACAGTGTGAGTATGGAGGTCAAAGTTCAACTTGCAGAAGTGAGTTGTGTCTTTCTATCATATGAGTTCTTGGGATCAAACTCAGGTCCTCAGGCTTGGTCATCTGTTGGGCCATCTTGCCTCTCAAAATATTTTAGCTTCAAATATACTTCATTAGCTTTCAAGATGATCTTCCAGAGATTATTAGGAAGTTTGTATAAAAGGGCGGCCAGAATGGCAGAGGGGCTGGGGAACTCTGCTGTTAGGGTGCATAGTTCTCTCGCAGAGAGCCGGGGATCAGGTCTCAGTACCTGCCTGTAACTCCAGCTCAAGGGGATTCAGTACCTTCTTCGTGGCTTCCTTGAACACTGTAGACATCTATTTATCCCTACACACAAAGAAAATAAAAAGAAATCTCAACAAAATATACAGCCAGGACTCTCTTTGTATCTACAAGGTAGCCTCTAGAAAGCTCAAACATTCGGAATGTGCCCGTGTTCAAGTCCACCATGTACAACGAATGTGCCATTTCCATATGACCTGTACTTTTCCTCCACATGCTTCAATCTGTCTCTAGCCTGCTTACTATACTTTCATAAATTATCATGACACCATGTGGTATGGAGAAAAAGAAAAGAGAAAAGCCTACCTTTCTAGAGCAGAGATAATAGTCTTCTCAAGTATTTCCTTATCTGTGTTGTTTGAGTCTTCAGCTACAAAAGTCAGATAATTTCTGAGAGACTGACTTATTGACGGAGGTGGAAATTGTAATGGCCAGAGCCAAGATGGCGGGGAACGTAGCAGGGAGTTTGGTGACTTCCAGCAAGGTGGGGATGTAATCTAGCTGGTGGCTATTTCATTTTATGCCCTTTGTTTGCCAAACTCTATGAGAAACGCCTAATTAACCATAGCAAAATATCATTTCTAGTGCTTAGCCCTTCACTGCCCTATATACTATGTGTTTCATGAGCATTTGCTCAATTGGATTGATTTAACATAACAGGTCAACAGTATTCAGTATAATAATATATGTAAAAACTGAAAGAGCAAAAAATATAATCTCCTCATTTATACTAATACTCACTTTTACATGAATAAGAATTGAGTCTGATTTCTGTCCAGAGTGAAATGTGTGCCATGGTAATTTACATAGTTCTCACTGTTGGAATGAAAGAGAAAGTGTTCCAGGATAGTAGGGAAAGAATGATATTTTTTTCCTGGCAAAATATTCTTAAAGAAACTTCTAACTTCAAACCTGCTATAAATAAAGAAGGAAGGGCATTTCTTTTTGCTTTGCACTAGAAATCATTCCATCATAAAATCTGGGCTTTTTAATCAAGCCTGCAGTGGAGGAAAGGACAACAAAGAATTATGAACTTCAGTATGGAGTGTCTTAAAATTAAATAGTGATAATTGTGGCTAAAGTTATTACTCAATTGAGTGTGTTTGAGCTCCAAACAAAATGCTAAGATAATGGAATTGGAGATGTTTGAAACACAATTCAGGCATCACATGGTACCTAGTCCCACGAGTTGCACAAAGATGGTGGTCAATACATAAGTCAACCGAGTTTAGCTGGATGGAAGGAGAAATAGCCTAAGACATTTTATATGTAGTGTGTTCATGATAGACACAAAACAATGGAAAGGTTCCTAGGAGAACGTGGGTGGGAGAGCCAGGAGTGTGGATGTCTAGGAATAACTACAGTAGGGACATTTTTCTTCCTTTTCAATCCCAAGAAACAATCCAGGGCCTAATTCTCCACTGTTTACATGTGGTCGGAGAATCTCCTCTGAAGCCACCTGAGCACAGAACTTCTAGAAGCAAACATTGAGCAGCTATTTTCCCCCTTCCTCTTTGATCCAGAGGGGTTTTGTTGTTGTCTTAAAATTTGTTCTTTATTTCTTTAGTGTGTGGGTGGCACCCTCACTTCATGGTGCCCGTGTGGAGGTCAGGGGACAGCTTGCTGCTTGGATCATCAGGCCTGTCGGCAGGTGCCCTTACCTGCCAAGCCACAGTGCTGGCCCATTTATTGTGCTTCAGTACATAGCAGGACCAATTGCACTTTAGTTCACTCTTAGAGGAGATTCTTATTTTCCTGAAGGTTTAAGGTTAGACACTCTTAACCACTATTACTTCTATTTCCATTCCTACTTTTATTATGTCTTCCTCTTTCTTACATCACACTGCAGTTCTGGATACATTGAACTAGGATGTTGTCTACTTTGTGAATTTTTCTAAAGCATGGAATACAGATTCATCAGTTACCTTCACTGAGTGTCTGTACCTTCCCTGTGCCTCTGACTTCAGCTGTGTTATTTCCATACTTCTGCATCTCTTTGCTCTGCTGTTCTCGCTTTTGAGACAGGTGTTTAAGCTTGAAGTTTCTCCCATTGACCTCTAATAATGAACATGTTTACTATCTAGAAATTTTCTTCTGATCATTGATTCAAGTGCACACCACAATTCTGCTAAGTAATACATTTTTTATTTTTTAAGTTTGCGGTGGTTTTTGATACACATTCTCAGTTTATATTTTTCTCTCCTGTTAAGAACTGCAAATTAACAAACTCTACAAGTCAACAATTCCTTATAAAAATATGAAACGACAGAGATGGGAATACAAGTCTCTAAGTTTCTAGGTAAAAATATCAAATAAATTATATTAGCCAAAGTAAGAGTTGTTGTGGGTCTGCTCTCATCTAAAGCATCATGAAGTGACAAAATAATATCATAGTCTAAAATTTAATGAGAAAGTGAATATTCAAAACATATACAGATGCAACAGTTCTCCAGACACCAAGGCTGTAAAAATTACATTAAGTAATTCAGATACACATGGAGTCGTTTTGGCGTCTTCCATAGTTTCTGCTTTTTCTTTCTATTTTTGGAATTTTTTCTTGACTTACAATTTGAAACATTAATTTAGTTCCATAGTATTGCTTTTCTTCAAGATTACAATGAAATAAACATTATCTCCTGTTTCTCATCTTTTAATGTTTTTCCCCCTCTGATCTTTTCATTTGCGTTCTCGTGGTTATTTTTCTGACCTTCTTTAATGCTTCTGTGGTTTGAATTCTTTTCCATGCAGGGAACAGCACAAACACCCCGTGCACATAATGTAGAAGGCAAAGACCTGATGTATGAAGTTGTCTGTCCTCTGGTCTCCATGCATTCACTACAGGAACCAACACAGGAACCAGTGCAAGAACACACAGTCCACACACGTTCACACAGACTCGAATCAAGTTGATACCTTTCTACTTTAGAGATTAAGAAAATTAAATTACTTCTCACTTGTCTCAATGCAGTCCATTGTTTTGAAAAATGTAAATTGCACAGCATGAGATTTTAGGGAACAATTCAGTTATTACCTACCCCTTCATCTAAGCGTGCCTTTCTACACGCAGGAATTCACGGCCTAAGCAACACTTAATACACCCATCTCTGGCAGAAGACCATTTGTTACACACTTCAAGCATGCTCATAATCAATGTCACATAATTGTATGGAAGCTCTGTGAACAAAATGACTCTGAATTTTGCTTATTAGGTTGTATCTGCAGAATGACCTGTTGTGGAAGCCTAATTGGTTAGAGAATCTTTGCTCAAAATTCTAACATGTCTTACACGGAGAGGGGTAAGGACCACTTCCTTAAACACAAATGCTAGCTAAGAAGTCAAGGTGACATATTTCTATCGATTTATTTTTGCTACTTTGGTTTCCCCTTATGGAATCAAATGCCGATTAAAATGGAACAGGAGAAAACAACAGTTGGATGGTCTTGTTTGCCTGTACATTTTCACCCATGATATCAAGTCCTTCAAAATCAGTAGACACTTTACAGCTCTCTGAGGGTATGTGCCAGGGTAAAGCATATTTGCTTGAGGATCCCACACCACACACATATTACTGAACAATTATGCAATGGAAGGCTTCCTTATGTCACTTCATTAAAAAGAATCAGAAATCCCATATTACACATGATAGCTAGGTTTCCATATTTGTTAATTTGTGTTGAGTATGTATATATGTATGTGCATGTATGTGTGTGTGTGTGTGTGTATGTGTGTGTGTGTGTGTGTGTGTGTGTGTGTGTGTGTGGTGTGTACCTCCACAGCCTGCATTTGGAATCTCCTCCCTCAGGCTAGGCAAAGAGCTGTAAGTGGCACTGGTTTTCCTATCAACCCCAGAGAGTACAGAGGCAGCCCTGTGTGTTATTAATGGATAAAATCTGAGCAGCAGAGAACCCCAAGGTGAACCCTATGCATTTAAAACATTTCATCAGACAGCTAAGTATTTTCCCTCTCGGAGCTGCGGCTATCTCTCTAGCCACGACTCAATACACTCTGATGGAACGGAGCAGTAGCTGGGCTCGCTAATGTGCAAATTGATACTATGAGCTCTCTACCAAAATATAAACAGCCTGGCCTTTCTTCAGTGTCAGAATCACAGGCTGGGTTGGTGTGAAAAGCAGCTGTGGATTAACCTTGGAATTATCTGCCAGGGGAAGGAACTATGAAGCCTTCCCTCATCAGCTCACTGTCTGCGCTTGTTTCTAGGGTGTTGGGATGCTCGGCTAGCTCCCAGCGGCTAGAATATAGACATTAATCCACGGTTTATGACTTCCCATTTTTATGAGGTCAAGGAAGAAGTGGATGGTTTAGAGGTCAGGGATAGGCTAAACATAATTAGCATTTATTTGTGATTTCTTCAGCATTTAGCTCCTGAGATATGCAATGTTTAGTTTTTATTTCATTCATTTTGTTTCATTCACTACCACACCCCAGTTCCTCTGTTTCCTCGCTTCGCTCTAACGGCTGTCTTCTTCTAATAGTTCAGTGACCCTTTAACTTTGGAGCTTAACACCAGACAAATTTGATTAGGGTGTTTGTTTGTTTTTACAAAACATATATAGGAGAAGTATTTCTTCATCTTTTAAAAAAATATTGTATTGTTTTTTTTCATGAATTTCACATCATGCACCCCAATGCACGCTGCCTTCTTGTCACCTGTCCCTTGGTAGCTGCCCTCTACCATTGCAACCTCCCATCCAAAAGTAAGTAAAAATAAAAACAGAACAAAACAAAACAAAAACATCTCATCAGGGTAGCATCGTGTGTCACAGTGCACCATATGGTATACCGCTTTGTCCATCCATGCTTACTTTCAAAAGCTCGCTGCAATGGGTCATTGGTCTAATTTGAGACCTTTGACTTCTGCTACACTCTAAATACTGGATTCTTACTGAAACTCCTCTTGGCTCTCCTGTTGTTGCTCTGTGCTATGGTGATCCTGCTGCTTTGAATCTGCAGGACCAGCCCCTTCCAGCATTCCAGCAGTTGATGGATGAGGTAGATGTTGGGGTGGGCCAACTCGAAACTCTACCTGGATGGTAGCTAAGTTGCTCAGCAGGCCAGTTCTCATCCACCCTTATCATCAAGGTGAGCTATTCAGCACTGTCCCTTGCTAGCTGTGGTACAGCCCTTGAACATCAACATGGTCCTAGGCTGTAGCTTAGAACAAGGACTTTATCATGGACTTTAGTGGTAATATCAACCCTGGACATTGACACAGACCCCTGCTGCTGAATGGCCACATGGCCTGGCATGATTCTCAGTGGTAGCATGGACTGGGACTTCCCCATAAACTTAAGTGATAGAGCAGGTTACTCACATCAGGATCTTCCTTTTCACCCTTTTGTCTCAAGTCTTGCTTTTCTTCACAGTGTCCAGTCCATCTGCTTTCTCCATTTATCTCTATCTGGCCCCTGATGAGAATGAGTCATGCAGTGGATGTGTCTTCTGCCTTCATTTTCAATACAAATAACAAAGGTTCATGGAGTGGGAAGAACGCTCTTCTAGGCATATCTTAGCCACTTTTAGGCATGGAGAAAGGGAAGGAGGTTGCCTAAGATAAGAGAAGAGTAAGGACTGGAGTTCCCCCACCGTGGCCTGAGTATTGCCCAATGATATGGCAGGGATCACCAAGTTGCCTGGCAATAATGTCTAGGCACAGGCCTAGACAGGACTTGAGTCTGTCTCATACTGTGGGAAGAGATAGGAACAGCAATACAGTGGAACAGAGCATGAATCAAGAAGGCCCAGGGACACCCATGCTGTCAATCCCAGTGATCACAGACCATTCTTTCAACTGAGAGCACTGTTACACGCTATTGATGCCTGTTATGTGTATTCAGAAAAAAATTGTCAGCATTTCCAATGATAACGCTCCTATATTGTCTGTTTACCTAAAACTGCTCCAACATTAAGACCTTTGTCACAGGTTGTTACAAATAACAGATGGTGACTATTTTATACTCTGCATTGTGATTCTCCATGAGAGCCCAGACACTAGGAACTGGCCTCACTTCAGGGTCTTTTTCCTTTTGCTTTCCACTATGGCTGCATGACTCTCCATTTTGTCAGTGAGGAAAATTACCTGGGGGAGAGAATGGACCAGAAATCATGGCAGAAAGATTTAAGCGGTTTGGAGTCTTGCAAGAAGCAACAACAGAAACCTCAGTAGACAATTTACGTCTTGGCCTTCCCATGGTTTCAGCACTATTGATCATGGCTGATAGACCTCTTCAATGATCTCATAGGCATAGGTAGGCCCACATATCACACACAGGCACATCACAATCTCATATGTGTCCTAAGGAAGATATCACAGGTACTCTAAAGAAACTGGCTACCCTTAGAGCTCCACTATTTGCAAAGCAGCTTCCTATGATGGGCATTCACACTAAACTCTACCTGGTCCAGTATAAAGAGCATCTACCACTTGGATACACAGCTTCATTTCCAGTGGAGGAAGAATAGTTTAGTGATGGTGTAGTTGGGTCTAATGTGGGAGCAGGGGCTGTCTCTGACTACATTGTCTGCCTTTGGATTCCTTTTGCCTAACAGGGTTGCCTTGCTTAACTTTAGTGGAAGAGGATGTATCTAGTCTTGCTGCAACTTAATATGCCAGGGCTGGTTGATGTCCATGGGAGGCTTCCATTTTTCTGGGGAGAAGGAAAGATGGGGTGGATAAGGGAGTGGAAAGAGGGGGGACTGGAAGATAAAAGGAAGGGGAAGCTACAATTGGAATGTAAAGTGAACAAATAAAATAGTTAATAAAAACGTGGATACAGTTCTTTTTTAAAGAATATTTTAACAAGCATTTTTTAAATGTAAAAATATCATTACATACTTTCAGAGATCATTTCTATAGCTGATTCATGTAAACATATATTGGTGAAGATTTTAGCAATAGTAAAAAAAAAAAAACTGTTTCTGTTGTATAAATGTCCACTGGCTCTGTCCTGGGAATGAGGTAGTGGAGGTCTTAAACGGTCAAAGTGTATTGCTACCCGGGTCTCAGGACTACAGCTCTTCCATGCCCCAAACCTGTGACACTTTATCATCCAGTCAACCTCTTGGGATTCACGAACATGAAGGCTAGGAAATCCCCTTGAGGGGAAGGGAGGTGACCACTTGGGCCCCTTTGGTAGAGATGCAGAAACATGGGAGAATCCTAAGTGTCGTGTTCTACCCCAGCCTAAGGGATTCGAAGTTGTGGGTAGTTGATATCTCCCAAGCTTGGTTCCTCCTGTCAGCCTGCATCTGGGGTTGCCTCCTCATCTGCAAGTGAAGATGTTAGCAAATGCAGCTTCTCTCACTCCCGGAGGGAGGCCACAACATGGAGTAACAGATTTTAATAGTGAATCAATGTTGGTTCTGAATGCGATGGCTGTTGGCAGGAAATGTAGGTCCATCTCAGCTTCCTGTGGCTGGGCAGAACAGTCTGACAGGAATATTGAGATACAGGAAAAGCTGGCTCTGCCTCTTAGCCTGTTGGGATGAGTGAGCATGTTTCTTAGGACAGAATCCCTTTGGTATCTGAATTACTGAGCTCTTATAGGTGTTGGAGGTGATGGACATCTTCAGAAAAAATGAACGACTGTTCCCTATGCTGACTGGGAAGTAGGAGAGGTGAGCCCACTGGTTAGTGGATCAAAATGCCAAAGGTGTGTACTGTATGGTTTCTAGCTTCAAGCTGAGTAGCATCTGCTTACTACCATTGATGTTTGCCCCTTCAAGCTGTCCTACTGCCTCAGCTTATGGCCAGAGCAGTGGCTCTCAATGTGTGCTCCGTGATTTCCTTGAAAAATGTCTATCTCAAAAAATTATTTACATTATGATTCATAACAGTAGCAAAATTACAGTTTTGAAGTAGCAACAAATGTCATTTTACAGTTTGGGGTCACCACTACATGAGGAACTGTATTAAAGGGTTGCAGTGTTAGGAAGGCTGAGAGCCACCATGCTAGACCAATGCAGCATTAAAGATCATGGATTGCTGCCACTGTCACCTGTACTTGTCCTTTCTCAATTGCATGAGTCTGTTTTTTGTTTGGGGAGCCCCGTCTGTGTACAGTTATTGCTAGAAAGATGTTTCTTTCCAACCCAGTCTTTATTTCACACCCACTCATAGCTCAACGTTGATCTCTTCTGTTACTGTCTTCATCTGTCTATTTTGACTTGTCTTAATGGCATCCAATTTCCTTGTCATTCCCTTGGATGTTTATGCTGTAGATGTTTACTTCGTGTTTACTAAGAGGATCACATATAACATCTTGGAGTTATAAAAAAAAGTCTATGGTAAGCTATTAACCACTTCAATGCAACTGTGAGTAAAACTGCTGGTTCCTAGTTTACCCCATCATCCCTCCTGGAGGCTCCTGTGGCAAAAGTTATAACTCTATGTCATGAATTCATTACAATAGTTATAGTCATTTAATGCTTTTATCTTTTTAATTTTCTGAATGAATAAAGAGCTGAGCTATGTACCAAAATTATAGTAATGTGTGTTTTTATATTTCTTGATGTATCTATGTTTATTGGAGAACTTTGTGTTTATGTGACTTCAATCATTGCCTAGTACATTTTCAATATGAAACATTTTTTCATATTTTAATGGAATTTGATTTTTTTAAAGGCGATAGATACTAGTGAATGTGATGTTAGTCTCCATGAGGCTGAAGTTCTGTTTATCATTCTTTTTTTATTGGATATATTTTTATTTAGATTTCAAATGTTATTCCCTTTCCCGGGTTCCTGTCCATAAGCCTCCTATCCCATTCCCCTCCCCTTTCTTCCATGAGGGTCTTCCCTTTCCCAAACCACATCCCCCTTCCCGCTCTGACATTCTCTTACACTGGGGGATCCAGCCCTGGCAGGACCAAGGGCTTTTCTTCCCATAGTGCCCAACCAGGCCATCTTCTGCTACATATGCAGCTGGAGCCGTGGGTCTGTCCATGTTTACTCTTTGGGTAGTGGTTTAGTCCCTGGGAATGCTGGTTGGTTGGTATTATTGTTCTTATGAGTTTGCAAGCCCCTTCAGCTCCTTCAAGTCTTTCTCTCACTCCTCCAATGTGGACTATGTTCTTAGTTCAATGGTTCGGTGCTTGCATTTGCCTCTTTATTTGTCATGCTCTGGTTGAGCCTCTCAGGAGACAGTTATAACAGGCTCCTGTCAGCATGCACTTCTTGACTTCATCAATATTGTGTAGGTTTAGTGGCTGTATATGAGCTGGATCCCCAGGTGGGGCAGGCTCTGAATGTTCATTTCATCAGTCTCTGCTCCAAACTTAGTCTTCATATCTCCTGCTATGAATAATTTTATTACACACTTTAAGAAGGACTGAAGCATCCGCACTTTGGTCATCCTTCTTTCTGAACTTCAAGTGGTCTGTGGATTGTATCTTGGGTAATTTGAGCTTTTGGGCTAATATCCACTTATCAGTGAGTGCATACCATGTGTGGGTTATTGTTTTTATTTTGTTTTGTGCTTTTGTGTGTGTGTGTGTGTGTGTGTGTGTGTATGTGTGTGTGTGTGTGATTGTGTTACCTCATTCAGGATGACATTTTCTAGTTCCATTCACTTGTCTATGAATTTCCTGAAGTCATTGTTTTTGGTAAATGAGTAGTACTCCATTGTGTAGATGTAACACATTTTCTGTATCCATTCCTTTGTTGAAGGGCATCTGGGTTCTTTACCGCTTCTGGCTATTATAAATAAGTTGCTGTGAACATAGTGGAGCATGTTTCCTTGTTTTATGTTGGAGCATCATTTGGGTATATGTCCAGGAGAGGTATAACTGAGTCCTCAGGTAGTACTATATCCAATTTTCTGAAGAATCTGACTGATTTCCAGAGTGGTTGTACCAGCTTGCAATCCCATCAACAATGGAGGAGTGTTCCTCTTTCTCCACATCCTCGTCAGCATCTGTTGTCATCTGAGTTTTTGATCTTAGTCGTTCTGACTGGTGTAAGGTAGAATCTCAAGGTTGTTTTTATTTTCATTTCCCTGATGACTAAGGATATTGAAGATTTCTTTAGGTACTTCTCAGACTTTTGTTATTCCTCAGCTGAGAATTCTTTGTTTAGCTCTGTACCCCACATTTTAATAGGATTATTTGACTCTCTGGAGTCTAACTTCTTGAGTTCTATGTATATATTGGATATTAGTCCTCTATTGGATGTAGTATTGGTAAAAAATCTTTTCCCAATCTGTTGGTTGCCGTTTTGTCCTAATGACAGTGTCCTCTGCCTTACAGAAGCTTTGCAATTTTATGAGGTCCCATTTGTTGATTCTTGATTTTCGAGTATAAGCCATTGGTGTTCTGTTCAAGAAATTTTTCCCAGTGCCCATGTGTTCGAGGCTCTTCTCCTCTTTTTCTTCTATTAGCTTGAGTGTATCTGGTTTTATGTGGATGTCCTTGACCCACTTGGATTTAAGCTTTGTACTGGGTTATAAGAATGGATAGATTTGCATTCTTCTACATGCTGACCTCCATTGAACCAGCACCATTTGTTGAAAATGCTGTTTTCAACTGGTTGGTTTTAGCTCCTTTTTCAAAAATCAAGTTAGCATAGGTGTGTGGGTTCATTTGTGGGTCCTCAATTCTATTCCATTGATCTACTTGCCATACCAATACCATACAGTTTTTGTCACTATGCTCTGTAATACAGCTTGAGGCCAGGGATGGTGATTCCCCAGAAGTTCTTTTAATTTTGAGGCCAGTTTTTGCTATCCTGGATTTTTGCTTATTCAACGTGAATTTGTAAATTGCTCTTTTTAGCTCTGTGAAGAATTGAGTTGGAATTTTGATGGGGAACATTGAATCTGTAGATTGCTCTTGGCAAAATGACCATTTTCACTATAGTAATCCTTTCAATCCATGAGCATGGGAAATCTGTCCATCTTCTGAGATCTTCTTCAATTTCTTTCTTCAGAGACTTGAAGTTCTTGTCATACAGACCTTTTACTTGTGTGTTTAGAGTCACACCTAGGTATTTTATGTTATTTGTGACTATTGTGAAGGGTATCATTTGAAACATTTCTTATAGTTCAGTGGTAGGGGGTTCCTTCAACTTTAGTTTATCTGTTAATAGGGTATGTTTTCTTCCTCTGTAAAGGAAACTATAAATTTCTTGATTGATAGTTGTCTGTGTGTCACCACTTTACATATAACATCTCAGTTTGAAAGGCTTCTTCCAAGAAGTAGATTGATAAATTAATTGAACATCTTTATATGTGACTTAATTATATTCTCTAACAGCTTTGAAAACCCTTGGCATTTTCATTATCCTCGAGCTCAATAAGACCTTTGGATTTGTGTTATGTGGACTCTACTAATGTCTTCCAACAAATTTTTCCTTTTGATAGAACAATGAATCCCTTGGGCTCAGTTCCTCTTTCTCCATGCTGTGTTCTCAGCTCCTTCACACAAGGGATCCAATAACTTCAAGTAAATGTTAATCTTTAATGGTGTTAATACTTCCTTCCATGTGGTTCAGTCTACTACTGTTCAACATCTCCAGTGAATTTTTTCCATTCACCCACAGTATTTTCCAGCTTTTCTTTTAGTCATTCTGCCTCACATGACATCCTCATTATTTTGTGTCAGCCCCAGGTTTAACTTCATTCTTCATATTTTTCTTTTGTTCTTTAACCTACTACTTAAGGCATTTGTCTTAAAGGTTTTGTCTAGTGTGACTGGAGATTGTGTTTCTTTGGGGATAGTTCCGGGGGATTCATTTTTGTTCCTTTGAAATGATCATGTTTTTTTATTTCTTTGTGCCTTTTGTCAAAAATTGACCATTTAAAAAATTACCATCATCTTTCTCAGTCTTTAGAGACTGGCTTTGTGTGAAGGGAGATCTTTGGAGATCTTACCATACTCTTGGACTCTTTCTGGATAGCCTATGTGTGAGCTTCCAAGTCTCCTGTTACTTCTTTAGAATCAATGGCCACCTATATGTGTCCCACCATTTTTAGGAGCAGTTCTACTTCTCCATAGATTCTTAGTTGTTGTTCTCTTGATTTGCTTTTGGGCTCAAGGAATCTGTAATTGATCACACTGTATGTCTTTGGTGGGGCTACTATTGCTGTGCTGAAATACCATGATAAAAAACCCAACTTATAGAGAGAAAAGGATTCATTTGGCCCATGCTTCCATATCACCAAAGGAAGTCAGGACAGAAAATCCAGCAGGGGAGAAACCTGGAGGCAAGAGGTGCTGCAAGGGGCCATGGAGGAGTCCCGCTTGCTGGCTTCCTCCTCAGCTTTGCATAGCTTGCTTGCTTTTCTAACCCTGACCACTAGCCGAGGAAAGGGACCAGCCATTATGAGCTGGGCTCTTCCTTATCAATCACTAATTAAGAAGATGTTTCACAGGCTTACTTACAGCCCAATTTTAAGGAGGTATTTTCTCAGATGAGGCTCCCTTCCTTGATTACTCTTGCTTGTGTCAAGACGACATAAACCTAGCCCTAGCCGGTAGACTGTAATTTCACATACCTGGTTTGTCCTCACAGCATTTGCTAACGTAAAATGTAAGACATTCAATCAGTCTGCCGACAGGCCATTACATTGATAATTTGATTCATTCTGTTCTGTCTGGCTTACGGAAGGTAACTGTAGATGAAGCTCATATCCCCCTTCCCCCGCCATATCATCCTCCATCCCTAGAGAGATCATTTTTGAAGATTTATTTTTAATTTTTACATCATACTTTAGCACGTGCACGTGTGTGTGTGTGTGTGTGTGTGTGTGTGTGTGTGTGTGTGTGTGTGTGTGTGTAGGTGGCAGAAGAAGTTGCCAGATCCTCTGGAATTGGATTTAGCAGGCACTTGTGAGGCAGCCGATAGAGGTGCTGAGAATGACTTTGGGTCCTCAGGTAAAGCGGTAAACACTCTTAACCACCTCAGTCATCTATCCCTCTCCTACGTAATTTATTTTTGACACTTGTATGATATACTGTAAAGGAACCGGAATCTCTCAGTGGAATGCTGTGCGCATTTGTGATCACACTAGACCGTGCTAAGGCTCTGTCCAAGTTCTGTCTCTCTTTATGCTTCTGCATGGTTACTCAGCCTTCTCTCCTTGAATTTCTTAACCAGCTCATAAGCCATAGACAATCACATCCTAGACAAAGGCTGCACAGCTCCACTGTACTTTGCATTTGCTCCCAGTGAGTACGCCTGGCACTCTTTCCTCTGTTTTTATTTTCTCAAGGATTGCCATCTTGAGGTCTCTGCCCATTTCTATGAGATGTTTGTAAAATATCCTTGTACATTAAAGAAATTGGTCTTCCATCTGTCATAATATATTTCAGTCAGCTAGTTGTATTTTTACTTTCTTTCTGATATTTTGCCATCAGAAATTTCTAAATTTTACCTACTTATGTTATTTATTTTTCTTCTTTTCTTCCATGGGCCGTGTTTAAATGTACCGATGTTTTGGCTTATTATAAAACCCAATAACATTTTTTTTTATTGTCTGATTTCAGTTGTGAACCTTCCACTAATTTTTAGTGGCATAGGAAGAGAGGTACAGACATAGTATATTACTTTCTCCAAAGGGCGATGAGTTGTCATAATGCATTTTGAAGAGAAATACATTTATCTCCCACTTATATGAAATGCTAGTTTTATGAACTTCTAAGTTTCCATTTTTATATACTTTCTGTTCAATGGTTTTCATCTATTAGCCTCATTGCCAAGGTGTTTTAGTTCTTGTACCTGCATAAACTGTTTCATTTTATGCTGTTCGGTCACACTCCATTATATTCTCTTAGAAACATATCTTCCTTCTCAAATGTCATTCTATGAATGACATAAAGACAGAAAGTGTAAGGTAGAAATTAAGAACAACAACCAAAGACCAAAAATATAACATAATTGAGGCCACGCGCTATACCTCTTTGAAGGATTATGAAATGGTCAATCCTCACTTCCCACTTCGACAGATTGGAATCACTTAGAAGACACACTAAACATATAAAGAAGACACATATATAAAAGATATATGTTCAGGAGAGCATTTGCAGAGGGGGTTAACTAAAAGGGAAGATCTATCTGAATACAGGCAGCATCAGGACAAGGACTGGACCCAAAATGGATTAGAGATGGAGAAAAGGTCTGAGAGCTGACCTTCCTATCTCTGCTGCTGGACTGTGGGTGCAGTGTCACAGGCTGCCTTAAGCACGCAACCCAGTTCCTGACCCAACATGATGAACTATGTCCTTAAACTGTGCGGCTCAAGAAACCCTTTATTTCTTACAGTGCTGTTATCAAGTAATTTGTCGTAGAATGTGAGAAGTAGCCAATGCATATCACAAGGGAAGCTGTAACTGAGGAGTCTCAACATGTGCTTGACAAGAAGAGCACATTGTTACTTTTTAAAATGACCCAACCATCGCCAAACAATTGTAATTCTGATCCTATCAGAATATCAACAGAAAAGATCTGCTTAACTGAATATTGCTAAAATTCATATCTTAAAAATATATGTATTTAAATAATTATGTTGACAACATAAATGGAACAAAGGGGTTTTTTTTAGATTTATTTATTATATGCTAGTACACTGTAGTTCTCTTCAGATATACTAGAAGAGGGCATCAGATCTCATTACAGATGGTTGTGAGCCACCATGTGGTTGCTGGGTTTTGAACTCAGGACGTCTGGAAGAGTAGTCAGTGCTCTTTACCACTGAGCCATCACTCCAGTCCCAGAGCAAAGTCTTATAATAAAGGTACAAATTAATTTTTTTGAAATGTTCTGTTAGTATTTTTTAATATGACTATGTATAAGGATATGTATCTGTGTATAGTTACATGCACATGTGAGTTCAGGTACCAACAGAGGCCAGAAATATCTGACTTCCTTGGAGCTTAAGTTATAGGTAGTTTTGAGCTGCTTGTGGGTGGGAGGAACTTGGGCCCTTAACAAATGTAGTATGAAGTTTTAATGGCTGGGCCATTTCTTGAGCTAGATTTATTCTTGTTTTACTAATTTTTGAGTTTAGTGCATGATGTTTCCCTATGGCAAACTTCACATTCAAGTTATTAAACTTTATTCACATTTTTCAGCTATGTGGAAACACCAGAATTGTGTTTCTCATCCACTTGAGCCCATTCAGATTTGGATATATGTATGTTTTATGCTGGCCAATTGATTTGGTTATATGTATATTTCATGCTTCCTAACTACAAAGACAACATTGTCCTCTACTCATTCACAGTATTTGTGTATTTTCCCCATCTTAGATCTATGGGACCATCTTATTTTTTTAAAAATTAAGATGTTACTTATTATAGTGCCATAGATGACAATCCTTCATATGCAAAATGTAATCATCTACAAAACAAGAGTTTAGCCTTGACTCCAACCTTCTTGTGATGGGGCTTAAGTTACACTTATGTGTCTCTGAAAAATTCTTTTTCTTCTCTCTTTTTTTCTCTCCCTACTACTCCTTTAGTTGGTGTTTTCCTGTGTTGCTCTTTATCAGCTAAAAAAAAGTGTGACTATAGTTGAATGCATGTCTCTTACGAGGAATGAATTTATAGAATAATGAGATTAAAGGGAATATAGGTATTATAATCTAGATCGCGTGGTGATTCAGCTCTCCAGACAGTGTGTAATGTGCTATCTGTAGACAGCAGCATTCTTTGGAATCCAGGGCTGTCATGTCAAAAGCCTAATGTTCTATTCATTGACTGAGGCTACACAGCTTGTTCAGAGTTCAGAATCTTCTCCCCACATGTGCTCAGATGGGGAAATACAAATATGTGTTCAGAGACTTTGCCTAGAAAATTCACCCTTCACCATCCACAGCCTAAAAAAGACCCAGAAAGCAAACCTCAGAGCACTGAGGTTGTAGAAGTCTCATAGCACAGGAAAAGTTGTTTTAAAGTGAAGCAAGTAGGGGGACTTGTATTTAGAGTTCAAATATGCTAGAGACTTACATACATTTTTTTCTATAAAGACTGTTATGTGTTATAACAAAGACAAATTGGATAAAATTTCAAGGGTGTCCCATGCGAGGGAATAATGCCACAGGACAAGCCTAGGATAAAGATTTACTATGGGGGAAGGGGAAGGGGTGGAGGCAGAGAAAACATGGGGAGAAAGCCAGAGGAGGACAGGAGGACAGGAAGAGATGGGCCAGGAGCACACAGGAGAGAAAGAGGTGGGGGGGAGAGTGGCGTAAGGAAAGGTCTTATATGCCAGGCTCACAGCTAGCAGGCAGCAGCATTAGCTAGGTTACTGTCAAACAGAGCCTAGTAGATTGTCTGTAAGTCAGGAAAGTCTATAAATTATTAAAATGGTACATTCATGCATACATTTTTCTACTGCTGCTTCAAAACTTACTGGGGCTCCATCTATCTCAGCCCTTCCTTTGCTTTCTACAGTCTGTCTCTGCCTTCTTCCTTTCTCACATACATACACCCTCATAGTTCTACAAAGTTAATTACTTTTTTTTTTACTAAAGTTCCTTTTAATTCCCAATGTGTAAGCATTTATCTATTGTGATAATCAAAGAAAAAGTTCTTATAATTGCTATAATTATTTAGTAATCACTTCTCAGTTGGAAAGATCTGGTCAATATAAATCTTGGCTTAAAAAGTTTTAGACAGTCATCAATTTCCTCCCAAATATCAAGGGTTTTCAAACAATAATTATTTCAGCAAACATTTAATAGATGCACCACTATGGGCCAACAAAATAACTATCAGCAGGGATGAGAATGGGTTAAATAAGGTTGAATGATGGGCATGTCACTGTCAAGAACTGGCTTGTTATCTGTAAGGCCCATGTTAACCTTTGGGTATATATAAGTTCCATGGAACAGGTCCTAAAAATAATTATAAGCTCAGTTTTTGAAAAAAAAATTAAAATAAAGTTTAACAAAAGAAATAAGTATATTTGTCTGTATTAAAATCTTGACCTGCCCTTCCAAGCCAATGATTTTAGATGTCTGTCTACATTTTGAAATTAAAATGTGGCATGGCATATGACCAAAATGAAAGCAAAGAACAGAAATAAAAACAAAACCATCTTTTTATGTCACGATCTATTCCCTGCGGGTATTTGTTATTCTTGGTGTGAGCATGAATTTAACATTACAAAACAGCTCCATCACTCTTGTTTTAATCTTGTGCTATATTCCCCATCTCAAGTCCAATGTTTGGCATGAGCAGAACACAAAATAAATAAACGTGGTGGAGGGGAGAAAGACAGGCAGGTAGGCAGGCAGATAGACAGCCACAGAGAAAGAGAAAGAAAGAAAGAAAGAAAGAAAGAAAGAAAGAAAGAAAGAAAGAAAGAAAGAAAGAAAGGAAGGAAGGAAGGAAGGAAGGAAGGAAGGAAGGAGGAAAAGCTTCTCTATGTTTACTGTTGCTGGAAAATAAGTATAAGAAGATTTTCTTCACTGAAAGACGACTGTGGTTGTGTGCTCAGGCTACTTTCCTGTAAAGGACTCAGGTAAAACAGGAACATTCATTATTTAAGTGAACACGCACACATCTTCTCCAGGAGCTAACTGACACATCATCTGATCATCAAAGTTCTCTCTTGTTTTCATATATTTGGATTCTCTCAAATACCAAATTTTATTTCTGAATACTTTTTAATTTGATCCAAGGGAAACTATTAGTCATGCTAAAGCAAGTCCCATTGGATCTCTGTGTCCATTACACTAAATTCCAGATAATGCTTTAAATAGGCACATTGCTGGCCCCTCTGGCTCTCAAGGAGCTATTTTTAACATCATGTGACTTTGCTGCCCTCCTGTGGCTGCTCTTTGGGGTTCCTCGACCTTGCTTTAGGTCTGTGGGTTCCAGTGACCCTTTACATAGGCCCACCACACTCCTGTACTGACTACTCTTTGTCATCACAGTCAATCTACCTTCATCTGCTGCCAACCACAGATGGATGGAATGAGTACATATGCTACTGAAAAGTTTTAAGCATCCATTCTTCAAGGTAGTTCGACGACATGGGAACAATAGGAGGGTACCACACCAATTTCCAAATTAAGGTAAACATATTCCCGTTGGCTTTCCCATTTTCTTCGACGGTTAGAGTGAGCATCTTCAGCTGTTCTACTACATAGCTTTGTGAATCAGGCAGTCTCTGCAATTACCTTCCCATCTGAGCCACTGCACATGAAAATAGCCACAGGCTGTATTTAACTGAATCAATACAGATGTGTGCTCTAATAAGATTTTTCACAAACTTTATTCATAAAATCATGGCCAACTGTGGGTGCTACTTTTTCCCTATAGACCACCATTCATCACTTCCTGAGCCATGGCTATTTCTTATTATACTAAATGTTAAAAGAATTTTCTTGATAAGTTAACTGATAATATATTAATGAATTAATGAAGCCCATTTAAAATCAAATACATTATTTTGAAACTTTCCTTCTATGATTGAATTTGTACAAATTCTGGCATGTTCTAGTCCAATCTTTTATGTTCCATGTTGTGTTCTCTGTGTTGGCATCTGGGTAACTTTTTCAGCTCTCAAGCAAGTAACCCATTACAACCCATCTTTATCCATCAGTTTACAAGGACTCATTTGTCCCAGTGTAATATGCCCAAACCTCTTCAGAAGTACAACGTCCACTATTCTTTCTTCAGTCGTTGCCAGCCTAACACAGTGGTGGGCATCTTTGACCTGCCACTCTCTTTCCTAGCTGTCCTTCTAATCTGTCATAAATTTAACTTCTTAGAGACATTTCCTAAATATCAGTCTCTTCAAGGGTAATTTTCTGTGCTTGTTTATATGTCTTTGCCATCGGGTAAATAATTCTCCAAATGAACTTCCTGTCATATTGAACTGACATTTTCTTGTCCTTGGTTCAGTGACTTCTGGATAATAAAGTCTGAGCTCCTTACCTCCTATAGCTAGCCTCACTTCATGATTCCATGGCTGTGTTATTACCTTCTTTCCACAGTACCCTCATCTCTCCATGCCCAGCTTCTCCTGATTCCAATTTCATCATGCAATTTTTATTAAAAACTTTCTTCATAGGACTTTGTAACAGACATTCTTCTTTCCTCAGAAAATTACCCCAGTGTCTGTCCTTTCATTAATCCACCCATACTGCCCTTAGCCATGTTTATCCAACTCAGTCCTCAGTCAATGGATCTACCACAAACACCATTATTCTTGTAGTCTGTGTCCACCTGGACCAGTGCCCACTCCATTCTATATTAATCCTTTCATAGTCTAGGTTTCTTTCATTAAACTCTAACTCCATAAACAAAGGAATGCCTTGGTATTCTTTTTGTTTCTTGTACCACACATTTGACCTTGAAGGCTATGAGTGAAGATTGAATTAAAATATAGACAAAAAGTGAGTAAACATAATAATAAATTTACTCAGTGATGAGCAAAATATTATGTACGCCTCTTAAATGTTGGCCTTGGCATAAGAAAACAATTTCCCAAAAGAACATTCTGTCCTTCAATCTACTGAGTATATTTGTACTGAACTACCTTCTAAACCTCCTCCGTGTTGAAACAAAACAAAATGGCCAGTTCTATGGGATGCTTTGAACTTCAATTAAATGGCAGCTTCCTCTACTGAGGGCAGTATAAGTTCGAACCACGTAATCGACCACAATCTCCAGTCACTCATCTCTGCATCTAGTTGGCAGGAACTCAAGTAGAGTGATCTCGAGATCTGACTGCCTGATGGATATAACAGGGCCAAAGCAGAGGTCAGGGCTGGGTCTCTGGCTACACTAACAACAAACCAATCCCATCCCCACCCAAGGACAAATGCAGCTGGGATTTTATAGCCCAGCAGCTTATACAGTTCCTCCTTCCAACAAGTCTTTAAAAATGCTGATCTGGAAGACTGAAGCAACCCACTTGAGACTCATTCTCAGTATGGCAGAAGTTCTGAACCCCAGACTGCAAAATCTCAGGAAGC
Organism: Rattus rattus; assembly: GCF_011064425.1. Taxonomy (NCBI): domain Eukaryota; kingdom Metazoa; phylum Chordata; class Mammalia; order Rodentia; family Muridae; genus Rattus; species Rattus rattus. Next base: position 128,823,110 of record NC_046155.1, on the reverse strand, counting down.
AGCTGGGTTCCTAATTAAAACAAATCGTTAATAGATTTAGCAGTCCAAATTTATGCTTTTCAATTAAAAATGCTATTACAGTTGGTATATCTGTGTAAGAGAGAATGTGTTTGGGTATGTGCATGAATGCTGTGTGTGTGTGTGTGTGTGTGTGTGGTGTTGTAGTCAGAAGAAAGCAAACCTATACTGGGAGCTAGGGGTCCTTCAGAGTTTGAGGCTGTTACAGTGGCTGGGTCAAACCTAAGATGCCAAGGTTAATTGAATCAATTCATAATAGATTTGGTAACTTCCTTGATTCTCCTTACACATTTCAAAAGCAGTTATATATGTGGGAAAAAAAGAAGTTTCCCATCATAACTCTTCAGAAGAGACTTTTAGTGCTCCATTGAAATGTTAGCTACCTTTTGAGAGTGTATTGTTTTTCAGCTTAAGGGAAGAAGATGCTTTGAAGTGTTTGGCTTTTCCTCTAGTCCATCCAGCAAATCAGTAGGAAATTCTCTAACCTTAGTGCTCGGTTATATGTGCATATAAACAGGATGCCAGGTCTCTGGGTGAACAAGCCAACTTTTATCAATGAGATGGACATTCTTACCTTGACCACAGGTTATCAGAAAATGGAGGAAGCCATAATTTATGGTGTCCATAAACAGAGCAATTCACTCCCCACTCCCCGGAGGAGGGGTCCATCTGTCTTCATTGTGATCTGTCACTGCTCTTCCTTGGTTACATAGCTTACAAGGCACATGGTGCTTGGGCAGGAGATAAAGTCTCGGCGCTCAGCTGGTGGCACAACTGTGTTTCAGTACAGATGTGGCTCCAATTTCAGCCCCAGGTGCCCTTAGTTATATTTGCATCATTACAATCTATTCGTGTTAAGTGGGTGTGTGTGATCTTAGGCAAGGAAATGATTAGAAATTCATCATTTTGTCTATAGTGCTGGAAAGACAGCCTTGAATCAGGAGGATTAGGAGTTTTTTTTTTTCTTTTCTTGTCTAGAAATTTACTTCTTATTCTGAAGTGAAAAAATTTTTTAAAATGAAAGAAGCAAACAACCAGATCAGGCTAAACTCACATTCTACAGAGACCTGGCTTTTGAACGTGGTTCCTTCCAAAGTTACCACTCCAGTGGTTCCAGCTTCAGTGTTGTGGCTACTTCCTCAGCTGTTTCTGGACACAGGCTTGTGATTTTATATATGAGGATCAGGCAGTGTGATTCACAGGACAAGGACTCCTTGGGACAAGGCAAGGGGACACTGAGAGAAGATGGTTGGCTCAATAAAAGCTATTCCTAGTCCTGCAGAGATATCTTTTAAAGAAGAAGAAAATGATCATATCTCAGATCTGGAGATGGTCTTGACGCTCAGCTACATCAACCTGTTCATTTCTAGATGAAGGATTCTGACCAACCATAAGTCTACATGCGTTTATGAGCTTTGGAAATAATTCTGGCTGAGAACCCAATTGACCTCTGTGGCTTTCCCAGATGAAACAGTCAACTGTATTTCCTCCATTAGACACCAGCGGCAGAGAGAGTGTGCAGAACACCAAAGCCAACTGAAGGTTCAGCGCCCTGTGTACCGAAGGCATGCTTCAAGTTTTGTACATATGCCACAGCCTACCCATTCCTAAAATAATGTCCGTATGCATACATGTCAACAACTCCCATTTCTCCCTACATTTACACAGTCAAGGAAGACATTAAGGTACCTGCCCCTCCAACAAGAGCCCCCTCACGGATTTTTTTTGACCACTTCTGTACTCATTCTCTTCTGTTCTCAATCTCCTTAATTTTAGTGCTTATGTTTAAGCTATGTGTTGGATTTGTGCATTGTTATAAAAAGAGAAGATGCTAAAACACCTTGCTTAAGTTGGAATTAAGACCTCTGGGTTCCTGGCCTTGTGTTTGTAATGGAACTATCAAAAATTATGGACTTCAGCTATGAAACATCTGGAGCCAGCTTTTTGGGGTCACAATCAATGAATGGCCTCAGTGGGTATTTACTGTGCACTGTGTGATGAGGTTCCATGTGACCTGTCTTACTGAGGACTGAGAAAGAGACCTTCAAAGTAGGCAGAGATCAAAGGATCCCTGTACTTCATCTATGTCATTAAAAAAAGGTGTTCTGCTTTGTGCTACCACATGAATTTGGGGGAAGTACTTTAGGTAGAGATGGCTATTACAATGAATTATATACATTTGCTCATGAATCTATGAAAAAAGGAAGATGATATACAAATGATCTTTAGAGGTTGATATAGGTTGACATATTAGGTCACCTATGTAAGATTTCTGTGATTCCACACTCTACAGACCTTCCTTGAACAGCCTGTGAACAATAAGATGAAGAACTAATGAAAGATTAGCTCTACCTTGGACAGTGTGCTGAATGGATTAGAGATAATGAATATGAAGTGCCTGATATTTCCCAGTGTGCATGCTCAATAACTAGGATCATTCAGCATTATCCATAGCTCAAATTATCATGGGACAGCTGTGGAGCAGCCACCACTACTGACCCTCGTCAACATGACATATATCCAACTCATTACAGCACGGGCTGATTGCTTGAGATAAAGAGTTCAACTCTCCTATGACACATTGGTGTAAAGAGGGCCACTCATTACCCAGAACAGAGTTGAACACGTTTCAACAGCTGACATACTTGAGAGAACTGTTAGAGTATGGGGTTCAAAAGTGAGTGACCAATTCCACCAGGCTTATCCTAGCCATTTGAACAAGTCTTTTAGACTCAGAGAAAACCACCTGCAGCTGAACTCTCTTGCTGACGCTAGGGTCATGTGACCCTGGCACATAACTTTTCCTGAGCTCCCTATATCTCACTTCCTGTAAGTGCCTGTCCCTCACGCTTACTTTCAAGGACTCGGCCAATCTCCTTTTGTAAATAGAACAATGCTTTATATTTCGCTATTACTCTGGAGCGACTATATCAATAATGCAGGAAACGCATCTGTCCAGCACAATGAGATTATTTTTCTGATTTTGTTTGACAGTTATGGTAATAGTTTGGCAAACAATCTACTCCACCATCAATGGCCGCAGATTACAGCTGTTTTTTAAGAATCCCAGTCGCTCCTGGAAACTTGCAAGATTGATTGCACACAGACGGGAAGACAGAAAGACATGGCATGCACCTTTATGAAAGAAAGATTCTTAACTCTTTCTGTACATAAAAGCCCCGGGGAATATTAGGGAAAGGACACTGGTGATCTGTGGGACCATTCCAATAGGTCAAAGTGAGAAAATGGCAACACAGTGGTACCATTAGGGTCGTCATTGCCAGGTGTGGCAGAGGGCAGAGGAGCCTGAAATATTTAAGAGACAAGCTAATGTGAGGAGTTATTGTAATTGTTTGCAGGGGAGAAAATAGAGGGATATTATTCTCTTTCGCATTTTAAGGCTGTTGTGTGGAAGCAGTGAATGGTCGATGTAGTATGACTGAAGCAAACTGGGGATTTTCAGAACTTTCTTTACTAAACTAAGGTATACGTGCCATTCTTATTTTTCAGAGATGGAAAATAGGAGATGATTTTTGTTTTTGTTTGAACCAGAACTTCTAGTTTTAGCAAAGCACACTTCTCCTGAAATCCATAGCAGTTCTAAAATGGGCTTGATTTCAGCAGGCATGTTCAGCCCTCGGGATTTCTTCTTTCCGTCTGGTTCCTAAGAGGCAGAATGCTGACCTTGCTACCGGCCTGTGACCCTGGCCTTGGGCCAGCCATTGTTTTTCAGAGAACAGGAGACAGAATGGTGGCTGTTCAAGTCTCCAAGGTGCAAGATTTCCTCCCCTCTGAGTTGCAAGGTGAAGCCGTTTGGAAGAGTAGTTGTAATGGGTGGGGGCGACGAGGCTGCACGGGTGCTTCATGTCCAGGTGAGTTCATTTTTCTTGTGAACTCTTCACCTAGGCCCCAATTAGTATCCTATTAACCTCCTTAAATATGGAATTGCTAAGATCTTTGAATACTCCAAAATGGACTATTAGCCAGCCCATTTCCTGGCTCCGTCAGATGATAATGCCAAAGTAGGTCATACAACAGAATTACCATGATTAACTTCAGCTCTCTTACATGGGCCATGATGTCATTCAAGTTAACCAGAATTCATACTCAGCGCTCATTTGAATGACTGATGATATGTGAGATTTCTGAAACACCTTCCCAACTCTTAAGTTCCCGAAGATTTTCCTTTTTTAACATAACAAACATTTCAAACATGCTAAATTGATCAATTAGACAAACGGTGACTTACCTTGACTATAATTTGTGATGTGCGTGTTCTCTAAGGTCTAATGTGCGCGAAAGAGGTTTATTTCCCCTAGTAACTATGAAGGTAGATCAAGAGTTGTCAGTCTTATGAGCCATTCCTACCAGTAGATGTGAGCTGGCTTTTAAATATGCCGTGAAGACACTTCTCCAGAGCCTACTCAGCATGGCATTGGCAAATATAAATGGCTTTACTGAGGTTAAAATGCCCCAGCGAACGTTCCATTCTTTATCATATATTCCTAAAGGACCACCTTTAAAGAGTACTTAAAGAGAAGCGTTCTGTGTTTTCACATCTCATCTATCGAGGCAATCTCTTTACAATAGGCAAACTTAATTTGTTTTCCTGTGTGCAGCAGCTTTAGAGACTTATTAGCCATTTTAAATATTACACCACAATATGTCAAACAAAACTAAATTGTATCATCACATGTAAACTTATTTAGGTGCGTTCGTTTTTTTTCCCCTTAAAATGAATCCTACAGCTAGTGTTAAAGACCATTTGTCTCCCATTATCTGCTCTTATAGAGAAATTGTGAGATCTCTGGATGCTGCAGTGATGGTACACGGTGAGGCTGAGTCATTTGAAACATTTGCAATGAGCTGGTCACACTCTGTCCTTGTATGATGCGAGCTGGCTCAAGGCATAGTTGCTTTACCCGGAGGAAAGTAACACTTGGTGAGGAGGGCAGAGAAAATGGCCCAACAGAAGGGTGCGTCCATGGAAGAAAAGGATCTAATTCAGATCCCCCACTGCCCACGTAAAATGATGGGTGTTTGGGGTGGCCTGCTTGTAACTCCAGCACGCTGAGACAGAGATCAGATCCTTAGAGCAAGTTGGCTAGGCAAACTTCCCAAAATTCACTGAGCTCCTGGCTCTACAATGAATAATGTAGAGAAACAAAACAAGGGAGATCCAAGACTTCAACCTTGGGCTCCACACTCGTGTCTGTCAATCTTCCCTACACACATACCTGCAGGCAGGGATACAGATGTGCATTCACACCACACACGAAAAGAAAAGATGCTCTTGATTTTCTTTCATTGTTTTGACTATGAAGCTAGAAAGCCCTAGGAAGTGGGAAGACATTTATTTATCATCTCCAAACTGGAGTTTGCTGCCCAGCACCACACATACATACAAACACACACCTACACAAATGTGTGTTCACATGCATGTGTGCACACACAGGCACAACATGAACCATATTATGTTTTTATAAGCAGGGCATCTTGCAGTACTAACTGGCCATGTCCATTGATTTTTGCAGTCTTAACAGAGAAGTATTTGAAAGCTTTATCAAAAATCTCTAAATTTCAAAACTTTCCCTTTGGGGCATCAACATTTCTTGAATACCCACTTAGCTCAGCATAGATGGGCAGCATGGCTGCTAAATGACCACTGTAAGGACCCAGGCTATCTTTCTTTCTTCCCTTTGGATAAGTCCAGTGATCTCTTTTTTTTAAAAAAAAAGATGACTTTTGACTTTTTGAAGCAATGTCAATAAATAACAAGCGCACCACTTCAAAGACTGGACACTATACACAAGCTCTGATACTGCTGAACCAAATATCCCATCCATAAGGACAAGGAAGCTTCAGGGCCAACTCGCTAACTTCAATTTGTCTCTTCAATCCAAAAGCTTTTCAGGAACTGGATGTCCAGGTCACTGGAGAAAACATCTGACATTGGAGTATCCCACCAAGATTCCAGGCATTGTTTGCCTTGATTAGCACATTCGGCTAAACTCTAAGACAAAGCTTCACATCAGGAAATCAATATGAGTCAAGGACAACTGTTAGGAAAATACCATATTCATATTTGGCATGGACACTTCCCACCACAAGAATTTCCATGGGCTCCTTTGACTCATGTGTGTATGTTTGTGAACATAAATAAAAGCAGTGGTTTCATCTGCTCATCCATTTCCCATGGGGTATGACTTGGGTCATGCATATGGAAAAATGCATGAATTTGTGTTCAGAGAATTAGGGACTTTCTGTTCATTCATTTATTTCGAAGCATAATGATCGTTTATGATAATAATTGCACATGTTAGCTTTAAAGCAATTTCAAAGGAAACGACACTAAAAACTCATCCTCTAGTTTGACGAGCCACTCTCCAAGTGATCATGGTGTGGGGACTTCTCATACTCAGCACAGGTCTGTAGAGAAAAATTCCCTCTTACATTCAGCACACAGATTGCAACCCCTCACCCTCCTTCCTCTCAGGAGCTCTGAGTGACGTTCAGAACAGCTTCTTCCCCTGTTTATCTCTGCATTTGCAAACACACCCTGTGTTTCGGTTGCTTTTCTGTTGCTGTGAAAAAACACCATGACTGAAGCAACTTAGGAGGAACGTTAATTATTTTGTCTCAGAGTCCCCAGTGTCATGGTGGGAAACATGGCTGGAAAGGGCAGCCACTGTGACAATAACAAAAAAGCTGAAACAGAAAGGATGAACTGGAAGTAGGTGGGTCTTAAACTCTCAAACCTCATCCCCATTGACATCCGTGCTTACCCACGACCACCCTTCCTAAGCCTCCCAAAATATTGCCAGCAACTAGACGTGAAGTGCTTAAATACCAGAGAGCATGAAAGACATTTCGTATTCAAACCACTATTTCATGAATCTCTACACTAGATGCACAAATTGTGATAGCACTGTGAGCGAGGCATCTTTTTGTGAGCAAAAATCTTAGGCTTCTTCCCATTTCTCAATTGCATTTTCATGGTATTTCCTTAAACAGTTGTGTGTGCTTCTGTTTCCTGAAGTCCCTCCTCCTTTTTTTCTTACCAGTATCCGAGAAGGAACCCAGGTCTCGTGTATCAGGCAACCATTCACTCTATCTCAGCCCGATGCTATTTTAACACACATGTACCATGATTTATTTAAACATCTTCTTTTGATGGATACAAATTTTCCATCCTGTAATTCTTTTCACTCTTCCATGTACTAAGATTAAGTTACTATCCTTTTCAGATGTCTATAAACTATGCGGCTTTTCCATAGAAAACTTTCCCACAGTGTTCTTTTTCACCATCCAAATTAGCTCCTTTCATTTCTGCCTTGTGTCATTTGTCTGGAGAGCCTCAGTGTCAGAATCAAAACCTTGTAACATTGAACATGTTGTGCTGGATAAGTGCCATCAGAATATCTAACTTTTGAGGAAGATGGAGGTATATTCATATGTTCATATTATAGATACAGTAGTCTTACTTTCAGTTATTCCAAAGAAAGACATGGCTCAGCCTTCTATAGGACAGAATTGTATAGACTGATATTCAAATTATACCAATCAATATCACATGCTAACACAGTGGCTCCCTTGCATGCCTCAACCTAATTACATAAAGTTCAATGTTTTTGTAATTACGCAGAACCCCTTGTAGCCTGTGACCTCAAACCCTTTGACTCTACAAAAGTTTTAAAAGATGCCTCTTCCAGGAATTAATTTATTGTCTGTCAAAAGCTGCTTAAGGTTGATAGAAGACAGTGTAAAGGAAGTTGTCTCTCATAAGTGTACAACTCGGAGACACTGACATTGCAAATTTTACCCTTTATCTGTGGCTGTTAAACATCAACACAGCCAGTATGCACAGTCCCTTCCCACCTCCCTCCATGCTGCTCTAGATAAAAGAAGCTAAGAGTAGAGTCTAACATGTTCACATTCGTTTGGACCTAGTTCAAGTCTGATGTCAACCTCTGCATTTGATTTAGTCTTTCCTGAGATCATTCTTAGAGTAACATAGTCATAATTAACAAATTCTTACTTGGTCCTCTATCACTTTTTCCTTCTCAGGACCACACTGCTTCCTCACGGATGCGCCTACAGTCTCATCTGTTCTGTGGCCTTGCCTCTACTTCTTCACTTTCCTCATCCATTACTCATTCCTCACCTCTGGCATCCTCAGCATCTGGACCTAAGCACCTAGCCTGTGCTTTTCAGCATCCCACAGGATTCAGGATAGTGCCACAATTTTCTGTGTCTACCCTCTACTGGGATGTTGGTCTTTCAGGAGCCCACTTCAGCATTACATCATGACAGAAACCTTTGCCCAGTTCCTCCCCTTGCCTTGGGGCATTACACTACTCTTTCACTCTTCCGCTCCCCTAAGCTATGCTCTGTAGAGTATGTGATGGGTACTAGATGAGCATTGTTTTTTGACATTTGCTCAAGGTTGCTCTGTACTACTCAATGAACTGAAGGTTAGAATTCAGGGAAGGTTAGAATCCAGGACATCTCTGAGCTGGCACAAATATTGCTAAATGGAAGATGAGACGAGAATGACTGCTGAACAAAGCATTTGTAAAGGAAACAATGTCCTAGGTTCCTTGCTAAGAACCCAGAGATAGGCTGTTCTGACTGTCTGTACCCCAGTAGTGTACTCTCTGAGCACATTCTTGTGCCCAATCTAGCTTTTATTTATGTCTTCAATGAGTCTGTCATTTATTAGGAAAAAACAAATCATCTGGACCTGATGAGGGATTGCGTGTTCTAAGTGTTTTTGCTTACTTGCCTCACCAACATAATTCAGATGCATCCCACCTGTTTTTGTTTGTTTGTTTGTTTCTTACTTTGGGCCTTTGCTTTGCAAAACATCAGAGCTCACACCTCGCAGGTGAGGGCTGCTTCACCTTACTATAACAACATTAAGGGAGATGAATTTTCCAAAATGAGGCTGGCCAGTGAACTGTGATGCTGGAGTAACCCCATTACTTTCAGAGGCTTTGAGTCTGTTATAATCACTCAACTGTAGCAAGGCTGTTCTTTCAAGGGAAAAAAAGGGGGGAGGGGGTGGGGCAGGCACCAGTAAAAACTTTGTTTGTAGAACAAAAATTCCCAGTCTTTAAGGCTGTATTTCCGTTGAGAAAAAGCCTTTGGGGATCTCATTAAGGTGATGTGACAATTCCTAAATGGTTAGTAAAATGGGTCAAAGAAGTTGACACTACTTATGCCCAGTTGCATCCTGCCTAGAAGGCTAAAATAAGCAAACTTCTGTTTCTAGACAAAGGAATTCCTCAGTTTGGATCATTTCTATATTTACTTTGAAGTGATCGTCTTTAGGCTTTGGAGAGTTAGGATATGTGGGGGAGATAGAGAAGAGAAAATAGCTAGAGGAGGGAAAACTTACACACTGAAAGAACATTTCAGAAGAGGAGAGGGGAGTCCAAGAGTCACTCAAATGCATGTAACTATATTTGTTCTACATAGAAGGTTTACTGAGAATAGAGCTTAGTGGCTGTAGGAAGTAACACATTATTTGCTTGTGATGGTTTCATTCTGTGGGAGTGTTTATCAAAGCCATGTCTAATCCTCTGGTGGGTATGAAGATTCTCTGAAAGGATCAAAAATATATACCACTGTTTGGATTCCTCCTGCACTGTCTTGTGCAAATAATGCAAAAGTCCCAATGAATGTTGGTAGCTATTAAATGAGCTCTGAAGAGTTACTAACATGAGATATTGATGAACTAAAATTAGCATGCTAAGGGACTTTGCTTCAGTGCTTCCTCTAGTATGGTGCCAGGACGTCTGGCTGCTACAGAAGCCTTAGCAATGCCATGAAGCCCCTACCATTTAGGTAGGTAAGCAGATGGTTGGAATTCCCACAGTTTCCAGGAAGCAGGCTTTGTTATCGGGCCTCATTAGTGTCAGATTGAGTCGTCCTTGGCTTTTAATTGCTGCTAAGTCAGTATAAATATTTTACTCTTGTTGATTGTTCAGTTCTTGGGAAATGGCTTTGCTTGGCCATTTTGATGGTTATGTCTTGGGGTGCCACTTGTCTATGGGTTAGCACCCCATAACTGACTAGGTAATGCACATACACATACATGGGATGGCTATGATTATTTAGATGTGAGCTAACATTGAGACTCATCAGTGTTGGACAGTTTCTAAGCACTTTAATTATCTGGTTTATTTAATTGTCAACACAATAAAGTCTAGAAAGTTCCATTTCTATTTTTTTAATCCTTCTAATCTTTTAGATAATTTGAAAAACCACTATTGCATTCTTTTTTATTTTAAAATTTATTTTGAAACTATTATGTTTATTAAGGTAACATGAAATCCTAATAGATGCATATATATACATATATATATTATTTACTAAAGATAAACAATTGAAAATATGTTCACCACAATTTTCTTTTTGCTTTTTGTTTACATTAAGTTTCAAAGAGAATACCAATAAATCAATCAGTACTCAAGTCTTCATCTTCTAAAGGTGAGGACATTCTATATATTATTAAACAACATCTAATCTGGGATCATATTTCATGAATAGATTTCCATGCTATATAGTTATATAGGTATCTCTATATTTTTATGTAGATGCCATGAGCAAGGCACCTCTTACAAAGGACAGCATTTAATTGGGGCTGGTTTATAGGTTCTAAGGTTCAGCTCATTAATATCATGGTGGGAAGTATGCTGGGTCTAGGCAAGCATGGTGCAGGAGGAGCTGAGAATTCTACAGTTTGTTCAAAAGGTAAACAAGAGATTATTGGCTCTTCCAGGCAGCTAGGATGTCGGTTTCAACGCCTATACCCACAGTGACGTACTTCCCCCAATAAGCCCACACCTACTCTAGTAAGCCCACACCTATTCCAAAAAGGCCATAGCTCCTAATAGTGTCACTCCCTGGACCAAGCATATTTAAACCACCCCATTCCAATCCCTGACCCACAAAGACTTGTTCAAACACATGGACCTATGGGACCATACCTAGCCATAGCATAATGCAAAATACATTTAGTTTAACTTCAAAAGTCCCCATAGTGCATCACAGCCACAACAATGTTTAAACGTCTAAAGTTTCAAGTTTCTTCTGAGATTCATCCAATCGCTTAACCCTATAAAACGAAAAACAAACAAAACCACAAACAAACAAACAAAAACCCCAGATCTCATACTTCTAACATCATAGGATATACATTACCATTGCAAAATACACACACACACACACACACACACACACACACACACACACACATATATATATATATATATATATGGAGAGGGGGGGAGGGCATTCTGGATAAACACAAGACCAAAAGTCAGCTGGGAAGTCTCCAAATTCTACATCTCTGTGTCTGATGTCAAATTTCTTTCTGTTTTATTGACTGTGGCACAATTCTCGTTGGCTGGTTCCATTGCCTCCATGCTGTCAGCTTTCCTCAGCAGATATCCCACAGCTCTGGCATCTCAAACATCTTGGGATCTCCAAGGAAACCTCCACTTTACTGTTTCTTGTTCCAACATTAGGGACCCACATATGATCTTCTGAGATCCTCCAAAGGGCTTGGGTCACATCTCCAGCTTTGCTCTCTGTAGATCTCCAGGATTTGGTTGACTCCACTCCACTGCTGCTGTTCCTTGCTGTCATCACATGATGCTGGCAAGGTTAACATGCTGTGGTTTCTCACTGCTACAAAGATTCACCAATAGCCTCTCATAGGCTCCCTTTACTGTACTAAGCCTCACCTCCTTTGCATGATCCCTATAGTCCTGGGCCATCAACTGAACCTGAAGCTGCACTTTCGCCAATAACTTTCCTGTCCTTTCACAATGCCAGCCCTCAGCTACTTTCCAAGACCCTTTGATGGCTTAAAAACTAGTACTACCTGAGTGACTCTTACACATTGCTAAGTCTAGGTGATGTATGAGGTACAACCTTTGCTATTTCTGGAATACAGCTTCTTTGTAGTCTCAGAAAAGACTTCCCAGAAGACTTTCACCCCAGTGATGCTGGTCTTTCCTTAATCACTAACTTCTAAGTTCTAACTAACCAACATCAACACAGTAGTCCCTTCTATTATTCACTCTAAAGCTGGAGCCACATGCCCAAAGCTGCTCATTTCTACTGCTTACTGGAGATGGAACGTAATCCTCTTTTTCTAGTATATAAGCATCAGTTTGGCTGTCCTGGAACTTGCTCTGTAAACTCACCTTGAACTCAGCTATCTGCTTGCCTCTGTCTCCTGGTATCAAAGGTATATACCACCATGCCTAGACCTAAGCTTTTTATGTCCACTTCCTCAAAATCTGTATCAAAATCCTATGTCTTCCTGCCTTAAGATCTGGGTCAGAGTTGTCATCTCCGTTTCTGGATTGTAGTTCATTTCAGATTAAAAGTTCTAATGAAAACAATAACCAAGTCCTTGTTCAACTGCAAAAGCTGTGACAATAAGCTTAGCAGGGTGGCATCTTGCTTTGATGTCACCACTACCTTAATCTGTTTATCTCCTTAAACATAGGATTTAGCTTCATTCTACTTATTGGTGACCCTTTAGTCTTTGAAACATACATTTTGTGATTTTCCTTGCTAAGCTTGCTATATTTCATCAACATGTTCTTCAAACAGTAAACCAGGGGACAATGTCTATGCTTTTCTGAGACTTTCTTTGTCACTGCAATTAGTATGATTATTTTCACCTTAGACTTAGCCTCAGGCAGACTCTTCAGAGAAGGGCAAAAAGCAGCCACATTCTTCACCAAAATACCACAAACAGTCTTTTTTATTGAATATTTATTTACATCTCAAGTGTTGTCCCCTTTCCTAGTTTCCCCTCCAGAATCCCTTAACTCATCCCCGACCCCCAGCCTCCATTAGGGTGCTCTCCCTCCCAACTATCCACTCCCTCCCACCACTCCACTTGGCATTCCCCTACACTGGGGCATCAAGCTCTTCCCACTGATGCCCAACAAGTCCATCCTTTGCTACAAATGCAGCTGGAGCTATGGGTCACTCCATGTGTACTCTTTGGATGGTGGTTTAGTCCCTGGGAGCTCTAGAGTATCTGGTTTGTTGATATTGTTGTTCTTCCTATGGGATTGCAAACTCTTTCAGTTATCTCTGTCCTTTCTCTAACTACTCCATTGGGGACCGTGTTCTTTGTCTAATGGTTGGCTGCAAGCATTCACCTCTGTATTTGTCAGGCTCTGGCAGAGCCTCTCAGGAGATATCTACATCAGGCTCCTGACAACATGTACCTCTTGGCACCTGCAATAGGGCTTGGTGATTGCATGTGGGAGGGATCCCTGTGTGTTCTAGTGTCTAAATGGCCTTTTCTTTCATCTCTGCTCCACACTTTGTCTCCATATTTCCTCCTGTGAGTATTTTGTTCTCTCTTCTAAGAAGTATTGAAATATCCATGCTTTTGTCTTTCTTCTTCTTGAGCTTCATGTGGTCCATTAACTATACGTTGGGTATTCTGAGCTTTTGGGCTAATATTCACTTATCAGTGAGTGCATATCATGTGTGTTCTTCAGTGATTAGGTTATAATTGATCATATAATTGGTCACAAAACAGGCATCAACAGATACAAGAAGATTGAAATAATCCCTTGCCTCTTATCAGATCACAAAACAGTCTTTAGTCCACATAGTAGCATTCTTCTCTGAAACCTATTGAGCTTGGCTCCCAGAGTTCAAATCATCTTCAGCACCTATATCTTCCATATTCCTACTAGGATGGCCCATTATGTCCCACTTAAAGCATTATTTTACTTTCCAAAGTCCGAAGATCCACATTCTTACAAACAAAACCATACAGGCTTATCACAGCAATACCCCAGTCCCTGGTAACAACTTCTGTTTTAGTTAAGGTTTCTGTTGCTATGAAGAGACGTCATGACCAAGGCAGTGCTTACAAAGGACAACATTTAAATGGGCCTAGCTTATAGGTTCCGAGATTCAGAACATTATTATCATGGCAGTGTCCAACCAGACATGGTATTGGGGGTGTTGAGAGTTCTACATCTTGTTTTAAAGGCAAACAGAAGACTGTCCCTTTCAGTTAGCCAGGAGAAGGATCTCAAAGACCACCTCCACAGCAACAGGCTTCCTCCAGCAAAGCCACACCTCCTAATAGTGTCACACTCTGGACTAAGCATATTCAAACTATCACAAACTATCACATAGATATACAGGTATCTCTCCATGTTCATATATATATATACATATATATATATAATCTGTATTTGAAATGTTTAATTTAAAGTTCATAGATCACATTTGAAGATTTATATCCTACCCTTTTTCAAAAAGGAAAAGAAAGAAACAGAAAGAAAGAAAGGAAGAAAGGAAGGAAGGAAGGAAGGAAGGAAAGAAAGAAAGAAAGAAAGAAATCTTATCCAAATCTGGTTAATCACATATTAACATTTTCTAGTTATACTTTCAATGTAATTTTTCTTATTTTACACAATTCCTATGAGATAGACATTTATTTCTTACAAGGCCCACACATAATTAATGGATACATCTTATAGCATCATGCTGGGAGCAATATAGAGCCAATCTCTCTTTTTTGTGTTAGGGATTTAATTTGCAAACTTTGAAAACATGTTCACCACTGGATCCATTATTTTAGTAGCCCATTTTTCCATACAGTTAATATTAGTATGCAATTGAGGACACTGGTAGGTGTCTTCATTGCTACTCCATTATTGGCTTTAGGGATAGATACAGATCCACAGATCTTCACATGATAGATTTAATTTCCCTTTGCTACTCTAGCGACCACACACACCAGCAACATTAAATAACAGGAACTACTGGTTTAAAGTTACATAAACTCAATAGCCAACACTAGTCTTCCCAGGCAGGTTCATGCCGCAGGAAGAACTGCATTCTATTCTGGAGGTCTCAGGAAGAATGCTTGCCCTTTTCAGTCTCAGGCTAATGTCAGGCACTCACCATCTCTTAGTGAGATGAGAAATGAGGTATTGCCCCAAGGATACTCTCCTTCATATTTTGACTCAGAGACACCAGTGATAATCTGTTCAGAAACAACAATGGTGATTGGTGAGAAGTGAGGGTGCTCATACTTACCTGCACCTTCACTTTTTATATTAAACATGATAGTTTTGCATACTTTTATTTTTGCTTTTTACTTTTCCCAGATAAAACTTAATCCAAAAATTTCCTGTGGATTTGCTGCTTCTGCTAAGGCATAGAAAATGTAAATCATGGTGGGCAACATAACTCTGTTGAAGATGAGGAGAACAGGCAAATAAAAGATGTGGGTCCCGGTGACAGTTGATCTTTGCCTACTCTTGGGTCAGCAGTTAAACATCTGACAATTACACACTGAAAACAGTGATAATGCATTTTGTATAATGTCTACTCATAACAGGAAGGGATTCTAGTACTGTGAGTTTTTGGAGACGTAACAATCCCGTTTCCAAACTAGAATTAATCTGAGGCTAAAGTCCCATGAGCGTGCAATGTACCTCAGAGACTTGGAAGAGGTAGACCTCTTCATCTCTGGAGAATGTGCATATTATGTTTGTGGGTTTTCAGTTGATCTCCATTCTATGTAACCAGAGAGAGCTTCCCACCAGTCAACAGTGTCCCAAGTGCAGAGATCTGGAAATGCAGGGGGATGGGATAGGGAGTTTATGTACAGGAAACTGGGAAAGGGGATAATACGTGAAATGTAAATAAAAAATCCAATAAAAAAACAAAAATATATGCTCAGCTGACATCACACTGTAATTTACAGAATGGTACCAAGAAGTTAGTGAAGAAGTAAAACAACAACATCATCAGCCTTACCCATCTTGGCAATCTAATTAAAATGATCCTAGAGCTGGCAAGACAGTTCATAATCTAGGTGGATTTGTGAAGTCTGTCAATCTGAGTTCAATTCTCGGGACTTACATGCTGGAAGGAGAGGATTGACTTCTTTAAGTTTTGCTTTGACCTCTACAAATACATCATGGCACATATGCATCCACAATCATGTGTGCTAGCACACATGCACATAAACACAAATGTACATACATACATGCATACACACACACACACAAATAAATTTGAAGATTGTTTTAAAAACTGTAGTCATAATGGCTATTATAAACGAAACATGTAATGGCAGATACTGGAGAGGATGTAGGTGAGAGAACCTTTTTGTACAATGCTAGCAGCAATAAAAATAGAGCTACAGAGTTGGGGATTTAGCTCAGTGGTAGAGTTCTTGCCTAGCAAGTGCAAGGCCCTGGGTTCGGTCCTCAGCTCCAAAAAAAAAAAAAAAAAAAGAGAGATTCTTGCACATCGAGGTCTATTTATAATAATTTCATTATAGAACCCACCTTGATGCTCATCAGTCAATGAATGAATCAAATAAAGTGGTATGTAAACCCTCTGTTTTTTCTTCAGATATACAGAAGAATAAATTTACATGGATTTCTGGAAAATGGGTACATCCTAATCATTATGTAAATTGAAACAAACCAATTTTTTTTTTTTTTTTTACCTAACTCGTGGTTCATACATTTGCTTTCTTCTTCCCACCTGTGTATGCTTTATTCATGTGTACATGTTTATGTGTATGTACATAGGTGTGCATGCATGTGTGGAGGACAGAGGTGGATAGCAATGTCTTTCTGTTTCACACCCCACCTTATTTTATGAGACTGGGTTTCTCGCTGAATTTGAAACTCACCAGTTCAGCAGGATTAGCTGGCCAGTGAGCTCCAGGAATCCTCCTGTCTCCACCTTTTCAACACTAGGATTACAGGGGAGTACAACCAGGCTTGGCTTTTCCCACGGGCACTTGAGATCCAATCTTGGGTCCTCATACTTGCATAGCCAGCACTTTACCTACTAATGCATCTCCCTAGGCCCGTGGACTTTACTTTTTTTAATAGACCCCTTAACATCACAGATAGAAATATATTATGTATATATGAGACAGGAAAGTGCTAGTGACTCCAGAGAAAAGGGGAGCCCAGCATGGAGTCAGGGGAAATGAGAAGGTATGAATAGTTTTTTGAAAGCACATGATTAATTGAAATAAATCGTCTTAATGAAACCCAGCTTTTCACAAAAGTAATGTAAACCAATAATTTCATTTTTGAAAGTTATCAGCTTATATATGATTGCATTGGGATTCAAAAATACCAGCGTAGGCATCACCTTGAGGTGAAACCATGAACTTAGTCTCTTTATTGACTCAGCAGGAGGTTTTAGAGGGTTAGAGGGTTTCCTATGCCTGGGTTGCTTGGGTTCCAGGAGGTACTAGCTCACTTGTGATTTTTTCCCTTATGCTATGCTTTCTCCTTTCATTCAGATTTTCATCAAGCATAAACATAATAGAACATCAGGTTCACAGTGGTGGCGGTTTGGAAGTACTGTGTTTAGGTCCTCAGTCATGTATGTTGATCCAGTATTTTTCTACATGGTTAATGTAAGAAGACAACTAGGAGTTGGGCTCAATCTTCTGGTATTACAGTCAAAGCTAAAACTGTTCTGGTGGGCACTGAGTTTGTTCTCAGCCTCTAATTTTTCCCTCCACTTTGAACCCACTTCTTGACTTCTACCAAGCAAGATGGACTCCTCACTGCTTTTGCATTAGACATTGTCCTTGGCTTCTTGTCTTGTTGCCAGTGCTGTGATCTATCACAGTATGGACATTAGTAGGCTTGGGAACCCAGCCTGGGAGTTTATGGAGGGATTGTCTAAGGAAGTAGAGCCAAGAAGAGCTGATGAGATTAGCCTTGATTAACTGCTTTTGTTTCTTAATCAGTTTCGTTATAACGTATAAAATGAAAATTTGGCACATCATGCTGGACTTGGGAAACTCCACAAGTGTAACCTCTAAAGAAGCCAGAATCAAAACAGAGCTGAGTCTCATGGGCAACAATTGGACATAAATTTTAATCAACTACTTCACAAGGGCAACTAGTACAAACAGGTTAAGCAAGCCCTCCAGTGTCTAATGCTACCATAAATGTCTCTTGGAATTTACTTATCTGTCTGTCTATCTATCTATCTATCTATCTATCTATCTATCTATCTATCTATCTAATTTTACCTGTATGAGTGTTTTGCCTGAATAAATATATATATTCTACATGCATGCTCATGAAGATCAGGACAGAGTGTCATTTCTCCAGGAACTGGTTGTAACCTATTATGTGGGTCCATGAAACCATGCTCTCTGCAAGATTAGCAAGTGTTCTAACCACAGGACTAGCTCTTCAGCCTGAAGTTTGGAGTTGAGAAAGAGCCAGAGAGAAGCAAAGGTAAAATCACTCATCTCTAAAATGTTCTTTGGTCCTTAGATCTCCAAAGAAAATTTTGGAAAGTTTTTGTAGGTATGTGTGTGCAGGGTTGCACACATATGTGTATGTGTGTTTGTGTGTGTATGTGTATGTGTGTGTGTATGTCTACACATACATGAGTGGGAATTTGAGTGTGTGTTTGCAACTTATGTGTTCATATGTTGGAAAGTACACATACATGGGTGTTATGGCATGTAGCATTCTATCATAGGACAAAGTTCAGGTAAAAATTCTCATTTTTCCAACTTGTTTGAGACGGTCTTTTTATTGTCTTTTAATCAGGCTTCCTGGTCTGTGAGCTTCTGGAAGTCTCCTTTCTCTGTCTCCCATCTCCTTACAGAAACACACCGTGATTGCAGTTGCTTGACAGATTGCCAAACTTTCATGTGAGTTTTCAGAATTGGTAGCCAGGTCATCAATCTGTGTGGTAAATGTTTTGACCCAATGAGGTATCTCCCTGTCCTCTCTTAAACTGAATATTTTGCATTGAAACATTGAGAAGCCAACTAAAAAATTAATGTAAATGTAGTTTAGATTTCTGACTAAAGTGCCAATGTACCCCTCTGATGCCCATTTTTACTATCATCACATACATGTACAGACATGTGCAATCATGTTGTACCAAATAAGAACACAAACTGCAGTCAGAGAAACCTGACAGTCATTTGGGAAAATCCAAGTCTCCTGAATTTTCAGTTCTTCCTTTTGTGTTTAGCAAATGTTTCTGGAGCTTCCTTATGCCAGCTGCCTCTTGAGTGCTTTACAAAGTGATCTCAACTCTTGATAGCAATCTGTATTAGATGCTATCTTATTCCCACCTTAGACATGTGGCATCAGAGAAGTCATGAACCCTGTCCAAGGTCATGGGGCCAGGCACCATTTTTAACCTGTGAATGTCTAAATTCACCTCAGTGAAAAAGTCAACTCCTCTTTCCTTCACTGTCTGCAGAGTGATTTCGTGTGTAGGCTTTCTCCATTCGGTGCTCCTGTCATGCTTGGTCTTCCTGATAGGAGGTGCTTTTAAATAGCTATATTTAATGCACACATTTTACTCCTCCTTGTTGATATTCTCATGTATTTTAAGGTTTGTTAATAAGTGGGCAAATACAAATACAAGACAAAGGAAGCACGGTGTCAGAGCATCAGAGAACTCACTTGTGGTGCAAAGAGAAGAGGAAGACAGAGGAGTAGTGGAGGCTAATTATCTCAGGGAAGAGCAAGAAAGTCCTAGGCCCCCCTCTCTATGACTTATGAATTTAATGGAATCCCTAGGTACAAGAAACTAATTGACTTTTAATTCTAGAGACCCTACTTTGTATCATCAAGGTTACTGAACCATGATTAGTGTTCAACTCTGCATATAAGTATACACACTAGAGTTCTCTCTCTCTCTCTCTCTCTCTCTCTCTCTCACACACACACACACACACACACACACACACACACACACACACACACACACACACACACATACATAAAGTCAGTCCAAAAGGAATCCCAGGCCATTCACTATGGAATATTTATCAACAACTCAGTTTGCATGCCATAGTAACAATTAGGTATGGGAGCACTGATGACATTGCAGATAGCCAATTATTTCTCTGGTGTCCACTCTACGTTTCTCTACAGAGAACAACTTCATCAATTCCTATACTGTTGTGTATCAAACATTGTGATTGCATTAGACTAAGTTCAAACGCCGAATGTCATCTCCACATCTTATAGGGAAAGTCTAGGCTACATTCAGTTCTCCTGGATTCTAATATGCTATCTCAAGGTTTTCGTCTAATTCAGAGGAAGTGTCAGCACTTTGTGGAACTCACCTTAAGAATGACTATGTGAGCATTTCTTTGCAGCATTGGCTGCCTTCCATTCTTACCCTCATCTCTGCAAATGATCACACACAGAAATTCGGAAATCCAGGGGAAAAAGAAGTCATGTTCCAAGGTGCCTCCATCTATGCCTGATACTTTGAGAGGCCTCACCTCATTCTGCACACAACCCATGTTTAAAAGTCTAAAGCGTAACATCGGCTTCTTAGAATCAGGCAATGTAAAGACTTCTCTCTCTGAAATATTGGAGTGCCTTACAATGTGCCTAAGCCACCAATAGGATGCAAGAAAAGAAGCCCATCAGGGTTATCAAACCCCAGCAGGTGATTTGAGCCTCTGCGTGATCGATCAATTTTCTTGTTGCTTTTCTAGGAGATGGCTGTAAGTCTCCAAAAATGTTGGAAAAAATACAGAAAAAGCTCATGCCTCCTTCTCTAGGCTGTGAGCAGCCTCTATTAATTTGCATGGCTTTGTGGTATGACCCTGGCTTATGTGCATCTGTGTGGCGCCCATCACTTTGGGTGGAATAAGTGAAATTCTGAAAATGTACCAAGCTGCACAGAGATGGGGACATCTCCTAAGAATGAACTGTAGAACTCTCAGAGAGAGCTTGCAAAATAAAATCAAAAGTGTCTTTGTGCTTTATTCGCTTGGTTCTGACTAGAATGAGAAGCAGGAAAGAACACAGAGCAGGATCCACTGTGCTTGTCAGGAGTTAGTGCCAACTGGGACGAAAGAAACTCCGATATCCTGTAATTTGCAGCGCCACCCACATCAGTAATATGCACCCAGCATGAGTCTTACCTGACATTGGTTACTGTTATCACATTCAAATTAGCTATTACCCTCCAAACATCTTTCTACTTTCTTGTCCAAGGCTTAACACCACAATGACAGAGCATTTCATAAGCGAATGGAGATGTATTATTTATGTTCACAGGTGAAGTCATCGCAGTGTAACTGCTTCAGACATGCTGTTCACTCGGAAATCCTTCTTGGGGAAACCTGCGCAGATTGAAGGTAACCAATTCATTGAATCTACAGCTTCAGCATTTTGCCTGGTGATCCATTTCAATGTTGAGACAGACACTGTGGAATCTCATAGTTAAGAAGCTTTAATTGCCGGAACAGGGAGAGCTTGGATGTAACTCAGTTGGAGAGTGCTTATTGGTCATTGCTTGAAGGCTTGACTTCATGCCGTGTCCTCCATAAATCAGGTATGGTGACAGATGTACACCTACAATCCTAGAACATGAGCTGTAAAGGCAAGAGGGTCAGGAGTTCTTGGTCATTCTAGGCTAACTTTTGAGTTTCAGGGTAACCTGGAATATGTAAGACTTTTTCTAGAAAAGAAAGGAAAAAATGATATATTAGATCACATTCTATGTGGAGAAAATATAATTCACAAATCTCAGATATAACACTACACATTGATTTCGCAGAGACATGCCAAAATTTGCAATTTGGACAGCCAATAACACCCAATTAAAACCAATAACAGGCATCAGCAACTTTCATCTGCATGGTGATTAAGAGGCTACACATATTGCCAGCACTTGCTTCCTTTACTGCAAAATGGCAGCACTGATTAATTAGCAAGTGATGTCAAGTCTAGGTATATTGGTGGGATGAGTTCTCCATCTTGAAAAGAGTGGCCATAAATTCACAGGCCATTTCCGAATAATGAAGTGGATTTCTGGCTCTCTTGGCTACCCACCCCTACCATCTGCATAGCCACAGCCAAGTGCTGGAAATACTGGCCTCTTAATTTGTTATTTCCCACCATGCTACAAAGGTTGCTGTCAATTTGGAAATGAATTAAAGATGGAAGAATGCTTACAAGCTCTGACAGAATAAATAAAAGCCAACCATGGTTTTCCTTATGAAGGTAATACAGATAAGCATGGGAAGGGTGTGGGGAGAAGTGGGTTGGCATTAGTTTGCAGGGATGTGGAACAGTGTCATGCAGTGCAAACTGAAAAGCATGTATGCACATGAAACTTGCAGAGTCCCCAGAAATCTCTGGTCTAGATGAGGAGGATTCTTTAATTATCCCTGACTTCTGATGCTTGGGGATAGAGCCTAATTTTTCCTTACTTTTATTATTTTTTTTTTTTAGTCACCCGAAAGTCTCTGTCACGAGAGTCACAGTCTTCAGGAAACAACACTAGCACTCCCCTTCCTGATGGCATGACAGTCAGCCTTGAGCTTCTGCTGATATTTGTTGGGGACTTCCAGAGAAGTGGCTTGGAAAAGGTCCATATCTCTATCATTCTTGCTGACTCAGGCTTTGGGGAGATGCCAAAAAGCACTGAGGCCATACACACTCCCAAAGGGCTTGTATGAGGACAAAGAACCTGACAACGATATTCACAACAAGAAACTGAATGGAAGTCCCTTCTCTTAACACAGCATCTAAATGAAAATAATTTCTACTGGGGATCAATCACTAAGGATATCCAAAACCACTCCAAACTCTCACAGACTGTTGCTATTCTTCAGCAGAGAGCTTGGCAGGCCTGTGTCTTGATAGCAAAAGTCTTTCCACTAGGACCATGCCAAGTTCAGCTCTAATTTCATCAGTAAACATGTTTGTCTGTAGTGGGGAAATTCCATCAATCATTCATGTTCTGAGAAGAATGATAACACAAAGGAGCTATCAGCATCAGACAACAACTTTCCATTTGTTTCATAATTAAGAACTCCAGGCCATCAAATGGTGCTGACATGCAAATTCATTCCCTGGTTGGAGCTACTGGAATAAGCTGAGAAGGATTCAGTTGCACTTAAGCTCCCCATGTCCTATGAGCTGATGAATCTTTCTCACTCTTGTTAGAAGGACAGTGATTATATTGATTCAGGCTATAATGATACACTTCAAGTTAGTCTGATGCTTCCTCCAAGACAATGGCAATTCTGTAGAACTCAAGTTTTACACTTGGTGATCCAAATATATTAAGGTACTTTCCCCTTAAATCAAACTAATGTTATTTTTTGAAACATGGTTTCATGGTAACTGGGCTAGCTCCAACCTTTCTAAGTAATGGAGGATGACCTTGAACTCAATCCCACTTCCTCGTGCTAAATTAACAGATGCGTAGTGATACAACCATTTTGTGGTGCTAGGGCTGGCTTCTGGCTAAACAAGCACTCTGTCAATGGAGCCACAGCCCTGGCCACTGATTCAAATTTTTATATCACACAAATAGCTTGAATTGTACTCTCCCCACTAGGCGCCCTATCATTGAGCAAAACAAAGACCCATGCGAACACACACACACACACACACACACACACACACACACACACACACACACACATATATATATGAGCTATATGTCTATATGTTGTCATGGATAGATTGAAATGCTAAAGGGAAATTTGATACGACTTACTAGAGTTTAGTCACATAATTAGGATTGGTTGTGAAAATAATCTTCTGGTCAACCAGAGGCAGACTCAAGTTCCCTCCGGGTTTCTTGTACCATTAAAAACGTTGAAAAATAAGGTTGTACATAAAAATCTAGAGACATCCACATAGCTTGGGTCTGGCATATGTTTTCTTTTGTAACTTTCTAGCCTTACAATGTTCAAATGAAGTGACATCATTTCACAAGAAGCCACCAAAAGAGAGAACAACCAGGAGAAACTCCTAATTCTTCAGTACACAAAGGTCTATCCAGCGAGCCTTCCTGAATTCCACTCTGTGCTTGTTGCTCTTGATTGTAAAGGTTCTTATTTGGCTGAGGAAAAATCCACTGTAGCAGAATCTGGAGAGTTTTACAAATATTTTCCAACTTCACCCTCTGTAGAACTGATTTCAAGTAGGCCTTTGGGCCACTTAGTAAAGAAAATGTCTATCTTAAATTATAAGTTTTGATGGAGACTTGATAGGAATTATTACTTGGTATAAAAATTGGGAACATAGGAGAAAATTCTCATGTGCTAATATCTATTTATTTTTTTTATAATTATGTAGCAGTGTGCCTTGCATTTAATGTTCTTGTTTAGATAATGTTATCAGCACTTCACAAACTTTATGGACTTATAAAATAAGAAAACATCCTAAAAGAATCATGTTGGAAACTCCTTTTTCCCCTTAGTGGCCTTCCCTGCAGTTAGAGACATTTGTGATAGGTGATAGTTGTCAATTTTACCCAAAACTAATTTAATACAAATGTATCAAGAGACTGTAATATTACCCCATGATCTCCTCTGCTTTTTATACTCAAAGTATTTATGTAATTGTACAGTACCCTATTATACAGTTTAAAGAGTTTAAGAGCACTTTTCTGTATTCATAAATATACAGAATACATTGACTTATACATGTCTACATTTCCATTCAGCATTCAGAGATTTTCAGAAAGGTCACATCAATAACAAATTGCTGCATTGGTACGTCTCCAATACCACATTTGTGATTTCTGTGTAGAGCAAAATAAAGCCATTCTGAA
Source organism: Rattus rattus (assembly GCF_011064425.1). Lineage (NCBI taxonomy): Eukaryota > Metazoa > Chordata > Mammalia > Rodentia > Muridae > Rattus > Rattus rattus. The sequence continues at coordinate 128,798,465 of NC_046155.1, read as the reverse complement.
ATGTTTTCACCCTAGGGCCAGCTTTCCTGTACTCAATTCACACAAATGGATGATTTGTGTAGTTATGTTTCGGAAATCATATGGGATGGTTGGGAATGGTAACTCCATTAAGTTAAGTCATCAGGAGCACACTCTCTCCCTGACTTTCTACCTTGCCTGTGAGCAGAAGAGAAGTTTCCAGATGAGAACACAGCCTTGTCTATGGATGCCCAGCTTCCTGACTACTCTACTACACCAAGCACACATTTTTTATTTTTATTCCATTTAACTTCTTGAACTGTGGTTACAAATATGTCAGATTTTCACATTTTAAGCTTAGAAAAACTTCTAATCATTACAACTTTTTCTTCTCATCACAGTGCACATGTACTAAAACTTGATAGAAAATTCCAGAGGCTGATTCCTATGTTCTTTCAAGTACGTCACCTCTAACCTGTCTTCCTTCTGTGCTCAACCTAGAAACTACAGATCACTTTCCTGTGCTTCAATTTTTCTGGTTTGGAGTCATGAAGGTCTTAGGCATGTGGTTACAATCTCTATGAAGTCATGTTCATTAACTCTGTTGTACCTGGAAGATGATATTTTCTTGGAGTTATTCATCACCTTTGGCTGTTAAAATGTTTCTGCCTTTCCTTCTATATTGATCCCTGAGCCCCAGGGGAAGAGATTTGATCATATTTACATCTGAGTATTCCAGAATCTCTAGCTCTCTGCACATCGACTAGTCTCTGTGTTAATAGTCATCTATTACAAGAAGAATCCTGGATGAGGATTAGATGAAACACTAACCTATGGGCATAGCAATATATTATTAGGGGTCACTTGATTGCTATGTGGCTTTATCAGAATAATGATAGGTTTTGTTCCCTGGGCCTATAAAATATCTAGTTTCAAGTTCCTGGATGCTTTAACAGGGTCAGGTATGGGTTTCATATTACAGAGTAGGTCTTAAATCAAATCAAGTAGTTGTTGTATACTCCCATAGCATTAGTGCCACCATATTAGAGTCAACATATATTGCAGGAAGGTTGCTGTTCTAGGTCTCAAGGTTTGTAGCTGGGTAATATCAAAAATTACCTTTTGCTTACAGTAGTGCTCTATGTTGTTCAGGCTGTTCTCCAACTCACAGCAGTCTTCCTGTCTTAGACTACCAGTGGCTGAGGTCACACTGTACATCATCACCGCACCTGGCTCAATATCTCCATCTTATTACCTAAACAACTGTGTGCACACACTATCTGCGACACGGGCTTTTCAAGAGACATAAGTGAGATAAAATGTACCAATTCTAGCTGGCAGGAGGGACTGAGTCTTCCTGCCTCTGGTGATCTTGACAATTTCATGTTGCATGAGAGGATCGAAGGAAAAGGGGGTGGGATGCTGCTGGTGATGTGCCCGGAGTTCTGGCAATCTAATGGGCAACTGACAATAAGGACCATAAACTTAAGATAGCTATATAAAATAAAATGTATAATAATATACATACTAAATGCAATGTCATATGTAGGACTTTTCTTGGATGTAAGGTATGACTTACAGCTCCAGAAGATTTTCATTTATTCAATGCAGCTAGCTCCACTCTCATTCCCTTGGCTCATTGCTTTGTTCTTCTGCTTCAGTCTTTCTACAAAAATTAAAAGATATCTTGTCATACCTATGGATTCTCAGAATGTTAATAGCCTTCACCCACATCTGTCAGTTCCAGATACTCTAATTTCTTACATACACTGAATCAGAGGGGTATTTCTTATGGGAGATTTCAGCCCACGATGTTCAAATATGAAAAGGAGGTATTGTGTGAGGTTTCTCTGTCTCTGTCTCTATGTGTGCACACACATATTCATGTGTGCATGCATGTATGTGAGTGTGTTTACATGTGCACATATGTACAAATGAATTTGGAGGCTAGAGGTCAATATTGAGTGTTTTCCTCTAATCTTCTTGGTACACTAATCATACTAGGATGACTGGCCAGCAAGTCTCAAGGGTCCCCCTTTGTCTTCCTCTCCTATGCTTGGATTACACTGTCATACTGATAGGCCTGTATTTTGCATTGGTTCAGGGAATCTGAAATCAGGATCCCATGCCTGGAGGACAAGCACTTTATCAACTGAGTCATCCTTCAGCCTTTGTGTTGGACTTTTAATCTTCTATTGGCTGTACCTACCTCTGGAAAATATTTATTTGTATGAGGTGCAAAACTTAAAACTATTCTCTTCTAATGACCCAACTAACACATCATTGGTACAATTTTTTTAAGTGAAGAATGTCAATTTCTCTTAACCTTTAACTTATATTTCTCAGAATTAATGATCATATTTGTATTTTATAATTAGGTTTAGACTATTCAAGCTAAGAGAAAGACATAGCATTTGAATGCACGACTTTCAAAAATCACAAGTCTTTCCTCATTTTATAAATGTCATGAAAAAGTAGTTTTTATATGGTTTCTCAATTAATAAACTAGGAGAAAACATTTCCTGTATGTGCATGAATTATTTCTTTCCATAGGACGTTAGTTATTTGCTCCATTAAAATATTCTTTTGTTCAGAATGGCAAAAAAAAATATAGATTCAGAACAATTGTTTCCAGTCCCCCATCACATACATGTGAATTCTAGAGTGTTTTTCTTATTACCTGAATAATGTTATATTTTATAAATATAGCACTTTATCACTATCCATTCATAAGTTCAGATCATACATTTAAGTTGTTTCCATTTTCTGGCCATCTATTCCCAGAATAGAATAGCAGTGGACAGGGATGAGTAGGTATCTATATAATAAGATGATCAGATAAAGGACTGAAAGAGCTCAAGGGGCTTGAGACCCCATATGAACAACAATGCCAACCAACCAGAGCTTCCAGGGTCTAAGCCACTACCCAAAGACTATACTTGGACTGATCCTGGGCTCCAACCTCATAGGTAGCAATGAATAGTCTAGTAAGGACACGAGTGGAAGGGGAAGCCCTTGGTCCTGCTAAGGCTGGACCCCCAGTGAACGGGATTCTTGGGGGGGAGGGCGGTAATAGGGGGAGGGTGGGAAGGGGAACACCCATACAGAAGGGGAGGGGGAGGGGCTAGGGGGATGTTGGCCTGGAAACCTGGAAAGGGAGTAACATTTGAAATGTAAATAAGAAATACCCAATTTAATAATGAAGGGGGGAAAAAGAAAATTAAAAAAAATAAAGTTGTGATACATGTGAGTACATTTCGTTTAATTGTATGTACTGCATGGTCTTATTCTTATATTTCCTCCTTCTTCAAACAGTGAGGAAGCATGACTTAATTGCTGACTACGTCTGTCATAAACATACCTCAAATTGTATGTATATTCTCATTTCTCAGTGATTAAATTCTCCTATATAAAACTCTGTAAAGCATCACAAACATACAAGGAAATAAAAAAAAAAAGATGAACCATCCTTTGGGGTATATTCAGGAGTGGTATAGCTGACTCGTGGTGGCTTTTTGAGGATTGCCTTGAAGATCACAAGGTGTTATACATGACAGAGCCATGAGATACCTCCCAAGGAAAGATGCTAACAGGGAGTGGAACTAGCCTGAAAGAAAAAAGATTATTGCAGTCAACAAAACAGAAATGAGCAACTCAAACCCATTAAGATAAACATGAAATGTTCTATCTTATTTCTGAATGTTATCATTGAAATTTTAGATATGTGTGTTCTATTTCAAATACCAAGACAGGTCACAAATTTAGTAAGGTCCAATGGTATAAAGGATTAGAAGAAAATAGCAGAAGAGGAAAAGTGAAATTGAGGTGGTTTAAGGAGGGGAAAGGATGAGATATGAATATGTGTAACTAATGCTAAATATCTTTTGAGAAAGTCAAATAGAAATGCACCACCACATAAGCTTCTTAAATATACACATATACATACACAGGAAAAGACTGAGTAGAGTTACTGTGCAATGTGGGAGGGCCAATACCCCAACTAAAACAATTTATGCTGGCAAATAAAAACCACAGAGCCAGGAATGGTATCTAAGTTTGGCTTTTATTGTTATGAAGTGACAGTATAACCACAGCAACTTGTATAAAGAAAACTATTTAATTGGGTCTAGCCTACAATTTCAAAGGTTTAGTCCATTATCATCATGGTGAGAAACACAGTGCACGCTGGCATACATGGTGCTGAAGAAAAAGCTAAGAGTTCATATACATGAAGCTATTGGGGGCATTCCTACTCCCTCGCCCTCATAGGTTTGTAGCCATAACATAATACAGGAACACATTCAGTCCAATGCCAAAAGTCCCCATTGTCTATCAGAGTCTTAAACTTGTTTAGAAGTCCAAAGTTCAAAGTCTTTTCTGATATTCAGTCAATCTCTTGCTATAATCCAAATTTAAAGAAAACAAATCACATATTTTCAATATGTAATGGCATAGGATTACACATTACTATCCCAAATTGGAGGAAAGGGGGCATAGTGAGGAAATACTGAACTAAAGCAAGACTGAAAACTAGCTAGGCAAACTCCATATTCTGCATCTCCATGGCTAATGTCAAAACATAAAACAGATCCTCAACTTCTTTCAGCTTTGATGACAGCGATATACTTTCCCCTCTTGAGCTGGTTCCACTCCATAATAGCAGAATATCCCACAGCTCTGGAATGTCTAACATCTTGAAGACTCCAAGGTAATCCAGGCTTTACCTTCACAGCTTAAACTAATGGCCTTTTTAGGCCTCCATGGATGGATGACACCTCTGACATATGCCTGGTCTCAGCAACTTTTCTTAGTTGTGGAAATTCCATAACACCGTTTCTTATATCCTTGACTCTAAAGCCAGAACCATGGTGGCCAAAGCTATCAAGTTCTGAAGCTTGCTTAGACTGGAACATGGTCTCCTTTTTCAGTTACATCTTCAACAGCTTTCTGTTTTCCATCATTCTCTTCACTGCCTAAACTTGGCTGTCCTGGAACTCACTCTGTAGATCAGGGTTGCCTTGAATTCAGAGAGATTTTTCTGCCTCTGCCTCCTGCCTCTGCCTCCTGCCTCCTGCCTCTGCCTCTGCCTCCTGCCCTGCCTCTGCCTCCTGCCTCCTGCCCTGCCTCTGCCCTCCTGCCTCTGCCTCTGCCTCTGCCTCTGCCTCCTGCCTCTGCCTCTGCCTCTGCCTCCTGCCTCTGCCTCTGCCTCTGCCTCTGCTTCGAGTTAAGATTAAAGGCATATGCCACTACACCCAGCTCTGAACTTTTTCTTTACTCCACTTTCCAGAAATTGGATTCTTAGTTGGATGGGGTCTTACCCTGAGGTCAGTGTTCCCTTTATTCTATTTAAAATCTTTAATCTGCTTACCTCCTTGAAGACAAGACTTAATTGCATTCCACTTCGTGGTGCCCCCTTTCTCCTTTGACCATACATTTTTCTTTCTTGCTCAGTTTGTTCCTTTTTATCAAATGCTCTTCGTGGGAATGAACAGTAGTAACAACACAACAGAGTCTATACTAGGCTGTTTTGAGATTTCTTTGCCAATGCACTTAATCCAAAACTCCTCAAAGTAATCAGGTAGACTTTGGGGGCAAGAACAAAAAGCAGAAACATTGTTTGCCAAAACATTACAAGTTTCTATATCACATACTAAAATTCTTATCCAATTTCAAATGACCTTCAATACTAATGTCTTCCATATTTCTACTAGGATAGCCATATTTAAAGCATTCTATTGCTTTTCTGCTCCAAAATCCCCAAATTGGCATTCCTCCCAACAAAAGCATAGTCAAGCCTGTCACACAATATCTGACTCCTGGCACGAACTTCTGTCTTAGATTGGATTTTACTGCTATGAGGAGATACCATGACCACAGCAAGTCTTATAAAGGAAAATATTTAATTGGATTGCCTTAGAGTTTCAAATATTTAGTCCATTAACATTAAGGCAGAAAGCATGGAAGTGTGCAGGCAGACATGGTGCTAGAAGAGCTGACGAGTTCTACATCTTGATTTGCAGGCAACAGAAGGAGACTAACACACTGGTCAGACATGAGCTTTTAAGACTTCAGAACCCACCTCCACAGTGATATGCTTCCTCCAACAAGGCCATACCTATTTCAACAAAGCCACACATCCTAATATACCACTCCCTGTGGCCAAATACTCAAATACCTGAATCTGAACTATTCCTATTCAAAACACCATAAGTGGGTTATCTCCTTTTGAGTTGTTGTTAACAGGGTCATAGCCATCCAAGCTTTAAAGGCTACTGAGTGGTGTAGAACTCTAGTGTATACTAGACTGTCCCCCAGAACTGGACAACAAGATCTTATTGCTGAAGATACCATATATTTTTGTCACAGGACATAAAGATATTCATCTGGTACTAACTTAGAGGTTTCATCTTCACTGGTTAGTCTTGGAAACATTTTCAAGCTTTATGGGAAACAGTGGGAGCAAGGAAAGGGGATTTATAGGAGCAGTAGGGATGGGGTGAATATATTAAAAATTCATTTATAGGTTAAATAATTAGTAAAAATTGTTGCTTGTAAAAGAGACATTCACCTCAAAATCCCCAATAGAAGACCTGCACAATACCTTTCATGGTGAATCTCCAATGAGGCAAATTGCTTCGCATTGTTTCCCACAATCCTCTTTACCTCACAGCAACATCTCCACTGTGCAGCAGGGGCAGAGCCTGTGACTGTCTCTTCTGATCCAATGTGACTTTTCTAATCTTACTTCACCCCTTGCTAAATGATCAATAGCTAATTAAAGTTGTGCATCTCCGGGAGCACAGGTTTCTTGTGATAATCAACTTGGCCAAGCACTTCTCTTTCTTATGGGATATGTAAGGAGCACTCAGACAGGTTTATTTATATCTCAGTTTGTACTGAGTCCCTCTCTTCCCAATAGCAACACCCACCATCCCCAAATTCCGAGACAGAAAGTAAGGCTCTGAATCAGGATTTGCAATGTGTGTAAAGCCTGATTTGAAGCCTCCTGCTCCCTCCAGATACCTCAAACATTACCACTGTCAATTTTAAAATTTGTGAGTTTGGAATGGGACATAAGGGTTTATATTTGTAAAGGAGCAGAATAAAATTTGAGTGGAAATATAATAAATATAGTATGCATTCACTAGTTAAAGAGGGAAGAAAGTCTATTTGGGTGTTTGATACACTTGCATTCAGAAAGGGAAAGAGTGTGTGAACTTTTCATTCCCACCTTAGATGAAACCATGTGTAGACAGAGTACCATCCTAGAGAGAAGCTAATTTTACCCAGATGAATTTTCTGCAGGGAATATTGACCAATGTTAAATACAGCAAAGTAGTTAGTAAATACTTAAGTGACAACCTGGGTGGAAATATATTAATCTCTGTGGCAAGACATGAGTGTGCCATACAGACTGATAAAGTAGAGGCTCACAGGAGAATTCCAAGTGGGCCCCAAAAGAAAGAATTGGTTTGATGACTCCTCACAACCCAAAACTTTAAGTCAAAATGCCCACTATGGCCAGAGGACATTAAGGTCAAATCACCCTGCCTTTATGGAGGAAATCACAGTTCTTGAGCAGCAGTTGTAAAGAAGAGAAACCTGGGTGAGGACATAGCACCTATGCTAGCTTCCTCAACAGTTTTCTGTGAGACCACCCAAGCTGTGGAATGGAAGGGAGACGATGCTCACACACAATGTCTAAAAAACCACATTGATTCCTGAAGAAATAGTTCTTAAACCTAAAAGATTAGAGGAGGTTTTCCACATATGAAAGCCACAAGCTGTCAAACTCTTAATTAAGGAGATCAGAAACAGCAAACACTGCTGACTGAGAGGGCAGGGGAGGGTATGCAAGAGGAAGAACATTCACATTGGCTTCATGTGGGTCACTGTGGCCCCAAGGGCTGTTATGACATAAAACTTAACGTTGCTACATCAAAAATAGTGCCCCCCAACACACAGCAATAATATTATTTGATATTAGAATTCTGTCAATTAATAGTTATTAAGGTTAGAGTTGTCAACTTGACAGGATTAAAAGTCTATTGTAGGATGGATTGAACCTGGGAACTCTTGGCCAGGAGAAGTTGATTTTTTCATGGTCTTGTATCTCAGCATGAGGAAAAGAAACCAAGACCGCTGTGTTATGTTTTGTTCTGAGGACACTTTTTTACATGTGATTAATTTTTCAAATGTCTAAACAACAGATAACTACTTAAGATGAAGATTGTTCAAAACCAAGACCTTGTCAGTAATTCCAATGTGTTCTGTAAGTTGACTGCACATCCTTGTTCTGTGTTCATTTAAAAGAAGCTAAGATACAACTCCATGAACTTTTCACGAGGATAAGGTTTTATAGAAGAGTAGTTTTAGTGCCTTCCTTGAACTTCATACTCATGAACACAGTGAAGACAGCAGAGACTCATTTATGCAATGAAATAAAGTCTTCTGATAGTCACTGGCAAAGGTTTAATTACACTGTTTTTCCTTCTTCATCAGGCCAAATTCCCTTACCACAGCACTTATACGTAGATGAAATGCATTCACACTAGATACCTGGGCACTGTCCATAAATAATAATTGTCTAAGTCATGATGCTTCACTACCCTTTATATATCAATAAGTAACCAATTAGCTTTATTGAAAAGGTGAAAATGTTGTCTATATAATAGGGTAAATGAATGAAAAAATAATGAATATAAACTAAGAAACAAAAAAACCTGAGTTGGTAAAAAAAATCTGAGATTCTGCTTTGCTAAGGTACCATTACTAAATGTCATCTGATTCATCCAGCTTCCTTAGAGATCTAACATCATTATGACAATAATAATTACTAATGAGTCATAGCCATTACTTTTTTTGGTTTTTTATTGGATAATTTTTTATTTATTTACATTTCAAATGTTATCCCCTTTCCCAGTTTCCTGTCCACAAATCCCCTATCCCAACCTCCCTCCCCTTTTCCTATGAGGGTGTTTCCCCAACCATCCACCCAGCCCTTCCTGCCTCCTCACCCTGACATTCTCCTACACTGGGGCATTGAGCCTTGGCAGGACCAAGGACTTCTCCCATTGGTACCCAATAAGGCCATCTTCTGCTACATATGCAACTGGAGCCGTGGATCTGTCCATGTGTACACTTGGATGGTGGTATAGTCCCTGGCATCTCTGATTGGTTGGTATGGTTGTTCTTATGAGGTTGCAAATCCCTTCAACTCCTTCAATCCTTTCTCTAACTCCCCCAATGGGAACCCTGTTCTCAGTTCAATGGTTAGCTGAGAGTCTGCCTCTGTATTTGTCATGCTTTGGCAGAGCCTTTCAGGAGACAGCTATATCAGGCTTCTGTCAGCATGCACCTCTTGGCATCCCCAATAGTGTCTGGGTTTGTTGGCTGTATGTAAATGGGATGGATCCCCAGGTGGGGCAGTCTCTGAAGCAGTCCATTACTGTAACAATTACATTTGTATTTAAAATTTGTGATTATCCATTCATTTATATTCTAGGTACTCCCTCTGACATTGAAATATACCTCAGTAGCCTATTGAAATTTGAAGCATATTGGAACAAAATTACTTTATTCCTTGAAAGATGTAAGTTACTACTTTTGACCTTTGATGCAACAAACCGCCTCATCCAACCTTCTGTAAGACAGCTTCTTGTTGACTGGCTTCACTGAAACAGATATTAGCCTAGGCACTTGAGAAAGAGTAATGAAGAAGACAGTCATGGGGTCTCCCTGTCAAATTTACCCTACTAGTGGAGCCAGGAAAATAAACAGTGATCAAGACAGAATAAGGGAAACTTGGTCTAATGGAGAAGTGGTTTGAAAGTGTGCAACTGGGCCTTTTGAGATGTAAGGGTTGTCATTTAAAGGAGGGGAGGGAAGGGCAGAGGAAAGAAGAGAAGAGAGGTAAGGAGGGGAAAGGGAGGGGAGGGGAGGAGGGGAGGAGAGGAGGAGGGGAGGGGAGAGGAGGGGAAAGAGGAGGGGAGAGGAGAGGAGAGGAGGAGAGGAGAGGAGAGGAGAGGAGAGAGAGGAGAGAGAGAGAGGAAAGGAGAGGAAAAAAGGCTCTGCCAGAGCCCATTGGGAATGTGTGATGTGAAGGTTGAGTGCTGGTCCATGGGGCAGAGGAATGCCTAAAGATGGAGATGGGCTATCTGAATACACCGTAAGATTTCTTTAAGAAATTTCTGAAGATGAAATAACAGAAACATTCAAAATCAATTTTACAATCTTCTCTGATCCAGACGTAACTTTCCATACACAGGCCAATTGGCATGTAAAGGTTGTATAGTCCCTTGGTTATATACCCCTGGCTCTAACTTGAAAGATCAATTGCATGTCAGCTGCCATTCATGTTTATGCTGAGTAAACTGAATGGCAGCCCCTCTGCCCAGTGGTGAGTAGCATGTATGAGCCTTTGTGTTGTTCTTATACTTGAGGGTTTTAGCCAACACCACTATGCTCATTGTGGAGGATATACATAAAGGCACATAACCTGTGGGTAAAAGGTGAAATGATCACAATGGAAACAAAACTAGTGCTCATAGGTTATATTTTATTTTATTTTGACAAAGTTTATAAGCATATATACAGTTTAAAGAAATGTAATGATCTTTATCACTTGTTATCTAGTTTTCAGACATAATATATTACAAAAATGAAGTACAAAAACAAAGAAGGAACTGATACTCTCAAAATATAAAATATAAAATATTTCTATCAATGAAAAGTCTCTAGTGGTGTCTTTATTATAGGCATGCTTGTCTCCTGTTGATTCCTTCCCTAGGCACAACTAAACTATATCAACTTTCTATAATTTATATGATAGAAATGAAATCATATGCTCTGCCATCTGTTTCAGTTGACACAATTCTCTGCAGATTCTACCTTTTTCATTATGCAATAATATTCCATTACATGGATATACCACAATTAGTTTGGCCATTCACTCTTTAAAGAACAATTTGGGTTGCTTCTAGTTTCCGTCTACTAAAAGAAGGCTGTTACAAATATTTGTGTTTAGGTTTTTGGGTGAATGTGTGTTTGTAGAAACGTGGTCTTTCTTCCTATTTTTGGTACACGTGTTAAAGAGTTCTGGATTGTAGGTTAACAACATATTTAGCTTTTACATAAACTGCCAGTCTGCTTTCCAAAGTGGCTTTACTGTCTTATGTTCACACCATCAATGTTTGAATGATGGAGTTTCTTCTCACTGTTGTTGCCAGTGTTTTCTGTGATGTATACATGCATACATATGTACATATGAAATTTAGTCATTCTGTTATGTGTGTAGAAAAATCTTATGATTATGGTCTGCATTTCTTTGAAAACTGATTTTAAATTCTTCTCTGTGTGTTTACATGTCATCAGGACAATATCCTAGATAAAATATCTTTTCCTATTTGGGGTTCTCCTGCTATTTCCTAAGCTCTTTAGTATTTTTAATTACTGTTTAGATTTAAGACAACATAGTGAATTTAGATGTCAGTCATTTGTCAGGTTGTAAACATTTTCTCCCAGTTTTAATCTTGGTATGTCACTATTTTAAAAGTGTACTATAAAATGTCAACTCTTTTATTAAAAAAAAATACATTCAAATTAACTGGACCCCTAAGCATGCACTTTATTTTTATTTGTATGTGTATCAGTGTGAGTGGTTTCCACATGTATACAGGACAGAAGAAGGCATCACAGCCTGGATCACAGAACTTGAAATTACACATAGCTGTGAGCTTCCTGACTTGGGAGTTGGGAACAGAACTCAGATTCTTTGGAAAACCAGCAAGCCCTCAACTGCTAAGGCATCTTTCTAACCGGCCTTCTCCCACATGCCCACCTAGTTTCCCTCTCAAGACCATGTTTCAAAATTGTAATGTAAGGGGCATCAAATTGATCCATGTTTTTCTTTGATGAAAGCACAGAAGACTGATTGGCTTAGAAAAGATAATTTATTTCTATCTCATTATTCCAGAGATTGTGGATACCAAACTACTATATACATAGAAAAGAAAGAAGTGAAAGCTGGAAAAGGTGAAAAACTACAATTAATAAAATCTTTTAAAAATAGAACTATTTTAAAATTTTTAAAAATTATTTTAGATCTGAAGAGTGGACTTGACTCAAACCAGAAGGAACACAGGATTGGAACACACAGTGACAAAGTTACGAGAGAGAGCACACCTGCAGCTGTTTTTTGTTTTGTTCTGTTTTTCAAAAAATAAATGAAAAGAGAGATCGAAAGTATTCAAGATAAAGTATAAACATGCCGAATACAGACAAAAAATGAAACACACACACAACAGATGTCCCTTAATACTTCCTGCTTAAATAATTAGTACAACAGGACGATTACAACCTGATAGATTAAGTACAAATTCCTGGAAAGCAAGAGAAATGTATAAAACTATGTAACATAAAAAAATTTCATGAAAGTAAATACCAGGAGAGATGTTAGAAATATTTAGAAATATTTATGAATAAATATAAAATAATATTTATTGTATTTAATAAATATACAATAAATAGAAATACTTAAAACATGTATATTTATATAAAATCAATTACAATAAATTAAATGTATTTATTTTAGAAATAAAATAAAATATCAGGCATCTTGATTTAAGTTAAAAAATTCATTTACATGAGAAATATATAGTTGCATTTTTCTTTTTGTCTAAGCCAATACTAATCACAGGAAAAAAGATGGCATAACTTATTTTTAAAATACACAGGGAAGGCAGATGAACTGGATGTTTTTTTTTTACCAGAAAAAAAAAGAGCTTTGATGTAAAAATGAAATGTGGACAAATTTATATTATGCAAGATACTAGGTAGAACCATTCCTATTCATTACCAGAAAATGAGCTCTCTCCATCTGAAGTATTTATGTAAACAATGATGTAGGTCTGATGGAAAGAATTACATTTGCAATTATTTCCTAACTTTGCCTGAACAAGAATGTAAAGGCAGGAAGTGTGCTACCCCATGACTGTCTGTTCTGAGAACAGCACCAACATGGGAACCATATGTAAAGAATGATGTGCAGGCAGGTTGGGGCATATTCGTGCTGGCAAATTGAGTCTTATTTTTCTGAGAGAACTGTTTGTACAATATAGGATAAAACCAGTGAGTTGGTATGAGATATGCCAATTCCAGAGTTCTTGGTTTTGAAGGAAGACAACCAAGATGGAAATGAGACTAGGTTAAAGGAGGGGGCGAGCATGCATGCCCATAATCCCAGTACATGGGGGGCTGAGGCGGGAAGATCACACTTTTGAGGCTTGATAGCCTGAGTTGTGTATATGCAGAGAAGGGGAAATAGGATGGGGTAAATGGAGAAAGGGAAAACCTTGCAGTATTGAATTCCATTGACATTATCAATAGGAACTACGGAGACACTTTATTTAAAGTTAGCCCCACGCCTCCCCCATCCTCCCCCATCCAGCTGGCCTACTTCTACCGACTGAAAAGACGTGACCATCCTTTACAGGGTATTTCTCTCTAGTGCATGGGTACATCCATCTCCACTATGCTTTTCTGCTTAGCTTCCTAAGTCAAATTATCACAAACTGCGGGTTTAAAGATAGAAATGTATTCTATCACAGTTCTGTGAACCAGAAGGCCTGGAACAAAGTACCAGCAGAATTGGTTTCTGGGGAGGGCTTCTTCCTGCTTGCTAACAGTTACCATTCACACTTTATCTTCACAGGGGCTTCCAGAAAAAACAAGGAGATCCCTTGTGTCTGATGCTTTTATGTTAAAGATACTTATCCTATTGAGTTTATTATATATTAGGCCAGGGACCCCACCCTTAAGACCTTATTTGAACTTAGCTGCTTTGCAAGCAGCCTGCTCATTAACAGTGCCCCACTGAGACTAAAGCTTCATGATGAACATTGTGTGGACACTGCTCAGTTTATGACACTCACCGAGAACAGAGCTGGCTGAATTCAGGTTTGGAGTGAGAAATAGAAAATGTAAGTCATAAAAATTCTGCCATACCAAGTAGCCTGGAAACTGTGAATGATTATGAAATACCACCAACATATGAAAAACATAGATAAATAGTAAAAAGCTCCAACTACTGGGAAAAGTTGAGCCACTGATAGTTGATGGCTCCTGGTAGGGTGAGACCCCTGTGCTCCTTAAAGATGGGGCCCTTGGTAAGTCAGCTTCAGTGGATGGTCATACACCCGTGAGCATAAGTGCATCACAAACCAGACTCAGTGGGATCTATCTGAGTGTATGAAGTTGGGAGAGCATGGGAAAACAGGAGGCTGGCCCAGGAGGAGTTCGGAGAAGGGTTGGAGACTGACTATCATCAACATACATTTATTAAATGCTCAAAAATGAACAGAAATTTATAAATTTTCAAAAGGAGTCTGAATGAAGGTACTCTGCATGGGTCAACCTCCCTATGAATTGTAAGTAAGGGAGAAGCTAGATGTCTACAAAACAAAACAAGCGCTTTCTAGGCTGCTGTTCCATCACAACTGGTAAGTAAGGTTCTATTGCTGAAAATACCACGTGCTTTGGATGCAGGGCATAAAGAGATCAAGCTAGAACTGAGATGAAGCTTTCTCCCTGCTGGCTGAGTTTATAGTTCTAGAAGGTGCTCTAGAGGTGGCTAGGAATGGGTAAAGAGACATCAGTGGTCTCACCCAGCTATACTTCCGGTTTATGAAGAAAGATAGACGCATGCTCAGGAAATAGCATATCACAGTTATTCAGTGGTCAACTACATTCTCATTGCATTGAGACCAGCTCCACAGGTGAACATCCATGCCTGCTAACCTGATCAAAGCCCACAGGAGGGAAGGTCACAGAACCTGAGCAAACCTCTTCTTATTTTGTGAAATAATCATGCTGTCAAACTCCTGTCTAAATATTTGTTTCTGTCTGGAGACCGGGGCTACTCTCTTCTTGTCCAAAGAAGCTTCTTTTTTTGTAGTGTGTACTGGTTAATGTGGAGATTTATAACTCATCAAATTGATGCAAGGAAGTGGTTATGAATGTTCAGTCCTAAAGGGGACATCTATATTGACTACTTTGCCCCCAAGGCTTCAGTTCACATTACAGAATATAAATGCTGTGAGTGTTAAAGTATGAGGAGGAGGGCTGAAAAATTCAGAATGTGACATGGGTGTGCCACTTATGAATCTCCAGCACCTGTGGTTGCCTGCATCTGATCAAGCCAGCCAAGTTTACAACATAGGTAGGCAGGCGCTCATGAAATCCCACCCCTAGTTGAGAACCTACATTCTTTTATTTTTTTCCTTTTTTCTTTTCTTTTATTGGATATTTTTGTTATTTACATTTCATATGTTATCCCCTTTCCCAGTTTCCCCTCCAGAACACCCTCCCCCCTGCTTCTATGAGGGTGCTCCCCCATGCACTCCCTCCCAACTCCCTACCCTGGCATTCCCCTACACTGGGACATCGAGTCTTCACAGCACCAAGGGTCTCTCCTTCCATTGATGCCCAACAAGGCCATTCTTTGCTACATATGCAGCTTGAGCCATGGGTCACTCCATGTGTACTCTGGTTGGTGATTTAGTCTCTGGGAGCTCTGAGGTGTCTGGTTGGTTGATATTGTTGTTCTTCCTGTGGGGTTGCCAACCCCTTCAGTTCCTTCAGTTCTTTAACTCCTCCACTGGGGACCCTGTTCTCAGTCCAATGGTTGACTGCAAACATCTGCCTCTGTATTTGTCAGGCTCTAGCAGAGCATCTCAGGATCTGCTATATCACGCTCCTGTCAGCAAGCACTTCTTGGCATCCACAATATTGTCTGTGTTTGGTGACTATATATGGGATGGATCCTCATGTGGAGCAGTCTCTGGATGGCCTTTCCTTCAGTCTCTGCTCCACACTTTATCTCCCCATTTTCTCCTGTGAGTATATCGTTCCCCCTTTTAAGAAGGACTGAGGAACCTTATAAATAAGGCTGCTATGAACATAGTGCACTATGTGTCCTTGCTATATTTTGGAGCATCTTTTTGCTGTATGCCCAGGAGTGGTATAGTTTTGTCCTCAGATGGTATTATGTCCAATTTTCTGAGGAACCACCAGATTGATTTCCAGAGTGGTTGTACCAGTTTGCATTCCTACCAATGGAGGCATGTTCCTATCTTTCCACATCCTTGCCAGCATCTACTGTCACTTGAGTTTTTGATCTTAGCCACTCTGACTGGTATGAGGTGGAGTCTCTGGGTTGTTTTGCATTTCCCTGATGTCTAAGGATGTTGAACATTTGTTTAGGTGATTCTTGGCCATTTGGTATTCCTCAGTTGAGAATTCTTTTTTAGTTCTGTACCCCATTGTTTAATAGGATTATTTGATTCTCTGGAGTCTAACTTCTTGAATTCTTTGTATATATTAGATATTAGCCCTCTATCTGATGTAGGATTGGTAAAGATCTTTTTCCAATCTGTGCATTGCCGTTTTGTCCCATTGACAGTGTCCTTTGCCTTACAGAAGCTTTGCAATTTTATGAAGTCTCATTTGTCGATATTTGATCTTAGAGCATACTCAAGTATATTCTTAGCAGCCTTATTTATAATAACCAGAAGCTGGGAAGAACCCATATTTCCTTTAATAGAGCAATGGATACAGAAGATGTTGTACATTTACACAATGGTGTACTACTCAGCTATTAAAAACCATGACTACATGAAATTCTTAGGCAAATGGATGGAACTAGAAAATATCCTAAGTGAAGTAACCCAGTCACAAAAGAACACACATGATATGCACTCACTGATAAGTGGATATTAGCCCAAAAGCTTGGAATACCTAAGTAAAAATTCACAGATCATATGAAGCCCAAGAAGAAGGAAGACCAAAATGTGAATACTTCATCCCTTTGTAGAAGGGAGAACAAAATATGGGAGGTAATACAGGGACAAAGAGTAGAGCAGAGACTGAAGGAAAGGCCATCCAGAGACTGCCCCACCTGGGGATCCATCCCATATGCAACCACCAAACCCAGTCAGTATTGCTGATACCAAGAAGTGCTTGCTGACAGGAACCAAATATGGGTGTATTCTGAGAGGCTTTGCCAGAGCCCTACTGATACAGATGAGGATGATTACAGCTAACCATTGGACTGAACAAGGGAACTCCAATGGAATAGTTAGAGAAAAGACTGGAGGAGCTGAAGGGGTTTGCAATCCCATAGGAAGAACAACAATATCAAGCAACCAGACCTCACCAGAGTTCCCAGGGACTAAACCACCAACCAATGAGTACACATGGAGGGACCCATGACTCCAGCCACATATATAGCAGAGGATGGCATTGTCCAGCATTAATATGAGGAAACACCCTTGGTCCTGTGAAGGCTCGTTTCCCCAGTGTAGCGTACTGCCAGGGCGTTTAGGTTGGAGTGGGTGGGTAGGAGTGGGAGCATCCTCACAGAAGCAGGGACAAGGGGTATGGGAGAGAGGGGCAAGGGGATAACATTTGAAATGTAAATACATAGAATATCCAAGAAAAATAAAATTTTTTAAAAAAGGACCGAGGACCTACTTTGAATGTCAACTGTTAAAGAGATTGTGGCTATTCTTACATAGTCCATTCCCATTAGAGTACTCATGAAAATCCTGCAAAAGGCTGGATCTTGAGTGGGCCCAAGAGAGACTTTGTCTCCATCACCATGCCACTTTCATGTTCGGTCTGTAACATTGAATGGGTGGTAATGACAGAGCAAGGGCCTGATGAGATCCTGTGTTTTCCAAGTAAAGAGATGCTATAGCCTACTAGACCCTGAACATATTTATCTCAACCCTTCCCTAGTTATATACAAGGGGCTTTTTAGAGCTATTGTTTACTGTACGGACTAACTCGCCTCCAATGCAGGAGGGGATTCCTTATGTACTTAAGCATATAAATATGTATTTATTAACTGGTGGGCAAATTCTCCCCTTCCCTTATTTCTATAGCTATTAGCCATCTAAATGTAACCTGAAAATTCATTACAAGGCATTAAAAGCTTCTTGCTTTCGAAAAACCCTAATATTGAAGAACTTCTGGGATAGTCATGTAATAAACTATGTATACTTTCCAGAAGAAAAAAGTATGTGTGGTTTCACCCATCATTAAATGCTTCAAGTTATGGTTTCTTCTAGAAAGAGAGTTGAACTGCGTGCTTCAAATGCCTTCATTTCAGAAGCACAGAGCTCAAGGTCAAGGGAGCCATTTGCTCTGGTTTAACAGGGGTGAGTGTCATAAGGAACTGATCTGACATATTTAAATAAAACATTCTAATAGCATGTTCTAGCCTTGGAGGCCTCAGGCAGCAAACGTATTTGTTAGGCACTGGGGCTTAATTACTCTCATAAATGAATTATACCACTTTCAATTTAAAACCATAAGTGTTTCAGTTGAACTGGGGTCAAATTAAACTTTCTGTCAATTACGCAGATTACTTAAGCAATTATGTAAATTGTTAATAAATTCTTAAGTGATGTGGAATTTTTCTTGAGAAAAATATCTGTTTTAAGCCAATAAGGTCTAACACTTAGAGAGCATGAGAGGTCTGGGAAAGAACGATAGACTTTAATATCTGTCTCAGGAGGCCTCTGGGGGCTATGTGCTGAGACAATTATACCTGGGAAGTAGCATGTTTTCTTCTTGTAGACTTCCTGGTTCTTTGGTATGAAGCCATGCATCCGTTAGTGTAGATAATGACAAAGGGGAGGTGATGATTAAATGCCAATCATTCAATCAGCATGATCAGTGTTTTAAAATTCTTTACCGACCAGCATCTGTACTTTTCAGTCTTTTGTAGAGCAATTTTCTCACTGCTTACCTGCCCTTAGATGGTGCAACATAGAAATATGACAAACAAGCAAGACCAGGGGCTGAAGCCATGCCTGGTCCTTCTTCCAACACTATACTCATCGCTGCTCTCATAAGCCAGCTCCTGTTTCCTTCTGTTGCCTTTAACAGCCTGGGTTGCAATGTATTATCTTACAAGGCTTCCTTTCGTCAAACTCCCTTCCTCAGACAAAGAAAGAGATTCTCTTTTTGCTGAGGAAATCCTGAAAATAACAACAACAGCAGCAACAGAAAAGGATGAAATGTATAGTGAGAAAAGTCAACTCCTTTGCATGGTTTTCATTTTCCTGCTTATAAAAGGAAATAACCCGTGTTCACAAAGTGCTATATCAGACACATCTGGTGAGCATGCATTCACTCTAATCTCTTAAATGCCCAAAACACAAATATTTGCCTATTACCTTGATTTTCAAGGTTTTTAAAGGCAATATCTAAACATTCATTTTAGAATAATCAGGCCTCTTTTCAACACATGGATGTCTGCTCAGGCTGCCAAAGGCAAACAGCAGAAGACTTCAGAGAGGGTTAGAGGTTATACTTTAAGGGAAGCGGGAACAGCAGCCAATGAACTAGTTCTCTGGACTTGTAGAATCCGCTATGACGTCATGGTGCTTTGGCCCATGACAATAATACCAGTCATGTCTGTTCTTCATGATGGCTTTGATTTTTTCCCGTCTCTCTAGGGAATTATATCATGCATCGGGACATCTTTGTGATGAGAAAGGGCACATCACCATGGGACATTTCTAGGGGTAGAAACTCGCGTCTCTTCTTCTCTCTTCAGGATTAGCTACGAGCCTAGTAATAGTAGCTGTAATTGGGGTATTAAGACCATGACCTTTCATGTAATTATTTTTTTCCCTTTGAAAGTGTTGATGGAAGAGGTTTACAAGCCTCAGAATGGAAATGCCAAAAGAATCTTGAGTTTGGAAGGGGACCGTTCCACGCACATGCAATCAATCATGACGGTGAATGTTTGAATCCAGTTAAGGCATTTCTGAAGCTCACCTGTGACTAATTGAAGCCCTAATAAAGGTACCACCCCTGACCTTGGTCCTCTGGGTCTCCTTCCTTATGTAAATGAACATTTAAACATGAGTTATGAAACGTACGACATATCAAAAAGGAAAGCACCTGGTGTGGTGGAATCTGCATATTGATGAGATGAATGTGAGAATTCAATGAATGTTAAATTATCGGTCTGCAGAGGGCTGCCTTTGTGAGAATCTGCATGTCCCTATCTGTAAACTCCGGGGTATTCAGGAGAAAGCACAGGGGCAGGTGTATCCGGGAAACCTTCCTTTTCTTTTCTATCTTAAAAAAAAATTCTTTGTGATACAGAGGAAAGACTTTATAAAATATTAGATGAAAAGATGGCTTTCATATAGTGCTTGCTTTGTGGTGACTCCCTTCCTGGCTTTCTGCATACTTAAAAGTCACCACCTTGAGCAGGTTGCTTGCTTTTAAAAAGACATTGCATCCTTCGCAGTTCCAACCCAGAGCTACCAGCCCTGCATTTTTGAAATGTCTTATTGTCGTCCCCATAAGCATTTCTGTGACGGCAAGCAAAGTCAGACAAAGCCCCCTCCCCCAGATTTTTTTTCTAATCCATCCAACAACAATGCATGGTGAGCACCTTCTCTGGCCCTGGTTTCAGGGCTACATATGACTGTAGACAGAAAGCTATTTCAAGCATTGAAAACAGCCTTATTACCCTGCCATTTTTGCGAAGCTTTTTTTTTTCCTCCCTTCCCCGTGACATTAGAGAGTCCGAAGTGACATACATTTTTTATAGCTTCATAAAGTCGTCTCCTGACCGGGTCACCCTTCTCATAACTAGGGAGCAGAACGCTTGAAAAAACCCATTCATCACCGTGAAAGCAGCCTCTGTCTGCGGGTTCCAATATGCACAGCCTGGTGAGAGGCTGCTCAGCGCAAATGCTAACTTACTCCTTTGCTAATGCCAAGTGACCCACTCGTGTCCGTCAGCACCATGAGGGGGACACAGAGGGCATGGTGGCTGTCCATATCTGTAGACAGCCCTCTTCAGATAGCCTTGCATCAAACCTCCCTGCTAAATGTACTGAACACACTCAAAAATTAGTTTTATATTTATACCAATTAAATATTCAATTAAACAAAGATAAAATTATGGAGGGAAATTTGTTCTTGCCTAATGGACTATAGCCCATTTATTACTTTTTCCTCAGATACACCATTAGATTCCTAGTAAAAAGTGCTGAAATTGTTAGCCATAGATTTATTTCTAAAAAAAAAAAAAAAAAAGACTCCCCAAATGCTTTGTTTAGACATCTAGTCTTAGAGTGACCCATCAGCACATGACAGGTGGATCAAAGAAGGTAGGAAATGGCAGAGACGAGGGGAAAAATGGTTTCCTTTATTTTTCTTGGGATCGGCAGAAAAGTCCATCTACTGAAACAGAAATCTGTTCAAGGGAATCATTTCTGAATTTTATGGTGTGAGTCAGAAATGTGCAAGGTTTAAGGATTGGAAAGCTCTGTGCTTGCAATAGAGTTTAGCTGTTGTAATCCATGTCTTCTAATAGGTACAACAAGCCTGCGGGTCAGAAGAGTTAGGACAATGTCCAGCCCACTCCACAAGATAAAGTAGCACTTATTCCAAGCTGCTGGTTTCAGAAACCTACTTTCGACGGTCCCACTGCGAGCCTACTGATCTCAGAAACACAGATTCAATAGCCCTCTACCAAGACTGCTGGTCTCAAAACACTGTTTCAAATCTGAATTAATATGAAATACAGGCAAATTAGCAGTAATCACATGGTCCAGGAATATGTTTGTTTTAGATGTTATTCCCATGAAACTATGAATAAGTTGTGTGTGTGTGTGTGTGTGTGTGTGTGTGTGTGTGTGTGTGTTGTCTCAGTTGTCATGGTGTAAAGAGTCACTATGACCAAGGCAATTTATCAGAAAAGTATGCGCCGAGGTTCACAGTTTCAGAGAGTTAGAGAGTCCCTGACTGCTATGTCTGGGCACATGACTGCATGTAGACAGACATGGCATCGAAGCTGTAGCTGAAGGATTATATTTGATTCAAAAGCATGATGCAGAACAAGGGACAGCTAACTAAGAATGGATTAGGCTTTTGAAATCTCAAGGCCCACTCTAGTGACACACCTCTTCTGATTAGACCATACCTCCAAATTCTTCCCAAAGGATTCCAGCAAGTTTGGACCAAGCACTCCAATATTTGAGCTAAAGGAGGCTATGCTCTTCCAAGTCACCACTCACGGAATATAGGAGTAGGTAGTAAGCAATTCAACAGGATTTACAACAAACAAAAGAAAGCATGATTTATACACAGCATGTGCGTGCGTGTATATGCAAGTGTGCACATGTAATTTGATGAACAGCTCAGAAGTAACAATATAATTCTGAGGACAAAATAAAATGATCTCTATAAAATGAGACTCTGTGTATTAAGCACAATCAGCTTCACTTCTGAGGATATCCTCGCCTTTACTTTTGGTAGTCTTATCCAGATGTTAAATTGAAAATTAAGACCCTAAAGCTGTTCCTAAACACCCCACACAGTGCATGTTACAGATAGGAATTGATTCTCTTCACTGTCCCCTGCCACATATGTTACTACAGATACCGCTGTAAGTACCCCCTGGAAACAGTGTGCTCTCTTTTCTCTGGCCTCCTTTCTCATTGTGGCTGACTAAGGAAGACTGATGTCTTTTTGTCTTTGGGAACTCAGTTCAGCTAAATACCAAAATTGTATTATGAATAGTGGAGGAAAATTAGAATTGAACACACAACTTTTCAATGATTTACTCTAGATGGGAGACACAAAGCTTTTGGGAATTTCCTTAAGTTACTTTTGTAAGTTCTTTCTACTAAAATAGAAAATATGATCCAGCAGCTTTTGAAAACATCTATGGAACCATCATCTTATTCAGGTGACTCTTGACAACATCCGGATATGCCTGGTTATTTTGAAATCAGCTGATGGGTCCATAATGACAGACATCTCATTTGCTTTTAAGACCCAATTATAAGTTCAGGTGTAAAATAAAATATTCCAATTAATAAAGATCACACCTGCCAGCAGTCCCAGAGCCTTCAACTATAAATATTAAACAGAGTCCCCAAGGCCCTGCTCCATCTCTCCACTTTGCCCCAGAGATGATTGTCTGAACATCATGGTTTGTATGACTTGAAAATCCTAGTCCACCAATCAAGTTACTTGTTGGCTGTTAACATGCTCAGCTATTTTAATTTACTTTCAAGGAAGTCTATTCCCTTTCACAAATTATACTGAGAAAAATGAATGTTATACCCTCAGAGAGATAGCTAATGTTTGGTTTTATTCATAAGTTCTTCAATATACTAAAGTACAGGTGGGGGAGCCTCTGATAATAGAGTATTTTCATTCATTAAAGGAACTGAGAGTTATTCTTTCAAATTTCAGAAATGGGAGAGTTCAGTCCATGAATGATTAGGTAAACAACAGCCTGAACTCTTTAGGATCCAGAGGGATGAACATGCTTTGGGCAATGATCTTCACATTCATTAGATCTCAGGTGTCTTTCACATTGTTGTGAAGCACACCGGTTGTAGACCACCATCTTATACATACTTAAGCCCTTTAGTTGATGGAATCTACATTACATGAAAACCCTGTATTTTTATGAGAGGACATTTCCATACTAGATTACATTAGTATTTTTTTCCTGTGATGCGATCTCAACAAAGAAATATTTAGTTTTGTCTATTATTCTGTAATAATCACTTTAATAAAGTTGTGTTACACATGCCTGCAAGGTATATTATGACCCAAAATTAATGTTCTCTACCTAATCCTATCACAAACATAATCTGTGATTATGTTTAATTTCTCAAAAATTCCCCTGCAGACTTGGAGGCAGATGGTCCATGCAGCTTTCCTTCCTCTGTCTGACTTCTGATCATTCAGCTATGTCAATTACAAAATGAACTGTACTTCCAGATGTTTGAGGAGGACTAATTTACATGGGGACTTTTCACTAGTAAATTGCAAATTCCTGGTTGGTCCCTAAACTGGTGAAAACTGGACTTCACAAAATCTACAATGTGGTTCTCTCTCTCTCTCTCTCTCTCTCTCTCTCTCTCTCTCTCTCTCTCTCTCTCTCTCTCTCTCTCATTGCTTTGAAAGATTGCCCTGCAGACCTTGCAAAACTGAAAGACATAGGAAACACTTTGGTGGCATTCTGGGAGACTTAAGGAATCCAAGTAGAGTTAGACAATTCCAACCAACCAAAGTAATCAGAGTCCATAGTGACCTCAAACTTAGAGATAGTGATAGTATGGGCTGCATAGACGGCTCATTGATTAAGAGTGCTTGGTGTGCTAGTAATTTTGTTCCTAATACCCATACCAGGTGGCTCACAACTATTTATTACTTTAGTTCCAGGGGATACAATTCTCTTTTCTAGTTTCTGCAGACACTGCATTCCAATGTACAAACTCTTCCTCACATATACATAAGCACATACTTAAAAAATAAATATAAAATCTTTAAGTAGTAATAGTAATTTATGTGATAACTTCAAAATTGAAGAAATCTCTACAGGAATTCAAATATCTCACAATTCCAAAATATGAATGTATTGACAGGTGAATATTTAAGATAAATTTTAAAAATAGTTTTATTTTCTGAACAATATGAGATTTAGAAAAGAGCTTGGAGAGTATTCAGCATATTTCTACAACAACAACAACAATAGCAGCAGCAGCAACAGAAACAACAACAAAATCTAAGTCTTTAAGAAATCTATTTCCTTAAGGTTATGCTCCTTGAAGGCAATGATTTATTTGAATCTACCCTTGCTACTCTAGATCCATTACTAATCTACAAAATAAAACTATCAAAACCACAACCATCAAAGAAGTTCCCAGGGACTGTCTTCTGTGTATTACCTGAATGAAATAAAATGATACCAAAGTTGTAGAATATGTTCCCAATATGTATTGACACTCTAATGCCTTTTTTAAATCTAGGAAAGTCAAGTCTTATGCAACTATATGCTCGATATTGCCTCCATTGTTATATATCTCAACTTCAACCCAAGGTTCTAATGTCACTCTCCTTCTTCCCAATATTTCCACCTGTAATCCCTACAAATGAAGAGAAGCAAGAACCTTTGCTCTGGATCTTCCTTTTGCTATGACATGCCATGGGTTATCCCAAGCTGATGACACTCTCCAGGAAGGTTCTGAATACTTCATGCAATCCAAATCCAGCTGGAGAAATCAGTTATGACTCTCTCTCTCTCCTCCCTCTCCCTCTCCCTCCCCCCCTCTCTCTCCCTCCTCCTCCTTCTCCTTCTCCTCCTCTCTCATCCCCCCTCTCTGTGTCTTTGTGTCTGTGTGTCTGTCTGTCTTTTCTTCCACCATGACATAAACAGCCAGACGAATGTAGATTAATACCTCTGAAGCATGAAGCAAAATAAGTACTTGTTCCTTTGAGCTGCTTGCTCAGGCATATTATTTACTACAGAGAGGTGAATCTGACAGAATTTCCATTTCCCCTTCCTCGCACCTGTCTTAATTACTAAATCAAGAGAAATTCAACACCTACAAGTGAACACGTTCTCTCTTCTACTTCCTTTCCAATTGTTCTGTCATGATCTGTGCCCTCAATACATCTCACTTGTCTGAGCACGACACTGAACTTCTGCTCAAGCCGTGCATTTTAATGGTTTATCTAATCATTCGTCCACCAGAGAGACTGTTTTTATGTCACACAATGGGCAGGTTCTTACAGTTCCAAGTATTCAGTAAAAGCTCAATGACTAATAAGTATTTGTCCCTCACCAAATATTTTTCCCAGCTGCCAAATAATTAAGCATAGTACTGGTCGGTCTACAGACACGTCATGGTTATTCACTCAATGTTAGTAATGCATTTCCCCACAATAGGGGCCTTAATATTTTAACAAATATTTTAAATGTTCTTGTTGCCCATCTTCAAATATGTTTTGAGAATAACTTTACTATAGAAGAATACAGTCAAAATAATCAAAAAGAGATGATTTTGAGCACATGAATCTTAAAGGAAATTTCTCAAAATTTCTGTTTACAAATATACTGATTGAATTATCAATTAATCAATATGCACAAAATAAAAATATTGTACTGCTTTTTGTAAGCTTGCATGTTACAGTTCAAAAGTAATTAATTAAAAATTGAGTTGAATCTAAATTGGAAAACCAAGGGGCCCCTTACTGCTCCTGGACACCTAGGAACTGTCCTGCAGAACCACAGAAAAGGCTCAAGTGCAGACCCAGTGCTTGAGTTACTAGTCCTCTTGAAGGTTCTATCCCAGCACTGTCATATCTACTTTAAAGAGGGTGCTGAAAACCATGTAACTTCTTCATTAGACAAAGTCTTGCAGTACCATATTAAATGCTTCTCTTTTGTTGACGTTACTACACATGGTCATCAGAGACCCAATTTCACCTCAGCATTATTTAGTTACCTAACGTTTTAGTGTCATTTTTGTTTGTTTTCTTATAGTCACTGAACTGTGGTTGAGTTTTGATAGTAGGTTGCCAGATAAAAAGGTCCTCAAATAAAACTTTCACAGATATCTAAAGCAACAGATAAGCAAATAGTGATTCAGAGATACAAGAAGCATAAAACAAGGAAGTGTGACTTTTTCTGAAACATCATAACTCCTGGTACTGCCTATTTTCCTGTCAATTTGATGCTAGCTAGAGTCATGTTGGAAAAGAGAACCTGGATTGAGAAAATGCCTCTACTAGAGTAGTCTGTGGGCAAGCCTGTTGTGCATTTTCTTTATAAATGGCTGATGGAAGTGGGCCCCGCAAAG
Source organism: Rattus rattus (assembly GCF_011064425.1). Classification (NCBI taxonomy): domain Eukaryota; kingdom Metazoa; phylum Chordata; class Mammalia; order Rodentia; family Muridae; genus Rattus; species Rattus rattus. The sequence continues at coordinate 128,771,811 of NC_046155.1, read as the reverse complement.
CATTGGTTGCATCATCCCTGGGCAAGTGATTTCAGAAGCTAAATGAAAGCAAGCTGATCAGACCATGGCTTCTACTTTGGTTTCTGTCTTCTGGATTCTGTCTTGAATTCTTACTCTGATTTCTCTCAGAGATAGAATATAGCCTGAGAGGTATAAGATGAAACAAATCTTTTCTTCCTCAGGTTGATTTTGGTCAGAGTCTTATCACGGCAAGTGAAACCCTACCTAAGATATATCTCAATTACCAACCTGAAAAGCATAGAGATAATCACAGTCAGATCAAGATTCATAATGCTTACCAATAATCATGATTTCTTACCTAAGATGATACAAACAAGTAAATGAATTCAATCCAGATCCTGGGGTAGGAAAGTCAATAACCTAGAGGAAAAACCCAAAAGACAAGAGGTGAAAAGGTCATCACTGTTGACGAAAAATATATAATTAGAAGAAAAATTCAGCTATAGAAATTTGAAAAACTAAAAATATCAGAAAGGAAAATAACCACTGAATCACATAAAAACATAGTAGGAATTATCAACCTATTTGACAAACCAAAAGAAATAACAGCAGGAAGGAAGGAGAAAGTCAGTGAAATGTTACATTCACACATAAAAAAAGAGAGAGAGAAAGAAAAGAAAGAAAGAAAGAGAGAAAGAAAGAAAATGAAGTATGAATGCAGAACCCAAAACTACTGGATTACCTATAGAAGGGAGAAAATCTAAGAATCCAGAAGATAAAAATATTCCCAAACATAGAGAAAGAAATCCAAAAACAACAAGGCATTTAGAAATATCAAAACAAAACAAAGAGTTTACAGTGTAGTTGTCAAGAATGCAAAGCAAAGAAGCAATCTTGACAGTTGAGACATTATTTAAAATTGTTATAGAAATAGACACTTTATAATATGCAGAAACAATGGTAGACTATGTCCACTAAGCCAGAACTCTAAAGAAATGCTGTGCACAGAGGATGAAGAAAAGGAACTTTGGTCCCAAGAGAACATGCAAAAAGTGCATTTCATGAGAGGAAGTACTCATATCCAGCATGGAAAACTAGCAAACCCCTTTCCCTAACTAGAAAAAAATTTAAAAAAATCACCCGTATAATCAATAAGAATATTATAGAAATCACTACACATCATTCAATAATAATCTTCCAATAGATGGCCTCGACTCACCAGTGAGGAGACAGAGACTGGTTGGCTTGACAGAATAGCCCCTAGCAAAAACAAACCTCACTGAGAGTCAAGCAGACAGAAACGGAAATCAGGCTGCTGTAGCTACTCTGCCATCTAATAAACCCAATTACAAACTAAAATTAGTACAAAGTAATAGCTAATGTATTTTCATGTTCGTAAAGGAAACAATTCATGAAGTTATAATAAATATAAGTATGTACACATGCTCTGTGCACTGAGACTTCCAAAAGCAACACTACTCAAGACTTACATGTTCTGGTCATTGCTGACATGAAACATAATGTGTCATTTTAGTGACTCACTCTCATCTTCAAATATGGTATCCCATCCGAAGATCAATAAAGAAACTTCATACTTAAACTACACCATAGGTCAAACTTATGCCATGATATGTATAGAACATTCAACCTAATTCGACAAAATTCACTTTATTCTCAGCTGATCATGGAACCTTTTCTAAACTAAATTTCTAGGGAAATGCAAAAGAATTGTAACACTTTCTTATATCCAATTGGTTCATAACACAATAGCACTGGAAATAAAAAGCAAGAAATGTGACAGAAAATCAAAATATACTAAAACTGAACAATATTCTTGAGTGGCAGGTGTCTCATTGAAGCAATATGGTGGAAATTGAAAAATTCCTAAGCAAACTAAAATGAAAGTACTACTTCTAAGAATATTGGAAGTACAACAAATCAGTTCTGAAATGATAAAACAAAACAGAACAAAACACCGAAGTGCAAATAAAAACCAAAAATCCCAAATATGTCCTTCAGGGACTTGAACAGAAAAAAGAAATCCAGACTCAAAATTAAAATGTGACAACTGTTCAAAACACTAGAACACAAATTCAGGAAATGGAAATTAAAAAAAAAAAAAGAAGTGCACAGAATTGGCCACAAAAACTGTAGTCAAATTGATGTTCCCAGAAGACACAGCCTATTAAATAGAAATTTCTGCCAGGGTAGAATATTTTGCTATGAGTTACTGGTCCTGGAGATACCCAAGGCACCAGAAATACCTCAGGCTATTGGCATTGGTCTTAGTTGTGCACCATGTTTGTATAGTAGCAAGAACCTACTGTAGAGGACATCTGTTTTAGTTGATGACCAAAGAGAAATGTTATGATTGACCAAGAAATGACAGGGATGTCTATTGACTTGTTTGAATAAAGTACCATGTAGCACAGGGAGGAGAAAAGTCATCAATGATGTTACCAAGTGGTGAACCCAGAAAGCTGCAACACTGAACTGCCAGGAAAGGTGTGACCAAAGATGAAATAAGGCCATCAATGTCACAGGGTGACAAGGTTATTGCTTTCTGATTGCATTTGAGGCACCCTTCATAAGAGTGAGTTCACACCTGTTTGAAACATTCATACCTCATTAAACATGGTTGAAAGTCCATGACTGGTGAGGTCATAGAGACAGAGCCCAGTGCTATTGTTTTTCTAAATATACATGTCAGAATGCAACATAAATATGTATGCTCATTATTATATCTCCAGATTAGTACTTCTTTCAATTCTGACCAGGAAGCTTCTTCTGCAGCAGACAGACATTAATACCGAGAGAGACATATAACAAGTCAACATGCTAAGAAAAGCTGACTCTTGAGTGCTCATCATTAACTGGAAGATTCATGGAAATCTCCACTTAGTGAATATCATGGAAGGAAAAACAGAAAGAATTTAATAGCTATGCCGTGTGAAAGAATGGTGAGAAATTCTGTCTTCTGGCCATAACATGGATCTTGAACTCATAAACGCAATGTATAAGATCAAGTCAAGAAGTCTAACCAATATTCAAGCAGGCAGCGATAACTGGAAGCAGTATGAAAAAGAAGAGGAGGAGGAGGGGGAGGAGGAGGAGGAGGAAAATGGGGTAGAGGAGAGGGATGGAGGCAGGAGAGGGAGGCAGGAGAGGGATGTGTTGGGGATCTGGAGAGAGTAGGTGGGGGCTTTGATAGTGGATATGATCAATGTTTATAAGGATGAAATTGTTAAAGTGTTAAAAAAAGAGTAAGTTCTACCAACCTCAATCAATAAGCTGTAAATAACTTAGAAAATCTATACCAATTAAAGAGATAGAAACAATAATAAAAGATTCAATAAAAAAAGCACAAGCTAGGAAGGGTTCAAACTCAAATGCTACAGACCTTTAAAGAAGAGCTAAGCATAATGCTCCTCAAACTGTTAAACAACGCCAGGATTACCATGAGAGCAAACTGGACAAAGCCACATCCAGAAAAGAAATATGGGACAAGGCCTCCTCACACCCATCTATCACCTGTACCCTACATAAAGACTGATTAAGACAGAAATCCACCTCTGTGACTGATTTGAGCTAGGAAGTTGCTCTTCTTCTGATTTCAATGCCAAGCGATGACACCGTCTCAGTTTTGGTCTCAGGACTGAGTCGAGGCTGAAATCTGTGCCAATAGTTCTGGCTGATAAACGGTGGACACTTAGCACACGTCATACAAGCAATTCCCAGCCTTAAATTGCCAACTGCAGGACTCAGCTTCACCAGCTTTCATATTTCCTCACTTTGTATGAAGGATATATGTTATGGCTGTCAATATTATCAATAATTTTAAGCCACAAATTTCCAAGCAACACTTTGACAAGTTAACTGAGTTTTATATTCAATCCCGTTTGTGCTATAGACAACAGCATGAGCAAGCGGCACCTAGAACGCTTCCCAGAGCCTACACACTTAAACTTAGAGACTGGAACAATAGCAATTGTAATAGCAGCTTCAATATAAATACAAACTCAAATTTCACTACAAACATTAAAGATGGCTCAATTCTCTCATCATTGGTTTTCTTTTTTATATAAGAAGAAAGATGGGAGGAGAGAAATTCCTTCCTGCCAGTCTTTTGCCAGAATCTGGCAAAGTTTTTGCATTTTATGTTTTTTTTTTGTTTTTAATTTCATGATAATGTATTAATAATGACTCCCTTTTAAATGTAGGGGGTAAAGGTAGTCTTTTCTGGTTCTTCATGTTTCAAAGTCTGCAGGCATGCTTGGAACAAGGCTCCCTGAAAGTCTAAGATTCCAGCCCTGACCTAAGGCTACACCCTAGGAGTTTCTCATTTACTTCATAATTAGTCTCCACCAATTTATGCAAACCACCATTTAAACTTTACTTACTGCCCGTGCCTATAGTGGTGTTGGGAAGATTCATTGTTTTGAACCTGTCTCTCCAGGTTTTTCACTGATGAATTACATTATAACATGGGTTCCCTAAGACCCGAGTCTAAGAAAAGCGATGTATTAGAATTTAGACCAACGTTTTTCCTTTAACACGTGTACAAAAACAATGATTTTCAAGTTCTTTGTATGCTGGGCTGGAAATGGGAAATTAGAAGCAATTTTAATTTTTTAAAATTATATTTATCAGGTTTTGTCTATATGTACCAGGCACATGCATGGTACAATTGGAAGCCAGAAAGGGCTTTCAGATACCCTGAAAGTAGTTATAATTGGTATCGGCTGCTATGTGGGTATTGGGAATCAAACACCTTACCTGTTTCTTCATCCTAGGAATCAATATTTAGTAGGCATCAGCTAGAAGACAAGGAAGAGGACGAAGAAATTCTGTCAGCTCAAAACAATACACTCAGTAATAATAATTTGTAACAGGATGTTGAAATAAACATTTTATGAAGAAATCGAATTTTTACTTGTCTATTTATCATGGTACAGTGAATTTAAAGGCCACTCTTGAAGGAAGGAATAAGAGGACTGCGAAGGGGAAAACCAAAACAACGATAACAGCAAAAACACTCAGAACAACATAAAGAGACAAAACCCTCAGAAATCCCCAGAGAGCAGAGATTTTCCTTTAGCCCAAGTTAAAGTTTACAGGAAGGAAATTCTCCATAGGCGTGTGTGGATATGACATGTACACAGAATACTGAAGCATATTCTTGCCCCCCACCATTGACTGTGTAGATGGGTGTGTGTTCAACTCACTGCTAGTGCCTAATATCATGGGAGTGCGTCTGAACAGGTAATTTTATCCACAAATATCAGACTTTTAAAATTTCTTCATATTGAATACTATTATATCACCATAAAGTTGAAGACCATAAGTCAGGCCATTTTAAACTAGGTTGTCTGAAAAAAAGGTGAGGTATTTGTTTGTTTTCCTGTTCATTTCAAAATGTTTCTAAAAGATAATATTCTATTTACTGTAAAAAGGAATAAATAATATATTTTTATTTTATTTTCTTAAAAATAGAGAAATCATTAAGAGATTTGTAAAACTGCACGACATCTAAATAAAGACAAAACAAACAACAACAGAATTTCCAATCCCAGAGTCAGCTGAAGAAGACAGAAACAAAGAACACACAGGTAAACTCTAGAACAGCTAGCAAGACAGAAACAAACCATATCAGGATCCCTACTGAAGCTACCAAGCTGAAACACCACCATTGAAAAGAAAAACCTTTTATCTTAATGCAAGACCAAAGTGGCCACCTTGCCATAAAAGAATAGGTAGGTCAAAAACCTATGATGAAAAGATGTGTCATCCAAACACTAATCAAAAGAAAACTGAAGTAGCTATATTAATACCAGATGATAGAAGATGAGGGGTTAGAGAGCAAAGTTTAGATGCTAGCATTCTGTTCACAAAAATAATGTTGAATATCTAGTGTGGTGATAGGTTAGTTTGATTTCATGTTTCCACATTGAACTTAAATGCTTTAGGTCACTTCAGACCAGATAAATGTATGTGAAAATCATTTATCATTAAAACTCTGAGACGTATTTTTAAGCACATTCAGTCCATATAATAGACATCACGACTATAATTTCTCATGCATTTAATAAAAATATCAAAATGTCTGAAGATCAGGTGGATGGGACAAAAAGAGAGAAATAGAAAAATCGACAGTTCTAATTTGAGCCGTATGTTTGTCTTAGTAATTGACTGAGCAGTAGGTGGAAAGTCACAGTCTAAAGGAACTGAGATCACTATTCCCAACATGCCCTACTAACCATTCAGTGAACACGCCACTCTCCAATCTCCTAATAAAGGTTATTCCAATGACATGTGCACTATACAGCAAGACAGAGAGGTCATATTCTAGCTAGAGAGCAAAGTGTACCACCTAGGAATGAACTAAAATTCAAGTGTATCCTGTGAGTTCAGTGGGATGATATTAGAAACCAAAACTAGAAAAGGGCCCCATTGGGCTTCACAAAGGTGGCAATTAAGGCATTAATCAGTAAATCAGGAAATAATATCACAATAAATTCAGAAAATGGTATGAAACAAAAACACACTATACTAAGTTTCTGAATGGTAACTAAGGCAGGCTTAAAGGAAAATTTATGTCATTAAATCCATATAACAGAAAATGAGACATGATTCTCAAGTAACAATATATAATTCTTCCTTAAGAAAACTATACAAAGAATCACAAATTAAAAACTAAAGTAAATGTTAGTTGAATTAAATAACAAATTTCCAGCCAAAGTGTGTAAGACAAGCAAAAAAATTATAAAATGCTGATATCTGATATAGTATTGAAGACATTAGAAGCATGAATATTTAAATTTTCATAAGGCAATATTTAAAAAGCAATTACAATATATTTTATTCCATAAAAAAATGTGTAAATTCCAACTGAGTTTTAGGATAGCCTGAGCTATACGGTGAGAAACTATCTCAGAAGCAAACCAACAAACAACAGCGGCAGCAAACACAAGGAAAAAAGTAAAAAAGAAAGAATTGACCAATTCCGTGAAAGACACAAACTATCAACATGACCAAAATAAAAGAAATGTCCCTGATAAGATGCTGAATTGACAAATCACAACAAGAAATGAATGGTAAACAATGAGAGTTATTGTCAACCAATGTACCTTGGGTATGTTGTTCTGTGAAATCTGGTATCCCCAAACTTTCAGAACATACAATTCAGCTGGATCAAAAATGAGAACCAGACCTAACAACAGTCACTCAAGGAAGGGAGAAAGGACACTGGACTCTAACACTTACCTCTGAAGTGCTGACTGTTAATAGACTCAGGAGAAGGGACTCACCTTCTTTAGTTGTGTGTGTGTGTTTGTGTATATGTGTGTGTGTGTTTGTGTTTGTGTATATGTGTTTGTGTGTGTGTGTATGTGTGTATGTGTGTGTGTATGCGTGCATGTGTGTATTTACTGCTGGACTCACTAGCCCATACACACAGTCACACAAATAGTCCATACACACACACACACACATCTGTATGCATAAGAGAGACAGAAACAGAGAGACAGACACACAGAGGGAGACACAGAAAGAATAGATAGACAAAGAGACACAGAGACAGAGAGAAAGAGAGACGGTGAAAGTGCATTTCATATATGTTCAAAATTGTTGTAGAACAGATTTAATTAGAATATTTGGAGACATAACTAGTTTTATGTGAATAGTCTTATAAAATTAAGAAGAATGTTTTTCTAACTCCACATATAAGACCAGAACTATTTTAAACCCAAACCATATAGTTGTTACCAGAATGTTAAACCATTCCAATTCACTGATTTTATATATATATATATATATATATATATATATTATATATGTATATATATATATATCTCAATTCTTTATAAATCAAATATTTAATATATTTTTTAACATATTTGAAAAATGTTCATTTTAAATGACCAAAGCATAAAGTAAAAAAGAAAGATAGTGCAGTCATTTAAGTTTTAGAAATTAGAAAATAAATTTTAAGTAGTCCACTATATAAATGGTTAGTATTTAGGAAGTTTCCTCAACTTCATAATAAGTATATAAAGTTATTACAACAAATTATAAAGTGCTGTTATTAAACTAAAGTGCAGGATACTGATCATGCACTCCTAAAGTCACAGAGTTTCTTGCTGGTACTTGGCATCATATTGGAGGTCCTAGCCACTGAAACACAATAAGAATGGAAATTAGAAACCTTTAGGTTAGACGAAAAAGGAAAACTATTGATGTTTTTGTATATTATCCATAACATAGAAAAGCCTAAAGAAGCTATAGAAAAAAACAATGAGGTTAATCTTTGAGATTTTGCAAGGCTATAGGAATTTTGAAACATAGAAATTAGTTATGTTTCTATATGTTATCAATTAACCATATTTAAATGATTTTAAATGGTATCAAAATTATCAAATGCAAATTTATGTAAATTGTATTTAACATTTGTTTGATAATTACCAGGAATTACTAATGAGCCGATCATAGAAATGTGAGATGGACTAAGAGATAAACCATGTCCATGGATAGGGACCAATATTACTAAAATGCAAGTGCATAGCTTTGTCACTTTCAGATCACAGAAAATAATTTCTTTCACTTGGTGAAATAAAATTTCTCAGGAAATTACTGAGTTCTAAATTTGCAAGAAAAAGCAGAGGTGGGATAAAGGGAGGAGGAGACATGTAGATTAGAATTGAGATTTTTAGCAAATGCAAGGCAAATAATAGCGAATGCACAATTCTCATCATCACTAAACATTAATAAAATACAACTTTACATAACAATAGTATGACTTTTCCATGGATATGTAATAGAAAGGCTTTAGATAACTCTGAAAATAACTAGTAAGATCATGATGTGACAAGCCCGGATCACCATCATTATGTGGGTGTGCAGTGGTACAGGGACTTTGAAAAGCACATTTAGAGCCTCATGGGAGTTAAATGTGTGCCTGTGACAGTCGCAACATCATGACATGGTGGTATTTCTTCAAGGACAATGAACTATAGGTCTACATGAAGATTTACATATGAATGCTTGGCTTTATTCACAGTAGCGCCAAAGTGGAAATGTAAAAAGTATATCTGAAGATGGAAATAGAGAAACCAATGGAGGCACAGACACATGGTGGGCTGACCCACAAGGCAAAGGATGTACTCAGGTCCTTCAGAATTATCCTGCCACCTTGACTCTATAGTGCACATCCACCTGCACGGCATCTGAGCTCCAGTGGAAAGGAAAGCACTGGTTGCTGGGAGCCAGGGATGAAGGGAGGAGATTGGCTAAAGAAGGTAAGAGGAGGGTTTTCATCGTGATGGATTGTGTTTCTGTAGCTCCACAATGCTGTGTGATTTCATCGTTCACAGAACAGTATCCTTTATAAGAAAAAATACTTTATATGTAAATTACACTCCATTAAATCCAACCCTAAAAAATGTTAAAAGGAACATCAACCGACCCTTAACAAAACTGTTAGCAATGTACTTAACTATAGTCTTGTCCTTCCAGAGAGCCAGGTAGGAGCCAGAAAAACAACGAAAGTTTTCCTCTTCATGTCTCTTGACATCATTTAGATGGATTGGTAAGGCTTTTGGAGACCACTTGCCTTAAGGTCAAACTTTAGCTAGAGTATTGCTTTGAGCGATGTGTATAAATTGGACAAAATTGTATTTCAGTGAACAAACTTTCATAAAAATACATATCAGTAATAGATAAATAGTAAATAGTACTACAGAATTCAAAGATTCTCTAAAACATTTGGAAAATGTAAAGATTTAGAAATATCTGGAGAGGTTATAGATTAAGTATGAGGCAATGTATGGATATTTGTTGTATTTGGGAATGAGACACTTGGCTTAAAAAAAAAAAGATGAGTTAGTCTGTTAAAATCTAAGCCCCTGTCTTTATTCAATATGCACAGGGATCTGAATAAAATATTCTCCAGCTCTAAATTGAAATTACATTTTCTTAGCCTGACTGCAACTAGGATGTTATTCCCAGAATAAGACAAGACAGAAAACACACTGTTTCCCATACCAAATGCCACGCTGGAGTAATTCTGATAATAATTTGAATTTTGGAGGGAAAACCAGATCTATGAACTCCTGCAGTCCACCTGCCTCTTCGATTCCCATTTCCTGCCCTTTCATCTACTTTGCCAATGCTGACTCAGGACCGTGTTCTTTCTACCAGTAAAATAGATGCTTATATCATCAGATACCTAGACAAATGCTCTTTTTTTAAATTCACTTTATGTCCCAATCACAGGATCATAGCCCCCTTCACTCCTCCCCTCCCAGTCATCCCCCTACAAATCCCTCCTCCTATTTCCCCCCTCCCCTTTTCCTCAGAGAAAGGGACTCCCACTGGGTACCACCCTACCCTGAGACATCTAGTCTCAACAGGTCTAGGCAAAATCCTCCTCTCCCATTGAGGGCTAACCAGGCAGTCAAAGTATTAGGAAAAGGATCCAATGTCAGGAAACAGACAGAGAGAGCCCTAGTTCCACTTGTTAGGGGAACCATGCGAAGACCAAGCTGCACATTAAATAAATAATTCAACATGTACTTCAGTTGCAAGAAACCTGGTGGAATATTAGGGAGCTCTGAAGAGTCAGCACAGAAAACTCTCTTTGTCAAAGAACACATGGGTCATGCGAACTAAAAATCAGTCAAAGTGGTTGCCACTTCCTAAATATATCTGATTAAAACCTTCTATCTCAATAAGCATATTTGCACAGGACTCTTGTAGCCATGGAGGTATTTTTTTAGAGCTAGAGTAATTATCTGGTCATATTGGGTGTTGTCTTAGAATGTGATATTCATTCTAAGTTCACTGTGCGGACTTTGGCTTCAAAGAGCCTGGACACCCTCACTGTGCATTGCCTGCAGGGCACATCTAATGATTACTCCTCCAGCTTGTCTTCTGAGGTTACCAGAAACCTCTCTAGCAGATTTTATTCAGGTGAGCAGATTCTAAGAGTTCAGCTCTCATAGAGACTTGACTGGAATTTGTTGAGACTCTTCAGTAAGAGCTCACTTACTATTGCCTACCCTTATAAAGCACCTTACTTAACATCAGAGAATTCGCAGTAACTGGCAAGAAAGCATTCATTGTCTCAGATACTGTCAGGCCAGGTCTCAGAAGAGACTAGACAATTCATACCTGCTACTTTAGTCCAGTCATAGGCCTCTTTCATTCTGAATAATGTGTTATCTTGAATTAAGATAAAAAGATAGACCTAAGTGCATTGCCATGAAAATTAAATAACTTAAAATCTTTATGCTTTGCTGTGAAGTTCAAATAACTTAAAAATAATTATGCTCCCCATTGAAGGTTAAATGAGTGACATGTAATTCCAGTATGCACTAATATGACATATACAGGTAACACATCCTCGTGGCCTATACATGTAATAAAGAGTAAGTGGGAAAAGTTTAAGCAAGTTTAAAAGACTTTTCTGTGTAATATAAAACTTCCCCTTTGTAGCTTTCATTGTGTCAGAATTTTGTTATCTAAAGAACCAGGAAGATATGTCAGTTGACCTGTTATCTCTCAAAAATAAATAAATAAAAATTTGAGTGTGGTGATGAGTCATCTGAGTAATAATGACAACAATGCCTTGCAAATTTTTTTCCTCACAGTATATCTGATGATATTTTTAATATATTTCGAATATCCAAATATTTTCCTGGAAGTCACTTTCTTTGCTCCTATGAAAGACAATATTGAATTCTTAAAAATTTAATAGAAGCTATGTCTGATGCTATGAACATGTAGTCCCAGCTTCCCAAGAGGCTGAGGCAAGAGACCACCAGTTCTAGGCCAGTCTTGATTACGTCGTGAGTTCCAGGCCTCCTTGAACAGCTTAGTTATACCCTGTCTCAAAATACAGAGTGAAAGCAGACAAGGGCCTCAAGCTCGATGTCAGTGTTTGGCCCACAATTAAAGAAATATTTGTTCATGTATCTAGTAATTAATTATTTGCTTACTTAATTTGTTTGTTTTTATGTGTATGTGTGTATGCATTGGTGTGCTCCTGTCATGACAGACATGTGGAGATCAGAGAACACTTTGTAGCAGTATATTGTCTCCTGCCAACCTGTGAGTATTGGGGATTGAACTCGGGTGCCTGAATGGCTGTCATTCTTTTTGGCTCCAAGTTGTAGGTCCTGACCTAGAACTCAGATTTGTGGAACTTCCCTTGCAGCAGGCTGTCGTTCAGACATGACATGGACTTTCTTAGCCTTTAGTAGAAGGCTTACTGAAAAACCGCCATGAACATTTTAGATGAAAATCTGCCTTTTGTGTTACTTGAATTTGAACTGCACAGGCCTAATGATATGCCCTTTGTTTTGAAAACTACACCAATTTAAGATATCTGCAAGTGAAACTCATAATGCTGAATATGTGATGGATATATACAATTATGGAGTTGATAGTATATTTCAAAATTGAATAGCATATACAAACACTACAACAAAACTTCCGATCTGTCAAACTTCTCTCTACATGGACCATACATGTCATCATTTGCAGCTGAGATACATGTAGACACATGAGAAGTTATTGATACTGAGTCTTAGTGCATAAAGTTACCCACCTGTAGGACGTTCATTACAATTGTAAGTATTTCCTTCCTATCTTTTATATGGATTTCTGATTATATGGAAAGTAGATGTCCCTAATGCCAGACTTGCTTAAGAATCAACTGTATCCTGTAAAGATGAGATGCCCTAGTGTAGAGGAATACCAGGGGGTTCCTTCTCAGAAGTGAAGAAGAGGTGGAATGGAGGAAGAACTCTGTAAAGGGGATGTGGAGGGGAGGCAACATTTGGGATGTAAATAAATAAATGATACTGAAAAAAAATAAACTGTATCTCACTCTATTGTACTCACATAGAACACACATACAAATAGACACACATGTACACACACACACACATACACACACACATACACACACACACACATACACACACACACACACACACACACAGAAATGCTAGAAATAACATTTCTTACTATTAAGGAAGAACACTGAGAGAGCACTAGTTTGTGTGAGGCCCCACAACTAAGAGTGATAAGACAGGATAGAAACCAAAAGAATTCACATGTGTTTTTAAAGATAAAATATATCTTTTGATAGAAAGTATATTGTTTTCCAAGACTACATTGTTACTTTTCTATGGCTGTGATAAAACACCGTGAGTGAGTGAATCTACAGAAGGAAAGTGGTTTTGGGGGAAGGGAGTTACAGTGCCAACACCGTCATGGTGAGGAGCTGTGACAGTGGGCAGGTGTGGCTGCTGGAAGAGCTGAGAGCGCACCTCACAAACCACAGTCAAGAAGCAGAGAACACACTAGGCACGGCCTGAGTCTTTGATCCCTAAAAGCCTGACACAGTGACTGCTTCCTTTACCAAGGCCGCACCTCTTAAACTGTACCACCAGCTGGGGACCAAATATTCCAAAGTATTCAATTGCTTGAGAGTGTGGAGGACGTCTCATCCAAATTATTCTTGCATCTTAGTGATGCTACTCAAGGCTCTATACCTGTGTTCTAATCATGGAAACTTCAAATAAAATTATGTTAGTCCCATTAACCCAAAAATGTCATTCTTAGTGAGAAACTTGCTATTTCACACAGTAGTTAGACATATATACATACATACATACATATATACATATATATAATTTTGAGCTAGACTTAACTATAGTTGTTAGAGTGAAACCATACAAAACTCAAAATGGCACTTACAAAAGTTGAGAGCCACTGGAGAAATCAGGACATTGAACTCAGTAGAGTCTTTGCCCAATGATAAATGTATAAAATCCCATAAACCAGAAGGGAGCCCTGTCATTGATGAAGTACAGAGAAACCCACCTTTCTCTATTAGAAGACCTTTAATACAAATACATATTGTAAAATAATCCCTAAGTGCAAGAGATGTATTGTTTAATACAACGTTCATCAAGAAAATATTGACAGACAAATTCCGTGGCAATCTGTCCATTTGACAAGCCCGTTCACCTCCTGCTTACACTCCATAAAGAAGAGATCTGAAGAGTTCAGTTTTGATTTCCTTTTTGTCCAACTGCGTTGGTATAAAAGTTACTCAGAGCTCAAAGGATTATAACAAATGTGACAAGTATCTAGATGCTGTAACAGTGTCTCCTCGCAAATCCTGATGTTCTTTGCACATTAGCCCCTGAGAGTCGGCTGTCAGCCTCACACCTCCAAGGCTGCTACGCCAGCCAGGTATCTGTCTCCTCAGCATGATTTTGGCCCCTGGGTGCTAACTGAACCTCTCAACTGACCACACACCTGGACAGGTCCTGTAGAATGACAGAAAGCAGCTGCCAAGGGGAAGCCCCCTTGATGCCACCCACCGTTTTCCTGATGTCCTGCCTCCCGTCCCTCCCTCTGCTTCCTTTCCCGCCACCTCTCAGTACAGTTGAACTTTAAGACGCTTAGGAGAGAGGAGAAATAAGACTTTAAATAATTTATTTGGAGAAACATCCAGTGAAGAGGAACAAATCATGTTTCGCTAAAAGAACCGGGCCCTTTGACCCTCCCCTTTTCGCTCCACTACCTGGTGCTGGGGCTGGATTGCATTAGTGAAATTCCCTTTGATGGCATTTTAATATTCTGCCTTGATGACTTTTTAGCAACATTTACTTTCAGAGGTCTCAAGTGTTCCCTCAGAGGAAATGAAACATGTCAAAGCCCATTACAAAAATCAAAATTTAAATACCTCTACCACATTTGCGCTTATATACAATCCCATCAGGCCTTGAGCTGGAACTCAGAACTGTTCATTCTCTCGCTCAGTCAGTAATGAGTACATTTGATGAAGCATCCTGGGGTCAGGGAACACATGTCAGTGATCTAACTTAACCCATTGATTGCTTGGCCACCGAGGACCCCCGCAGGGTTTGATTAAATTGCAACATGCAAATCATTTTCAACTGCACTGAAGGAATTAGATTTGGGGAGGGAGGGCTCTTTTCTTCTTAAACAACTGCAATTCCTGTAAATAATTGGGGGGAGGGATGGAAATACAACATTGTCGAGTAGGTTCTGCGCTCTCTGGGAGTTACTACGTTTGTTTGCCCTATGAATTGACTTATTCAGTTTTCCTCCAATTCCAAGCACTATTAGCCCTTTGTGAAGTGTTGCTTGGAAGGTTGAACTTGCTTAAGTAGTAGTTCATCTTTCTCCTATTACCCACACTCCCTTGGGAAATTTCCACACATTTTTTTGGAAAAGAGTGTTAATTTGTCACCATGAGGCTGGCCCTCGGTGTCTATTGTATGCAAGAGCAAGCCAAGTCACACTTACTTCTGTTTTTCATCACTTGTAAAAGCTCCAGAAACTTAGTCCACAGAGAGACAGCTCAGTGACTGCGAGTGCTGGATGCCCTGGATTCCCAGCACCTCTGTGGCAGCTTAGAACCAGGTATGGCTCCAGTTCCAGGATTTCTGTCACCTTCTACTTTGTTCTTCTGTAGAATTTAAGAGTCCTTCACAATGACCCCACTAGGGAGACAGGATGATAACTTGCCTTCTCCCTTCAAGAGATTTAAGACACCTTCCCTTAAGTGATAACTGATGCAAGTATGGAGATAATGAGAAGTTGTGCTGTGGTGGCAGCTGAGTACTCTTCTCTAGACCTTTGAGCACATCTTTATCATCTTTAAAAAATACTGACTTTATTTTTGATGTTATAATAAAAATTACATCATTTCTTCCTTCCCTTTTCTCCCTCCAAACCTTTCCATATGCCTACGCCTTGATCTCTTTAAAACTCATGGCTCTTTTCATTAATTGTTGAAAAATGTGTGTGTGTGTGTGTGTGTGTGTGTGTGTGTGTGTGTGTGTGTGTGTGTGTGTGTGAGAGAGAGAGTGTGTGTGTGTGTGTGTGTGTGTAAGAGGGGGGTCCTAAGTATATAATTATAACCCACTCAGTTTTGACAATGTTACTCATATGTATGTGTTTTCAGAACTGAACAATAGGTTTTAGATAAGTAATTTTTCTGCATTTCTTCCCTTGGGGAAGACTTTTCTCCTATTCTCAACATGATTTGTCATAGGCCATTCTCATCTCTACCTTAACATGTCTATGCTGTTCTCCTTGTTCAGATCCTGTTAGGCAATCATCTTGGTGTAGCTTGTTGAATTACTTTGAGATACAATCTCATAGCACACTCTCTAACCCGTTGTCTCTTACCATCAATGATCCCTGAGCCTTGGGTATGGGAGTATGTTGTAGCGGTATCGACTGGGCTGCACGCCTCTTCATTTTGATCAATTGTCATTTTTTTGTAGTGGTTTCCATTTGTAGCAAAGTAGTTTCCTTATCTGTGGGGATGAGGAGAGATGTTTAGCGTGCAGTTAGGGATTATGCTGCTTTAGTTTCTTCATGAAGATCCATGACTTCACTATGCCTTGATAGTTTGTAGATTGCCAGAGAACTTCTTCTATTGTTCATAACGAGCAGCCCGGCATGAGAATGCCAGATGGTGAAGACACAGTGTTTCTGAGATTTCCTTAGGACAGCCACCAGCCTGTGCCCTGCTACAAGTTACTCCATATGCTAGAAAACAGCAGTTTTGAGGCTCTTTTTTGTCCTGAGATTTTCAGGTAGCATTTGACTTCGTTCTGAGGATGGGGAATAACTCTGAACTCTGATGAACACATAAATAACTTCTTCTGTCCAACAATATCCCTGAGGTTCAGACTAAAAAGCAATATATTCATAAAAGTAAAAAGGGAGCCACTCTATCCATTTATCCATGTAAACTGGGACTATCAGAGCACGTGAGTATATCACATGATACCAGGAAAACCAGGCCCAATAACTTCTCAGATATACTGGGCTGAGGAAAGATTGGGTTATCAAGGAAAGTAGTAATAGTTGGCAAATTGCTTCCAATTCAAGTCTTATATCTTGTGGATTTATTGTTATTCAATAAGGTATGACATTTTGGAAAGATGCTCCTGATATAGCATGGCCACTACACTCCTTCTAGAATCATGATAGCCTGAGGCTTATCACTAATACTTATCCCAGTCACAGCAGGGATGGGTTAGAGTGTTAATGACCTTTAAGATTTATGTAGTGGTTGTTCTTTTTGCCTACAGTGAGTTTTCACTTAGAATAGTAGTCAACTTCAAATTATTAGCTTCAATCAGTGCTTCTTGCTTCTAATCCCAGTGCAAATAGGTCACTGGAGGGTAAGGACAAACCAGTACTTAGAAAACAAACAAGCATACAGTATGGTGCATGATAAGTCAGTAAGAACTTCTAGATTGAGATGGCTGTGCCTGTACAAATAGATCAGTAGGTAGAGTATTTGCCCATAATTCATGAAGCTTCGAGTCTGACCCTCAATACCACATAAAGCACATATAGGCACATGCTGTGGTCCCAATACATAGGTGGGAGCAGAAGAATCAGGAGTGAGAAACGTCACACTAGGCTCTATAGTTAACTTGAGGCCAGAGGGAGCTATGAGAGAGTCTATCTCAAAATAAAGAATTTTCAGGAAGAAAAGACTCGGCAAAAAGTAAACATAGGATTCTCAATAGGATGCTGGAAATGTAGTAAGAAAGAGGAGAGTAACCATGGAGGAGGTGGACAGGGTGAATCCACAACTGACCATCCGAGAGCAAAGTTGGTAAAAGGCAACTTCACGTCAGCCTTTTCATTATCTAGCCTGGAGCCTGGTGCAACACAGTGCAAGGGAGTCAATGTTTCTGAGCCCGCGGCACATAACCCTGCCCACGGTGAGTGGGAAGAACACTTTTAAAGCTGAGGTATTTGCTTGATGGGGAGAGTGAATGCTACAGAATTTCATAGACACTTAGACATCGGACCAGTTGGCGCTCTCTTCGAGCTGTCTATGTTCATCTCACAAGGGGGAGACCACTACATATATAGCCAAGATGCCGAAACATAATGAGACTGATAAACTCATTCCATTTGAAATGGTTATGAAGACAGGCATCGGCACTCACATTTGACTCTGTGTGGATCCCCTTCCATTTTTTTCCAACTTCACTTCCTGCTCTGGACTCCCAAGCATGGACACATACCCATAGCCTTACTGTAAATCGGCCTTTTTTAGATTCAGTTTAGTCCTCTGTTGTTTCCTATTTTCTATGTAGTTTCCATTAACAGAATGACATCATCTTTTTTTTAAAAACTCCTGATTGTCAGGCACAAACTGTCAACTTTCGTAATCCTTCTGCTGGAAATCAATGAGCGACTCACGCTGTGTCTTTCAACTTCTTCGAGTCTCCGCCAGAGCGTTGAACATCAACCTTCACCTCCGTGCCAACCCCAGCTTTTCCTTACACAGATGTCCTTTCATTAGCACCTTATCTGTACAGACACCTTATCTTCTGTCTTCGCTGGGTTATCCTTGACTGCTTGTCTGCTCGTAGCTGGGGAGGTGAAGATTTAACTGCCGTCTAGAATTGTGATTTGGACTTCCTTATCCATAATTAGGAATGAGTGGAGATGAGATAATGCCATTCGTATGAGTCACAAATGTTTCTTAGTGTGCTTTTTTTCCCCCTATTGAGATCAGTAAACATTAGGTATGTGGTGAGGGCAGAATGCCCCTGACTTTTCCCAGCTTACAGCTGCATGCCTGGCTTGTAAATGTCTCCCTCTTAAATTATGGTCCCAGTGCCATCACTGGAAATGTTGGCAATACTGGTACCATTTCTTTCTACTGAAAACCTTAAAGGTATCAGTGGGGCTCCTTTTTTTGGAACGATTCTTCCTTGCTTGATCGATTTCCAGTGATTCCCTCTCACAGGCTTACCTCAGTGTCCTTTACATCTCTTAGGATTTCTCCATATAGCCCTATTTTTCATTGATTAGTTTTTTTTTCCCTTGACAGGTTCATACATGTGTATAACATATTCTGCTTCCTCTTTACGAGCACCCAATCTTACCCCCTCTACCACCATTCTTCCTACTCAGTCCCATTTACAGGTTCACATGTTTTTTTTTCTTTGCTGTTAATCTATGAAATTAGGAGAGGATGACTACTTTCACTGGTCAGCATGAAAAGATGTCACTTATGTTCAGGAGTTAGGCCTGGGAAGTGACATAGTATCTGGCCAGGGCCAAGGAAATATAGAGACAAAACTACAGTTCTTAATTGTCTTTGAATAAAGAGGAGCGTTGTCCTTCGCACTGCACCGTGGGAGGGTGTAGAAATTTGGAACACTGAAATAAAGACAGAATTAAAGCCAGAGTGAAGCAGACAGAAGGCAGTTCAAGTGCGCCTCCTACTGTTCTGTTGCCTACTCTGAGTAAGTTTTCGGAAACAAGAAACAAGCAAAAAGCACCAAAAAAAACAGAAGAAAGAAAAGAAAAGAAAAAAGAACCATTCTATTGTTATTATCTGTGTCTAAAACAATTTTATCTGAAATCTGACTTATTACAAGATTTCCATCTTAAGAAATTGGAAGAGTAAGAAAAGAAATGAAGCTCACTAGACAGATAGTTGATGTCAGTTCTCTACCAAAATTACGTGTGGTAATTCCCCTTTCTGTTTCCAAAGGGTTTTTTTTTTCTTAATGTAATAAAACCTGTCTAAGTGGAAAAAATTAATTATGTCAGATAACTTAGAAAAATCAAAGTATAATACACATAGAACCTCCTACAAATAATTTAGGGATATCTCCTAAATTAAACTTAACAAACACATCTAGTTCATTGTCTCTGAAGGAAGAGTTCTAGAAGAATTTGTTTATGATATGCAATGATTGGATCCTGTTTTATTGGAAGCCATACACTACATGTGTATCAGAACTTTTCATGAAGAGTAATTTAGATTTTATGGTGTCTTTATAGTTATCCAGGCAAGCAAATTCCTCCATGAACTTATCAAATGGTATAAATTTCCGTCTTGAGTCTGATTCATCTTTAGCGAGATGACTCTTGAAGGAACTTCCAAGTAAGAAAAGGGATGTTCCTCAGGCAGATTGCACAGGAAAGTCAATGGAGGATTTGAGGACTGCTAGCCCCTTCTCTTACCATGTCCACATAATACACTCTCAGGTGTTATCCCAATGAAAAATTAATGTGCTCATCATCTGCGGTAGTTTTATCAACCTGATCAGAGACCTGTCTATGGGTTCTCTGACCCACTACTGTCTCTCATTGATCTCCGTCCTGGCCCTCACATATATTACAAATCCCTGGAGCGGCACATCGTACTGCTCTTCTGTAACGTGAATTTATGCTAATGGCTGCCTGCATATGCTTATATCACATATCTATATTAAGCTTAATAGTCTGTTACATTGCTTCTTAACCCTGTGTCCACACATGATTAACTTCCCTGATTTCTTTCAAAACCATTATTAACACAGTGCAGAATTTCACTCAACATGTCAAAGTCTCTGCCAGAGTCAGGCTTGACTGTACAACCCCTCTCTGCTATTGCAAGAAAAAAATACATAAAAATTAAAGATGTGTGAAGACATACTCCCTTCTGTCTATTTATGAACCTAGACCTGGCCAAAGCTTAAAGTCCAAACCCATTCTCAGAAAACAATCTTCCTGATTTATCATCTATGGTTAAACACATTAGGAAATACTGGGAATCCGTTATAGTGGACCAGGAAGGGGCAACCTGGTACATCTTATGTTTTTGGTTGTGCCTAGCCTTTTCCAGCTCAGTCTGGTATATTTTGAGGCAAACAATTAGTAATGTTTTATCCCCATTCTGTCTTTGAGGAATTTCAGAGTTTGGCATTAATATATGTGAAACATATTGTTTAAACCCGCTAGTTGATTTTAAATGAGTGAATTGAAAGCTTTGAGAATAATTCTTCTTGTACTGTAGATTTTAGGATAAGTCAATGAAGGCAACTTAAGTATCAGAGATTCCTTAAAAATAATTTTAAAGAACATGTTAACAACTATCATAAGTGCATTTAAAAATATTTTATAGGCTTGTAGAAACTCCTTGAAGAAATCTCAAATATTCTGGAAAGATCATAGTTTAAAGTGAATTAGGTAGCCTCAAGGAGTAGAATTTCCTTAAAAATTAGGTTTTTATAAATATAAGAACAATAGGAATTTGCTATTAAGATTAAGGGAACATGGGTTACTATTTCAGTCAAATATATGTGGACAATAAAGTTTGTCTATAGGCAATAAACTTTGAAAAAATAAGGTGTGATTGGAGGCTGCAGCAATTCCTACAAGGTAAGAGCATTTGTTATTCTTGCAGAAGACCTAGGTTTGGTTCCCAGCACCCACATGTTGGTTCAGCACTGTTTTTAACTCCAGTTCAAAGGGGTATGATTCTGACTTCTGGTTTCCTTGCCACCAAGCACATATATGGTACACATATATACATTCAGACAAATCTCTCTCTCTCTCTCTCTCTCTCTCTCTCTCTCTCTCTCACACACACACACACACACACACACACACACACACACATATATATATATATGTATATAATAAAATTAAAGTTGATACCTCTATGGATGACAAAAGGTCAAAACTTACTGGTTTTCCAGAATGGTATTTGCTAGTAGTCCTTCCATTATAAATAATAAATGGATAATATGTTTTTTCAAAATGTATCCATTTATTATTTATGCACAATATGGCTATTTATATTCTTGATATATGATACATACAATGCTTCCATAAACATACTTTTGATATTCAAACAAAATGATATGATATGAGAAGCAATCTCCATACATATGTACTTCTGAGGTCTAGATCCACTATCTCCCGTATTTACATCTAGATTACATAGTGGTCATATAACCAGTGCCTTAAAAATGAAATATGAAGGACCTCAAGAATACAATTAAATTTGCATGGATCTGGAACTTGGATCTTTGGATCTCACTTTTCTCAAATACAAAACGGAAATATAATCTTTCTGGATCATGTGTGTAGCCTATGCGTATATGCTATACGGATAATGTTACTCAATACATACACTTCATGATTTGTGAGCAGAGAGCTCTTCTGAAATCACTTTCAAGGTCTGGCTATCATTCCTGATTTTGAGTTGTTCCTACTTCTCTTAAAAGAGGTTGGACTTCTTTTCATTCATTCCTAGAGCGTGCCACTCTCTAAGGCTGTCAGGTTTTACCAAAGAAAAAGAGATGAGAGAGGAGAGCTCTTAGAAGATGGCTCAATCAATAAAGTGTTTTACATAAACACATGGAGACTTAATTTCAGAATCCCGTCACCCATGTAAAAAGCCAGGCATAGTGGGATACGCCTATAATTTCAGCACCAAGGAGCTGCAGAGACTTGAATTTCCCTTGGTCTCTCTAACCAGTTTATCTGATCTGCAAACTCCATATTCATTGAGAGACTCTGTCTCAAAAAATAAAGAAATAAATAAAACATGTGAAGAGTAATTAAGGAAAACAGATACCAACCTCTGGCTGCAAAATATACCTGCAACCATGTTTGTGCACAAATGACAGAGACATAATACAGAATAATCAAATTCCGTTTGCACATCAAAGCATGCCAGCTTTCTGCGGTAAATGCTTTTCAGGGAAATCACTCTTAGGTTCTATCACCCTGGAGATCCATTCCCTACAGTCACCACTCTAGGTTTACCTCCATGCTATTAATCCTGAATTCCATACTATGGAACATTAGATAAACTTTCAACCTCTAGATTAGACTAGACAGATTTTAAAATTCCAAATTTAGTCATTTTTCCTCCTGTTAATTTCTTTCCTTCCCATTGGAAAAAATGTTATTAAGTGCTAATCCTTAGACTGGTACATGGAGTTGCATGGAGGGGCACACTAGACATTTGTCCTTATTAGAGGAATAAGGACTACACTCTACAGTTTCCCAGAGGAAGGCTGTGAATTGTGCTTTTTTCATAAACACTCATAGAAGACTGTTTAATGATCTTTTATTAGGCTTTAATTACATCCTTACACAGAACTGGTTATACTTAGTCCAGGGATTGCAAACATGTGCTAATATGGATAGGACAGTTACCAGATATGATTCACTAAAGTGATTAACCATGTTTTGTAGGTGCTGGCTTCCAGAAAGTCCAGTGCCTAGTTCTCATGCCTCTTGCTGCCAAAGGAACTACTTACTTTGCAAGAAATCTTGAAATATTTCTGATGTGAAATATTCTAATTTTTGAAAATGATATTTCATGTGCAAAATCATAATAAAGCAGTTTGGAGACCTGTGTGTTTGAAGGTTTTGGGTTACAGCTTCTTCATATGCCACCATCAAATGAAATCCCAAGATCCCTGTTTGGTGCCATTTACAGAAGACCTCGTGGGCCCATCAGGCCTGCAGCACACTTAATTTGAGGTTAAATCCCATTGCGTGTTGGTGTCTAAATATAAGGAAAAGCGTGTCTTGGGGCTTCTTCAAATATTTGAGGGAAAGGTGGTCTGCTGAAGATCCCATCGAACCTATATTACCGTGAAAGGCTGTTGCTAAGTTTCTATATTTTGTCAGCCTACTGCATAAAGCACTTTATTTTCTTCATTAGGTGCATTGTTCATCTGAGCCAAGGTGCTATGTCATGTCGGCTTACATTAACAAATGGTGTGCATGGTCAGGTTTTACTCCTATTGATCCTTGTAGCTTTAACTCTGAGATTGCTAAATATCAAGGCACATCTATTGACTCAATATATCATATTACCTGCAGGAAGGGAATTCCATCAAAATCTACTTTTCAAAATGAAAATGTGAAGGTTCAAAGGTCCTATTTAAATAGAGAACTTCTGAAGTTCTCTATTTAAAAAGGCCGCCTATATGGTTTGGGAGTGTAGTTCAGTAGTAGAGCACTTTAGTGCATGTTCCTGATTCCCTCTCCAGTACCACAGAGGGGTGGGGGGGGAGCTTATACGATGTTTTTTCTAATTGACATTGTTATGGGACAAGAAACACACAAGGCATATATTAACAAGCATTTCATACTAAAGTAATAATACAATATGCTTCTCATTTGTTTATTATGTATAGATATAATGCACAAACTGTGCAGATTAAATGTGTCTGGTTGGACAGTATTTTATTTTTCTATGCCCCAATATTTATGTCAAAAACATATGCGATGCATATGCTAAATAAATATGAGAAAACATGTTTGCTATCAGATCAAAAATATCTCTGGTAATGGAACACGTTTTCATTTTCATAAGGATGTTTTATTAGAGCTCAGAGCTAAATAAATGATTCATAATCCTTGAACCCTGAGACATCTTCCTGTGAACGCGCCGGCTTCATTTCCCTTCTCTTGTCTCTGAAAGCCCATGTGTGCACTGCACGAATTTATATGAAACAAAATGCTTGGGAGAGCCCTTTCACACCACATTACATTAATGGGACCATAAGACTTTTTTTTTAAGCCAACATTTCAAATGACTGCCTGCTAATTCCAAATTGCCTTTCACATTGCCCGTGTTTCTCATTTTCGAGTCTGCTGCAGATTCACAAAATAAAAATGGTAGGAACAGCCACAATACGAATTTTAGTAAGCCAGGAGTAAGTTCTAGCTAATCCTAGTATGCTTTAGTCAGTCCTAGAGAATGTGAAAAACTAGTCTCCAGCAATGGGTAAATTATTTTGTCAGTCAACATGAATCTTTTTCAAGAATATTTTGCTATATATTTAATGACTAAATACTGTTTGGTAGTCCATGGGCAGTTATTCCAACAAGCATGGTATTAACCCTGATATTTTTATTTAATATTTTCTTTTCCACTTCCCCCTTAAACCTCTTTATATCACTGATATGCACATCTATCAGTGAATTTTATTTAATAAACTTACTATTTAGATAAAATATAGGGGGAAGACATAGGATTTCAGGGCAGAGGAGGGAATATGGAGAGAAATATCTATCAGCAACAAACCTTTCAAAAACAGGCATATGGAAACTTACTAGAGAAGCTTCCTGAAATACATACATACGTACACATATAAAGTTGAGTTGAAATGTACTCACTTTTCAGCTGGGTGACAAATCTCTACTAAACAGCACAGGCTAAGAAATGGAAAACCACGTGCTAGGAGTAAGTTTTCTATTTTGGATATTTTATTTAGTAAGAACTCATACAATCCAAATACCACAGGCTATTGCAATTGCTTTTCTTACCCTTCAGAACTTTGTGGTAAGACTCTATTGCTGAAGACAGATCATGGACAAACCAAGCTGGTACTGACTAGAAACTTTATCTCGTGCTGAAGATGCTACACAAGATGCTGAAGGAAAAAGTAACCATCAGTCTCTGTAGACTCTGATAGCTGCAAACATGACATGTCTGGCAAGATATGTCCACTGAATATAGTGGTGTGACTGTCATGGGGTATTCATCCACTTTTTACTATATTTACAGCCTCCTGGACAAATTGAAACACACTCATGGCACTACTATGAAAGCCAAGAGCTTCAGTTACAGACTAGGTAATGTGACTAAAGACCCTGAAAAGAATCTACTACTGTATTTCTCTTAAGTAGACACAGCACTAAACTAATGTTTACTTATCGTACTGTCTCTAAATGTATGCATCTCTCAAACCTTAGCAGAGAAGCTTCTGAAGTAAGTGTTGATTCACACAGGCACTCAAAAATACACACGGGGAAGAAAATAATGGAATACAGGATGCTCAGCCCTATAGAACATCTATATCATGACCCCCTCCTGACATAGTGACCTGCAATCTTAGCACTTGATATCTAGATAAAGAAATGAGAAATTCCAGGTCATCCTTACCTACTTGAAATATTTGAGATCATGTAATAGAATGATATTTCAAAAAACAAAAACCAAACAAGCAAACAAAAAGAAAGAAAGATAGAAAGGAAGGAAGGAAGAAAGAAAGAAAGAAAGAAAGAAAAAAAGAAAGAGAGAGAGAGAAGAAAGAAAGAAAGAAAGAAAGAAAGAAAGAAAGAAAGAAAGAAAGAAAGAACGAACGAACGAACAAATGTTGCACAAATATTTGTCTTTGCTACTTTTGACTCTGGCTTGGAGAAATGCCACTCAGCAAATTAAGTGTTACACATATCTAACTGTGAACAAAAATACATTCAACACATATAGTTCTTTCACATGATCCTTGTTACTCTTTTCTTCCTCTGATAAAAAGCATGGATCAAAAATATCTCAGATATGAAGGGTTTATTCTATATTTTATTTATATGTCATGGTCCTTCATTGAAAGAATTCAATGAAGACTCAAACTGAGTAAGCACTGAAGCAGAAGCCATAGGAAATGCTCCTGCTCACTGACTTGCTCTACATGGTTCAATCAGCTTGCTTTCCTACACAACCCAGAACCACCACCTGCCCAGTGAGCTGGGCCCTCCAACATAAGACATTCATTTAGAAAATAACCCCAAGGACTTTCCTAGAGGCCAAATTATTAGAAGCAATTTCCCAGTTGAGGTTTCTTTTCTCAAATAACTCAAGCTTGTCTCAATTTGGAAAACAAAAACAAAACAACTAGCCAGCACATATAGTAATATTTTTTCAACATGAGTTGTTTTAGCACTCATGAAGGAAACACGTACTCAAAAGAAACCTTTTGCTATTTGTATCTGAACTTCTGTCTACCATTTTAGTTTAAGATAACTGACAACCAATAATTAGTTCTTTTAAAATTATACCCGTTTCTCTCATTTGAAATCAGTTGTAGACTGAATGAAAAGAGCCCTCATTGGATCATAGGCAGTAGCACTCTTAGGGGCGTGGTCTCCTAGAGTAAGTGTTTCCCTGGGGTTAGGCTTTGGGGTTTCAGAATCTCAAGCTAGGCCCAGGGTCACTCTCTTTTCCTGCTGCTTGCTGATCAATATGGAGAACTCTTGACACCATCTACAATGCCACATCTTCCTGAGTAACGCCATGTTTTCTGCCATGACTATAGATTATGGACTAAACCTCTGAACTGTAAGCCAGCCCCAATTAAATGTTTTTTCTTTACAAGAGTTGCCATGTGGTGATGGTTTCTTTTTCACAACAAAACCCTAAGACACTTACTTGCATGCTGTGTGAAATGCAAGGCTGGGAAATGTATGCCCTGTGTTCCACAGAGCTTGCTGAAGTAGCAGAAGAGGGATGTCAGATTTGTTACAAAGCAAATTGAGTTGTTGTTGCTGGTTTTTTCTTACTGTTCCAATAGCAATTGAGCAATCAGGAAAAACTTTCCATCACTCAAAGATGAAACAAGTAGGTATATGTAACCCAATGGGATTAATGCTTTTACTGGCTATTCTCTGAGACAAAAGGAATATGGGGGTGAAAGCAGATACAATCCTACAAAGTTCAGGGCAGCATGGTAGAGTGCTATGGGGATTGAGTGAATTGCATGGAAGAATAAAAAATGGAAAGGGAAATTAGACTTTCCACTAGTGGAAAAAAATGACTGGGTGACTCTGGGATGTGTTACAACAAGCTCCTGAATAAAATAAATAGAAAGTATTTTTCAGGCTGTGGGGATTGAATGAATGCAATCAATCTTCCTTGTGTGGGAACTACCTGCAAGCTCCCTCTAGCGAATTGAAAACCTCAAAGCAACTCAACCTATAAGCAATAGCTAGATTTGAACAATGACCACTGAGCCAGGACAATCATTGGAACCCAACTCGTCACATCCATAGCTACGCTGCAGTTTGTTGTGAGGGTCCGCCGAAGGAAGGTACATTTCAGCCATATTTTCTTCCTTTCTTCCCTTTCGTTATTAACCACATACATACAAACATGCACACATAGAGTGTATCACTTTCTTCATAGGACTACCACATTATTTTCAATATAAAAAATCTAAATAATGACACTGATTTGGGGGTGAGTATCTGGGTCATTAGGTGTGCTCACAATTCAATCAGAAAACCTGAGTTTGGCTCCCCAGTACCTACATAAATGAGTATGGCAGTGAGTATTTGCAAGGCTACTGCTTCTATAGAACGATGAAGACAGAGGCAAAAGTCCCAGCATCTATTGGCCAGTTATCCTGGGGGACTACAGCAGTGGACAAGAGGCCTTGTCTCAAACAAGGTGGAATGTGAAGATCATCATGTGGGTTATCTTCTGACCCCAACATGCATCCCTGGCACATGTGTGCTCACATCACACACACACACACACACACACACACACACACACACAAACACACACACACACACACAGAACAGAGAGACAGAGAGAGACAGAAACAGAGACAGAGACAGGGAGACAGAGAGAGAATTGATATATAGAGAGATATCAATATAGAGAAGAGATAGAGATATATATCTGCATCTATAGAAACATAATTTAAATTAATGGTGTAAGTATATGGTTTATTTTTTTTTTTTTTTTTTTATTTTTTTTTTTTTTTTTTTTATTAACTTGAGTATTTCTTATGTACATTTCTTGAGTGTTATTCCTTTCCGGTTTCGGCAAACATCCTTCCTCCCCCTTCCTTATGGGTGTTCCCCTCCCCACCCACCCATTGCCGCCTCCCCCTGACAGTCTAGTTCACTGGGGTTCAGTCTTAGCAGGACCCAGGGCTTCCCCTTCCACTGGTGCTCTTACTAGGATATTCATTGCTACCTATGAGGTCAGAGTCCAGGGTCAGTCCATGTATAGTCTTTAGGTAGTGGCTTAGTCCCTGGAAGCTCTGGTTGCTTGGCATTGTTGTACATATGGGGTCTCAAGCCCCTTCAAACTCTTCCAGTTCTTTCTCTGATTCCTTCAACGGGGGTCCCGTTCTCAGTTCAGTGGTTTGCTGCTGGCATTCGCCTCTGTATTTGCTGTATTCTGGCTGTGTCTCTCAGGATCGATCTACATCCTGCTCCTGTCGGTCTGCACTTCTTTGCTTCATCCACCTTGTCTAATTGGGTGGCTGTATATGTATGGGCCACATGTGGGGCAGGCTCTGAATGGGTGTTCCTTCAGTCTCTGTTTTAATCTTTGCCTCGCTCTTCCCTGCCAAGGGTATTCTTGTTCCCCTTTTAAAGAAGGAGTAAAGCCTTCACATTTTGATCATCCGTCTTGAGTTTCATTTGTTCTAGGCATCTAGGGTAATTCAAGCATTTGGGCTAATAGCCACTTATCAGTGAGTGCATACCATGTATGTCTTTCTGTGATTGGGTTAGCTCACTCAGGATGATATTTTCCAGTTCCAACCATTTGCCTCTGAATTTCATAAAGTCGTTGTTTTTGATAGCTGAGTAATATTCCATTGTGTAGATGTACCACATTTTCTGTATCCATTCCTCTGTTGAAGGGCATCTGGGTTCTTTCCAGCTTCTGGCTATTATAAATAAGGCTACGATGAACATAGTGGAGCACGTGTCTTTTTTTATATGTTGGGGCATCTTTTGGGTATATGCCCAAGAGAGGTATAGCTGGATCCTCAGGCAGTTCAATGTCCAATTTTCTGAGGAACCTCAGACTGATTTCCCAGAATGGTTGTACCAGTCTGCAACCCACCAACAATGGAGGAGTGTTCCCTTTCTCCACATCCTCGCCAGCATTTGCTGTCACCTGAGTTTTTGATCTTAGCCATTCTCACTGGTGTGAGGTGAAATCTCAGGGTTGTTTTGATTTGCATTTCCCTGATGACTAAAGATGTTGAACATTTCTTTAGGTGTTTCTCAGCCATTCGGCATTCTCAGCTGTGAATTCTTTGTTTAGCTCTGAACCCCATTTTTAATAGGGTTATTTGTCTCCCCTGCAGTCTAACTTTTTTTGAGTTCTTTGTATATTTTGGATATAAGGCCTCTATCTGTTGTAGGATTGGTAAAGATCTTTTCCCAATCTGTTGGTTGCCGTTTTGTCCTAACCACAGTGTCCTTTGCCTTTACAGAAGCTTTGCAGTTTTATGAGATCCCATTTGTCGATTCTTGATCTTAGAGCATAAGCCATTGGTGTTTTGTTCAGGAAATTTTTCCAGTGCCCATGTTTCCAGATGCTTCCCTAGTTTTTCTTCTATTAGTTTGAGTGTGTCTGGTTTGATGTGGAGGTCCTTGATCCACTTGGACTTAAGCTTTGTACAGGGTGATAAGCATGGATCGATCTGCATTCTTCTACATGTTGACCTCCAGTTGAACCAGTACCATTTGCTGAAAATGCTATCTTTTTCCATTGGATGGATTTGGCTCCTTTGTCAAAAATCAAGTGCCCATAGGTGTGTGGGTTCATTTCTGGGTCTTCAATTCTGTTCCATTGGTCTATCTGTCTGTCTCTGTACCAATACCATGCAGTTTTTATCACTATTGCTCTGTAATACTGCTTGAGTTCAGGGATAGTGATTCCCCCTGAAGTCCTTTTATTGTTGAGGATAGTTTTAGCTATCCTGGGTTTTTTGTTATTCCAGATGAATTTGCAAATTGTTCTGTCTAACTCTTTGAAGAATCGGATTGGTATTTTGATGGGGATTGCATTGAATCTGTAGATCGCTTTTGGTAAAATGGCCATTTTTACTATATTAATCCTGCCAATCCATGAGCATGGGAGATCTTTCCATCTTTTGAGGTCTTCTTCAATTTCTTTCTTCAGAGTCTTGAAGTTCTTGTTGTACAAATCTTTTACTTGCTTGGTTAAAGTCACACCGAGTACTTTATATTATTTGGGTCTATTATGAAGGGTGTCGTTTCCCTAATTTCTTTCTCGGCTTGTTTCTCTTTTGTGTAGAGGAAGGCTACTGATTTATTTGAGTTAATTTTATACCCAGCCACTTTGCTGAAGTTGTTTATCAGCTTTAGTAGTTCTCTGGTGGAACTTTTGGGATCACTTAAATATACTATCATATCATCTGCAAATAGTGATATTTTGACTTCTTCTTTTCCGATCTGTATCCCCTTGACCTCCTTTTGTTGTCTGATTGCTCTGGCTAGAACTTCAAGAACTATATTGAATAAGTAGGGAGAGAGTGGGCAGCCTTGTCTAGTCCCTGATTTTAGTGGGATTGCTTCAAGTTTCTCTCCATTTAGTTTAATGTTAGCCACTGGTTTACTGTATATGGCTTTTACTATGTTTAGGTATGGGCCTTGGATTCCTATTCTTTCCAGGACTTTTATCATGAAGGGGTGTTGAATTTTGTCAAATGCTTTCTCAGCATCTAATGAAATGATCATGTGGTTTTGTTCTTTCAGTTTGTTTATATAATGGATCACGTTGATGGTTTTCAGATATTAAACCATCCCTGCATGCCTGGGATGAAGCCTACTTGATCATGGTGGATGATTGTTTTGATGTGCTCTTGGATTCGGTTTGCCAGAATTTTGTTGAGTATTTTTTGCGTCGATGTTCATAAGGGAAATTGGTCTGAAGTTCTCTTTCTTTGTTGGGTCTTTGTGTGGTTTAGGTATAAGAGTAATTGTGGCTTCATAGAAGGAGTTGGTAGTGCTCCATCTCTTTCAATTTTGTGGAATAGTTTGGATAATATTGGTATGAGGTCTTCTATGAAGGTCTGATAGAATTCTGCACTAAACCCGTCTGGACCTGGGCTCTTTTTGGTTGGGAGACCTTTAATGACTGCTTCTATTTCCTTAGGAGTTATGGGGTTGTTTAACTGGTTTATCTGTTCATGATTTAACTTCAGTACCTGGTATCTGTCTAGGAAATTGTCCATTTCCTGCAGATTTTTCAAGTTTTGTTGAATATAGGCTTTTATAGTAAGATCTGATGATTTTTTGAATTTCCTCTGAATCTGTAGTTATGTCTCCCTTTTCATTTCTGATTTTGTTAATTTGGACACACTCTCTGTGTCCTCTCGTTAGTCTGGCTAAGGGTTTATCTATCTTGTTGATTTTCTCAAAGAACCAACTTTTGGTTCTGTTGATTCTTTCTCGGTCCTTTTGTTTCTACTTGGTTGATTTAGGCTCTGAGTTTGATTATTTCCTGCCTTCTCCTCCTGGGTGTATTTGCTTCTTTTTGTTCTAGAGCTTTTAGGTGTGCTGTCAAGCTGCTGACATATGCTCTTTCCTGTTTCTTTCTGCAGGCACTCAGCGCTATGAGTTTTCCTCTTAGCACAGCTTTCATTGTGTCCCATAAGTTTGGGTATGTTGTACCTTCATTTTCATTAAATTCTAAAAAAAGTTTTTAATTTCTTTCTTTATTTCTTCCTTGACCAGGTTATCATTGAGTAGAGCATTGTTCAATTTCCACGTATATGTGGGCATTCTTCCCTTATTGTTATTGAAGACCAGCTTTAGGCCGTGGTGGTCCGATAAAGCTTCGCATGGGATTATTTCTATCTTTCTGTACCTGTTGAGGCCCGTTTTTTGACCAATTATATGGTCAATTTTGGAGAAAGTACCATGAGGAGCTGAGAAGAAGGTATATTCTTTTGCATTAGGGTAGAACGTTCTATAAATATCCATTAAGTCCATTTGGCTCATGACTTCTCTTAGTCTGTCTATGTCTCTGTTTAATTTCTGTTTCCATGATCTGTCCATTGATGAGAGTGGGTGTGAAGTCTCCTACTATTATTGTGTGAGGTGCAATGTGTGTTTTGAGCTTTAGTAAGGTTTCTTTTACGTATGTAGGTGCCCTTGTATTTGGGGCATAGATATTTAGGATTGAGAGTTCATCTTGGTGGATTTTTTCCTTTGATAAATATAAAGTGTCCTTCCTTATCTTTTTTGATGACTTTTAGTTGAAAATTGACTTTATTTGATATTAGAATGGCTACTCCAGCTTGCTTCTTCCGACCATTTGCTTGGAAAGTTGTTTTCCAGCCTTTCACTCTGAGGTAGTGTCTGTCTTTGTCTCTGAGGTGTGTTTCCTGTAGGCAGCAGAATGCAGGGTCCTCGTTATGTATCCAGTTTGTTAATCTATGTCTTTTTATTGGGGAGTTGAGGCCATTGATGTTGAGAGATATTAAGGAATAGTGATTATTGCTTCCTGTTATATTCATATTTGGATGTGTTATGTTTGTGTGCTTTTCTTCTCTTTGCTTTGTTGCCAAGACGATTAGTTTCTTGCCTCTTCTTGGGTATAGCTTGCCTCCTTATGTTGGGCTTTTA
The DNA here is from genome assembly GCF_011064425.1 of Rattus rattus. NCBI lineage: Eukaryota > Metazoa > Chordata > Mammalia > Rodentia > Muridae > Rattus > Rattus rattus. The sequence goes on along the minus strand of NC_046155.1, from coordinate 128,738,835 downwards.
CCATTTATTATCCTTTGTAGTGCTGGATTTGTAGAAAGATATTGTGTAAATTTGGTTTTGTCATGGAATATCTTGGTTTCTCCATCTATGTTAATTGAGAGTTTTGCAGGATACAGTAGCCTGGGCTGGCATTTGTGTTCTCTTAGGGTCTGTATGACATCAGTCCAGGATCTTCTGGCCTTCATAGTTTCTGTCGAAAAGTCTGGTGTGATTCTGATAGGTCTGCCTTTATATGTTACTTGACCTTTTTCCCTTCCTGCTTTTAATATTCTTTCTTTATTTTGTGCGTTTGGTGTTTTGACTATTATGTGACGGGAGGTGTTTCTTTTCTGGTCCAATCTATTTGGAGTTCTGTAGGCTGCTTGTATGCCTATGGGTATCTCTTTTTTTAGGTTAGGGAAGTTTTCTTCTATGATTTTGTTGAAGATATGTACTGGTCCTTTGAGCTGGGAGTCTTCACTCTCTTCTATACCTATTATCCTTAGGTTTGATCTTCTCATTGAGTCTTGGATTTCCTGTATGTTTTGGACCAGTAGCTTTTTCCGCTTTACATTATCTTTGACAGTTGAGTCAATGATTTCTATGGAATCTTCTGCTCCTGAGATTCTCTCTTCCATCTCTTGTATTCTGTTGGTAAAGCTTGTATCTACAGCTCCTTGTCTCTTCTTTTGGTTTTCTATATCCAGGGTTATTTCCATGTGTTCTTTCTTGATTGCTTCTATTTCCACTTTTAATTCCTTCAACTGTTTGATTGTGTTTTCCTGGAATTCTTTCAGTGATTTTTGTGTCTCCTCTCTATGGGCTTCTACTTGTTTATTTATGTTTTCCTGGAATTCTTTCAGGCATTTTTGCGATTCCTCTCTGTAGGCTTCTACTTGTTCTCTAAGGGAGTTCATCATGTCTTTCTTGAAGTTCTCCAGCATCATGGTCAAATATGATTTTGAATCTAGATCTTGCTTTTCTGGTGTGTTTGGATATTCCATGTTTGTTTTGATGGGAGAATTGGGCTCCGATGGTGCCATGTAGTCTTGGTTTCTGTTGCTTGGGTTCCTGCGCTTGCCTCTCGCCATCAAATTATCTCTAGTGTTACTTTGTTCTGCTATTTCTGACAGTGGCTAGACTGTCCTATAGGCCTGTGTGTCAGGAGTGCTGTAGACCTGTTTTCCTCTCTTTCAGTCAGTTATGGGGACAGAGTGTTCTGCTTTCGGGCATGTAGTTTTTCCTTTCTACAGGTCTTCAGCTGTTCCTGTGGACTTGTGCCTTGAGTTCACCAGGCAGGTCACTTGCAGCAGAAAAGTTGGTCTTACCTGTGGTCCCGAGGCTCAAGTACACTGGCGGGGTGCTGGCCTGGGGCTCTCTCTGGCCGCAGCGACCAGGAAGATCTGCGCCGCCCCTTCCGGGAGCCTCCGTGCACCAGGGTTCCAGATGGATTCTGGTGCTTTCCTCTGGAATCAGTAATGTGTGCAGAGAGCAGTCTCTTCTGGTTTCGCAGGCGTGTCTGCCTCTCTGAAGGTTTAGCTCTCCCTCCCATGGGATTTGGGTGCAGAGAACTGTTTATCCGGTCTGTTTCCTTCAGGTTCCGGCGGTGTCTCAGGCAGGGCTCCTGCCGCTCCTGGGCCCTCCCCCACAGGAACCCAGAGGCCTTGTACAGTTTCCTCTTGGGCCAGGGATGTGGGCAGGGGTGGGCAGTGTTGGTGGTCTCTTCCGCTCTGCAGCCTCAGGAGTGCCCACCTGACCAGGCGGTAAGGTCTGTCTCCCACGGGCTCTGGGAGCAGAGAGCTGCTGCGGGCAGGATCCACGGTGTGGGACTTCCGTAAACACAGGGCGTGCCCGGTCCTAGAGGAATTCTGCCTCTGTTTGTCCCGATTCCACCAGGCAAGTCACTTGCAGCAGATAAGTTATTCTTACCTGTGGTCCCGAGGCTCAAGTTCGCTCTCGGGGTGCTGCCCACGGGCTCTCCGCGGCGGCAGCGACCAGGAAGATCTGCGCCCAAGTATATGGTTTATTATTTATAGATTCAATGATGGTAGATGGTTTTTTGGATATCTCTGCATTCTTTACTTTCAACATATACACATTAAGTGTGTAATATAGAAGATATTTCACTAATCAAAGATGAAATATTAGCGATTTCCCCCCCCCAATAATTAACTAATCTCACCATGAAGAACTCATATGTGTGGAAAGCCAAAACTTTTTAAGAAAATCTTAAGGAATGTACATGTGATCAACATTTTAGTAATCTTGCCTAGCATGTATGATGTCCTGTCCTCTAGCTTTCTCAGAAAAAAAAATTAATTAAAGATCTTCTTCATCACAAACACATGCAATGATCTCCCTTCCTATTACTAAAGAGAATACTGTTTGTATCTTCATTGATAAGCTAGTGGCATTAGGGTAAGCCTATGCATTGGAAATATTCACTAAACATGAGAAGCCCAGGGAAGTATGAGTATTGAGTGAGAAATTGTGAAGGATGGAGAAAGATGTTAAGATATAAAGCCAGGGAGCCAAAGGGAGATGGTTATTTGAAATCCTGGCTAGGTTTTTGTCAACTGTACACGACGGAGTAAAATGGAGCAGGGAAGTTAATTGAGGAAATGCCCCTACCATATTGACCTATGAGCTAGCCTGTGGTACATTTCTTCATTAGGGTTTGCTGTGAGAGGTCTCAGACCACAGTGGAAGGTGTTACCCATGAGCAGGTAGTTCTCATTGCTATAAGAATGCAGAGTGAACAGGCAGGGAAAACAAGTCAGTAAGCAGTGTTCACCATGGCCTCTGCTTTAATTCTACCTTTCAGGATACCACGTTGAGTTTCTGTCCTAACTTCCCTAAGTGACTAGAAACTGTAAATTGAAACAAACCTTTTTCCACTGCTAGTTGCTTTTGGTCATGCTGTTTGATCACAGCAGTAGGAACTGTAAATCAGACATTTGAGAAAGGCAGGGGAGAAAGCATGAAAAAAATGATGTATAAATGAAACTTGGGAAATTAGAATGATTTGGGTATTTAATATAAAGTGAGGAGCTAGAAAAATACTAAAAGTTGTCTTTGAAACATTTTACTGTGAGATTCTGTATGAACTGCCTTCATGCTTAGTTAAACATCGTTAACATTTAATACTTACATTATGTTGGATCAAGTGGTTGGCGATCATATCAGCATTTTTGATGTATTATATAGTAGGTACCCCTTAGCAACTTGTTGGGCTCTTCGGTATTCTATGTCATGAAGAAAATTATGATATTTGCGCAACATACTCGTCTACAAAGAAAAATGTTTAGAACATGTAAAAGTGGAGGAAATTATTGGACTTTCACTTTGGATGAAGCTAGGGAGAACTTTCCAATCTGGCCCTGATGTAGCCATAGCGCAGTTATGACATCTACAAAGAAATGAGACTAAAGAAATGGCTAAGAAATAGGATAGAGTTTTGCTGTGGCTCAAGTGACTAGAAATCACATTAGTCCTTTTCCACCAGGGACAGAGACATTAGGGACTTGGTATTGTCAGTGTGATGCATTTCTTAGGAATCTAGGACTTGCCACAGGAGCACTTAGTTTGGTGTGAGCTATGATATCTCTGTGTCAGTCACTTGAGAGGCTTGAGAAGCCGAGCAGAGAATAGCATCTGGAAGAAGGTCTGAAACTTCTGCTATACTGAGAATAAGCAACCATATTCTCAAAAGGAAAGTGATCAGTATATTTTTAAAAACTCAGCTAGGAACTTGGCTCTTTGAAATAAAGAAAATAAAATATTTAAAAAATGAAACATTTGTTCTGGGGTATTTGCCTGCTTTTGTGGCCTGTTGTTTTGTGGCATTTTTCTGCTTTTGTGGCATTCGGATACTTCCACTGTGACTAATGTCAAGCAGCCTTTATTGAACAACCAACTTATAGAATTTCTGATTGTGTATCAGTCGGATGTATCAAAGCAGATCTGTGCTATTCCAAAGATGAATTCCGCAGCTCCAAGTTGCTGAGAAGAGTCTAAAGGATCATACCCAAGGCTTAGGTCAAACTGGGAGGCAAATCAGAAATGGAGGAAAAATCTAGCTCCTTCATAAACACAGGACTCCTGACTATGAGACGGCCACTATGCACAAAAATAGGGCCTTGGTCTCATCTTTTCTAGACTTTATTTCACTGCTATGGGTGAAGTAGGGACAGATGGAAATTTTTTCCCTAGTCTTAGGAAAACTAAAATTAAGAAACTATAGCAAGAATAAGGACATATCTAGAGTTTTTGTTGTTATTTGTTTCTCTACCTGTTCTCTCTCTCTCGCTTTCTTGCTCTCTCGCTCTCTCGCTCTCTCTCTCTGGATGTGTGTGTGGGGCAGAATCTCTCAGGTATCTATCACTATCACTATCCACCTTATATGTTGTGATAAGATCTCTTACTGGACCTATTACTCACCACTGTTTGACAAGCCTGTCTCTCCTCATTTCCCCATCACTGGTGTTACACATCATGTATGGTGACATCATGACTACCATTTCACATGGGCTCTGTGATCTGAAATCAATTCTGCATGCTGTGTATCAATTACTTTACTTCTCCAGACCTGACATTGTTTTATACCACTGATTTTTACATTCTCTGACTCAACATTCTGTTTTCTTCAGTTTCTCTAGTAATAAAAATCAAACTAATCATTGTATCAGTTATGAAATATTGTCTGAACATAGAATTTGCAAAACCATTTTGTGTATCTCAAGACGTATTATAGAAAAATATTTATAAAAACAAAGTATTAGTGAATAAAACAGCCCCAGACAGGTAATTGACTAGATATTTGCCAGAAATAAAGGATGTATTTTTCCCATGGAACAGTTCAGGTTCAGTACAGGACTGGAGATCTCTGATCTCTGTGATGGTGATCAGTCATGTATGTCTGCTAAAGACACTTAGAGTCTGTCCTCTTCTTCTCACTGTTAGCTATGATATATCAGAAAAGCCTAAAAAGAAGCTGACAATAGAACCCAAAGCAAAGAATGCGGTTGGCCAGATGTGCAAATGTTGACTAGATCCTTGCGAGGAAAGAGAATATAAAAATAATACTCCCCAGGCTATGGGGGAATTGATGGATCAGAAGCCAAGAAAAGAAATGATTCTTTTGCAGAAAATTTTCAGTTCACGAAAGCACAAGTGACTCCAAGAGTTCAATCAGCATAGAACTCATTTCTACTGAACTTTTTTATAGTGCCAGATGTGGTGCTATGTCTCCGTAATCCCACTCTTGGGAGGTGAAAGAAGGATAAAGAGTTCAAGGTGAGCTTAGATTACATGAGAATTTGTCTGAAAAGTTGTCCTCCAAATTTATTATTTTACAAAAAATGAAGGAGTGTTCTGTGCTTTATCATATAGTATTTCTTAGGGATTCATCTGTTTAACCTGTGCAAAAAATGCATATATAGTTGATATATATATAGATAGAACAAAGATGCATTTAAATGCCTAATTAGGTAAATTACAATGTCTCTTCTATTTATTATGTGTTTATGTGCTCATTTATTTTAATGTATGACAAGATCCTTATCTAGTTCCATGGGAATTTGTGGTTAAGCCTTCAATGATTATCTATGTAATCTATCCATATACACAAGCTTTATTATTCAATTGTTGAGAATACCATCCTATCTTTAAGACATAGTTTTGCCTACTTTTAATACTAAACTTATTTCTTATATGGAAACACTTTCCAGGTAGTAGACATGGCCAGGTCTTTGTGTGTGTGTGTGTGTGTACAATAAAGATGTTTACTCTACACAACCAGGAAAGCATGATGTTTGGACACCATTTTCATGAGTCTAACTACAAAAGTGCTCATATATAGTCAGGACAGGGCAGGTTTGTATGGGTTCATACCCATGAAATATTGAAAGTAGGCCCTAACTTTGGGTAGTACAAAGAAGCTGAGGTAGAGGAGGCTTGAAGAGGTTGGGGCAGCAAAGGGAAGCAGAGTAGAAGTGGGAAAATCTCAAGGTTTTAGCCTGAGGCAACACTAGGCAGCTCCAGATGCCTTTTATGTTCATTCTTCCAAAGGGAGAAGTACCCCTGTAAGTATCTATTGTACCAAGAGCCCATTTCATAATATAGACAATGTATGAAAAGCAGAAGTTGACAATTTCTGAATTAGTCACACCTGAATACAAACTAGAATTGAGTCTTCATTCATTCAAAAAGCACGTATCATCATCATAGCAATGATCTATGGGAACAAGTGTTTCCTAGTAATAGGTAGGAGGGAAAATATGGGCAACACTCATATGTCAACGAACTTATTTTACACATAATAATTTAAAAATATAATAAGCAATCATATTTAAGTAGACAACTTATTTGCTCATAGAGTTTGGTAAGACTAATATGTTGATCATAGTAGTTGTGGAAAGACTCTCCACCAGTCACCAAAAACAGAACTACAGTGGAATGCAATCATACCAATGGGAATGACTGATGCTGTCATGGCCAAGTAGTAGGAAATTTCTGAGATGGTTCATTCCATTTGCATGTTATGCTAGTGGGAATACAAAACTGTCTTATAAAGCTAAACTTCTACTTACTATATGACTCAGGAAAGTGATTCTGAAGTGTTAATCCAACCCTCTTTACCCATGATTCCACCAAGTATGTTTATGGTGCCATTACTTATGACTAGAACTCAAGGATATTATGGCAAGTCATAAACATCATATTAAAATGACAGCATATTTTCTCGTAGAGCTAGAACTATAATGACAAGGATATTAGTAGGTGTTTTTGTCAGGATATCTGTAGTCTATGGGCTACAGTGAAACTCCAGGTTGGTAGGAATACAGTACATGCTTACTATAGCAAGCTCAGACAGCCACAAAGATCAAAATTCATACAGTGATGACTTATTAAGGGAGAATGCTTGATGAAGCTGTTTCTAAATAGTGAAATCTACTGGCAACCATATAAAAATGTTACAGTTCTTAGTATTTTCCAGAATACTCCTGTGGAGGGATGGAGTTTAGATGCCTAGTTAGATAGCCATGTGAAAAACATTATTGTGTCAGGAAGAGGAAAATGTATAAACAGGGTCACTTCTATTGTGGTACTGATCTTGAAGACCACATAATTCACCTTCTGAATTTGAACCTCAAAAATAAATTTCATCTATGTTGGCCTCAGATCTATTACAAATCTGGAGAAGGAAGTAAGCTTTGCTTATGGGATCTCTTTGTTTTCTGTTATGTTGTTTTGAGATATGGTCTTCTACAGTCCAGGATGGCCAATGTTTGAATGGCTGATGATTTGAATGAGATGTGCCCCATAGTCCAAACATTTGGGTACTTGTTGATGGCTGTCTGGGGAGGAATAGGAAGTATCACCTGTTTGAGGAAGTACGTCACTGAAAGCATGCTCTGAGGTTTCTGAAGACTTGAACCACCCTCATCTGCCCCCTACTTTTTGCTTGTGGTTTGAGGTGTGAATTGGCAGCTTCCAGCTCCAGTCACCATGTCTGCCTGCTGCCATACTTTCCCAATGGGATGAGCTCTAAACCTCCTGGGACCGTAAGCCATTTCCTCCCCTAAGATGCCTGGGCCATTCTGTTTCATCATATCAATAGAAAAGTACCTAATACAGACTCCAGCACATTATGTAAGTGAGAACAACCTTAAATATCCCATCGTCTTCCTCTACCTCAAGAGTTCCTGGAACAAGCTGGGGCCATCACTCCTAGATAAAGACTTTGTTTCTCTCTCACATCAGATACTCTAGGAGTCCTTTCTTTTCTGCAGTGACATCAAGGCTGAGGGAGAATGGCTCCTGCAGGTGAGGGGGACTCAGCCATACACTCATTCTCCCATGCGTTTCCACCTGTGGCATCTCCCTGTGGCCCCTTCCACACTCTCAGATAACACAGCTGAAATTGGAATCACGGCAACCCTGACTGAAGGAGCGATGTTTCAATTAAACAAATAATCAAATTCAAAATGTTATTCGAACAATTTGAGTTCTTAAATTAAGCAAGGAACTTTTTTTTTTTTTTGCCCTGCAAGTAGGACTATAAATTACATTTTCCGCTACATTGGCAGTAAACGGGTAATTAATATTTCAACTTTTTCCTTCTCAATGTTGATTTAAAAAATAAAATTAAATAAGCACAAAACATAAATCAGCAGAGCTACCACCGATTAGTCGTGATTGCCCGACTTCTGTTTATGCTATTTTCTCTGGAGTCAGTGCTTCAGTTCTGGAGTGCAGTCTGGACCAAGCAGAGCATATTTTATGTCCAATGAAAGGTAAAATCATTGTAGAGATGACACTTGAAACCCTGGTCACATAATAAATAGCAAGCAGATATTTTTGCACCAAGTCGGTACATCATTTTTCTATCAAGGTAATGCCTTGTGTTTAATACATTGTCTCATTGAAGCTATCTCAAACACGGGAAGAAAGTAATTTAATGAAAAACTAAAGCATAGCCATTAATGTTCTGCTTTATAAATAATCTATTATTTTGATTAAACGAGTGAGGAAATGTCATTTCAACGTGGTCATGAGAGAACTTTTTTGAGCCTGGTCCCTGCTTAGAGTGTTTTAAGAATGCACTGACTGTGGAAGATCTGGCCTTTGCTACTTGAATCTAGTAGATATAAACTATGAAAGAAGGGCAGTTATGTGCTCAGCCTCTCTAAGCCAACTGCCACAGAGCTGTATATCCAAACCTGCTAGACCAGTTTCCCCAGTGTGGATTGGTATGCTACTCTATGAGCCTGCTTCCATTTCAAGTGTATGACACCATTGTAACTATGCTTGGGAGAAAGTCACAGTCCCCCAGTTAAAGGTGTGGATTTGTTGGTTAGTGTTTGTCAACCTGAAAAACTGAAGTCACCTGTGAAGAAGCAACCTCAATGAATAAAATCTGTGTTCATCAGATTGCTTTGAAGGCATTGCTGTAGGAATGCCATGATGCTATGGACTCTGCTACTCTGAGGGAGGTAGTTTCTGGGAGTTTAAGAAAGAAAGCTTGGCTTCAATCTTTGACCTGCATCTCTAATTTGAAATGAACCCATAGATCTTCTGCCTGTCTATTCTGTGCTGTCGGACTCCTGACAGAGTTCTCTGCTCTCCTCCCACAGATGCACAGGACCCAGGATGTCCAAATACCAACTATTTGTTTTATCCTAAGTCATAAACTTTGTCAACTTCTCTCTCACTCCCAGTCAAATTTTGGCTCCACGTGATGGAGTTTCTTTCCCTACTTACATATCACAGGATAGTGAATTTAAAGACATGTGTCACAGTCTCTACTGTTATTCCATTTTATTATTTTTTTGGTCTATGTAGGGTACCACCATGCTGTTCTGTCATTTCTGTATGTTTGAATACTAGAGATTAAAAATCAGGGCATAAAGCACACGAGGAAAGTTTTATCACTGAATTAGACCCCCTCTACTCTTTAGAATCCATTTCAAGACATCACATCCTTAGTTGCAAGGTCTGGCTGGGATTCATTATGTAGTCTACACTAATCACCAACTTATGATCCCCTTGACTCACCATTCTGAATAGATGGTGACATACTTAGCCACCCTGTCTGGCCATTGTGTTTTTCTTAACCATATGACAAAACGCTAATTCTGCTGAAGGAAGGAAAGTGGAATTTACATCACTTTTGAAACTGCTCTGCATGCTGATGTCAAGATATTACTTAATAATCATGATCACATGATATTTACATGTCAAAATATCTGAAATAAAAACAACATACTCTATTTAATTCACTTCTAGGTCTTCTAATAAGAAGATTCTTCCCACTTATAAATCTAACTTTACCCAATGTTAATGCTGAGTGGTTTTTACCTGTGAATTTTCCGTTCATTCATTTGCTAATTAAAGTTAATGTACACTGTTGAGTTTGAAGCATATGTTGGTGATTAAGGAAAGAAGGTGTGTAAAAAAAAATGGAGCCCATGTCCCTACTAAGCTCAAATACCTAGGGGAAAGAAGAGGAAATCACAGATTATTACAATTGAAGGGAATTTAAAATCTGCCTTCCTCAATACCACACCCAAGGTAGAAATCATATAAAGCATCCCATCTCCATCCCTCTTGTCCAGCTACAGTTCAAAGACACTCAACCGGGTTTATCACGAGTCGTTAAATGGTTCTAAAAGGTGTCCTGTCTGCCACTCCAATTCTACAAAAGCACATTACTTCTATCTCATCAATATTCTTTCTAGCTTGCATGAACTAGGACAATGTTCTTGCTGCCACAGGACACATATTGACCCTCTCCTTAACTCACCAGGGCTTTCTCAAGAGTACTGCTCTCCTATTTTCCAATTCTCCCGCCTGCCTGGCAAAGCTTTCTTGCTGTGCCCTCACCTGTTCCTCACACTGTATGATGGACAGATGGATTGCCATCCTGATTACTCTCTGGACACACTCAACGTTTAAAATATGCTCTATGAGAGTCAACGTTGAATCACAGGTAGAGGTGCCCAGTGGAATGAGGACAGATAGAATCGTTGCTTGTTTTTGTTTGTGATTCCTGGGGAAGGTCCTTGAGATCTTGTGAACAGGAGACCAGAGTTCACCACTGAATTTGTGCTCAGCAGAACCTCAGCTTGAGACTCAGGAAGCAATAGGAACAAATGCTATGTTACCACTAATGAGTCAAAGCCATTTTGGGCAATGCCACTCGTCCCTCTTTCTACAATGAGGATATTCAAAATACCTAGTTGAATCCGGGGATCATAGGGACATATTTGAGATTTTCACTGCAGAAATGACATATTCAGTGAGAACGAAATTAGACCTGCCGAGGCTAGCAGTATCACTTGTATCTCTTACCTTTCTTTAATCACAGCTATCATTGGTAGGTTTCTAGTTCATAAATTCACTGAAGCCTTTATTTATGTGTTTTGTTGTTTTGTGTTTCCCTACGCAGGCAGGAAGTCTTCACTATGCTGTTAATTTTTTGAACTTCATACGTGAATTTTCCTTGTGTCAAACTAAAATTTTGGCATTTTCCTTTTTCCACTTACAAACCAAACCAAATCAACCAAACCAACAAAACCAAGCCCAAACCAAACCAACCAACCAACCAACCAACCAAAATAAATAAATAAATAAATAAATAAATAAATAAATACATACATAAATACATAAATACATAAATACATAAATACATAAATAAAACAAAACAAGCAAACTAAATCAAACCAACTAACTAATCAAAACAACAACAAAACCAGCAAAATTTATTTTTGTTTTTAATGTAGCAATGGTTCAATGACATCAATGGTCTAAGACATACTAAGGAAACAAAGTCATGAGTGTTATTCACAATGTAGACCTTACAGTCAACTCCCTCTCTGAACAAACTTTAGATACTGCAAAGAATGAGACACTGCACTAAATTGAATGTCAGGATATATGACTCCACGTACAGCTGTGCTAGCTTCTTGTTGGACCTGGAGGGAGTTGCCCCTTCATTTGTAGAACAGCTGTTTTCTGAGTTCCTTTCCAAAGCAGACAGTTTATAATAACTTGTTAAACTCAGTAGGTTTACATGGCCTCCTCCCTCCCTCCCTGCAGAAGAAAATATGAGTTTTGAATTTCATATTCTGGTCAAGTAGGTTATCACGGGTACTATTTCAAACATTAAACAGATGACAAAGAAGATGGAAAAATGGGAAAGAAAACTCATTAGAAAAGAAAGGGAGAATTTTCAAAATCCTACCATCCCATTTCGGGTTTAATATTCAAGGTGTTATTTTTTTTAATCTTAGAAACCTGGTTGACTTTCAAACTTAAAAACAACAGCAACAACAACAAACAACAACAAAACAAAACAAAACAAAAAAAAAACCCTTTCAGTTACTGTAGTAATTGCTAAGTAAAATTATTTGTTCTCTGGAAGTAAGTATTCATGCAAGTCTCCCTCTCCCTCTCCCTCTCCCTCCTCTCCTCTCCCTCTCCCTCTCCTCTCCCTCTCCTCTCCCCTCTCCCTCTCCCCCTCCCTCTCCCTCTCCTCTACTTCTCCCTCTCCCTCACCCTTTCCCTTCCCTCTTCCCTCAACCCCTCTCTCTTTCCCTGAGCCAAAAGGTAAAGACAAGAAGGTAACCAATAGACAGAATTTCCTAATTAACTCATGAATTCTCTTTTTTTCCTGGCATACATAACAAAATCATCATATCCATTTGTACAGAAAGGAAAAGTGTGCCCAGTGAGATAAAAATAAAGCCTGCAAAAATTCTCGAACCTTAAAATCAATGATCTAACTTTTCACCATAAAACAACACTGCATGTTTTTATATTGAATATTTTACTGTGAAATTTGACAAACTATGAAAGTTCCCAGTATCAGTTCTCAATGTCTGAAAATAAATATTACTTGTTTTTTCATTTCTCAATGATAATTGCACCATGTGAGTTTCACATCTATGAATCAATCATGTACGATTAACATTGAGTGTGTTTATCATAGCACAATTGGTCAAGAAGGAAAAGCAGCTATTCTGTAATTCATGGAGGAACTTAATACAGCTTTCCATTAAAGATAACGTTACTCTCGTCTGAAACATATGTCTAACTATGAATAAAACTTTATTAAACATGTAAGTATATTGTACATAAATATTTGAAATTATTTCCAAATGCAATGGATCTCTATTAACCAGATTGTATATCCTACTCAAGAGGATTCTATCACTTTTTTAAGAGCATGTCACTAGGGGTTGGGGATTCAAAATAAAAAATAAACCTCATGCAATTGCTAGTTCTTTGATTTCATGGTAAATAATGATTAGGAAAACCAAGGGAAAAGGCTGGGATGACTTAGTGTGGCTTATTATTTTGACGAATTATTATCTCAACACCAGTATAACTGAATACATTCTGGGTCATTAAGCACAGGCATTCCTGACATTTTGACTTGGGTGATGATTTTATATTTCAATCATGTGTACTGTAAGATGCTTTTTCCCGACAGCATAGACTATGTTCAGTGTCTCTAGCCACTGTCCACTGTGCCAGTAGTACTTTCCTGTCCCCAAAGGTGCTGCAAGTCGTAAAAATTGAAAAGATCCTCAGACATTATCAGATAAACATCTGACCAAGGGGTACTGGCCTCAGGTTAAAACTGTAGCTTTTAAATGCTTATAAATGTAAAGTCATCACAGCATAAGGATGAGGCGAAACATCTGGAGGAAGGTCACTGTATTACAGTATAAGATCAAGGTTAAGATTAAGCAAGGAGGAAACTAGTGAAAATACCTACAGATAGTTACAAACTCAAACAGATATTGACAGCTGACTCTTACCAACAAAACCTACAGTTGACTTCTCGGGAGAAAAATAGTCCAGTTTACAGGTTTGATTGATACCCAACTAATGGTAAATATGAATGATACAGGGATGTTGCAAATGAAAGAAAATATGTTTAAGTCTGTGTCAAAATACATAAAATTATCTGGGATACCAGGCTATTTACTCAGATATGAAGTTGGTCCAAAGCATTTTAAGAGAAAAATAATTGGGTTTTTTTACTTACTAAAAAATGAGGATAAAGATGATGTAATATAAATTATTCAGAGTGAATATTTCTTTTAAATTTCAACAAAAAATTAAATAATGTACTACAAAAGGTAAAGAACAGGAACACTAATACTAGTTTTCACAGTTAGAGTGGTTTAGTGAATCCTCCTAACTTCTTAGAAAAGAAATGGAGGTAATAGTTTTATCCCAGGCAATAACCATTACAACAAATGAAAGTAAACTACTAGAGTAGTTTTAAATGTCACCACTATTAATCATAGTTATTTTTGCCAATGCAGTATACACTGTAGTGTACGACAGAGGCAAGAGTACCCAAAATGATGAGGAAATAACACTGTTTCTCTCTATATTGAAAAGATAGTTATTTTAATCTTGAATAATGCCAAAAATCAACCTAAATGGAGAGAACTAGTGAGAACATCCCTACCAAAGAGATGAAAAAACCAATATTATTTCTATTCAATTTGATTTTTGAGACAATAACATAATAAACAAAATGTAGAAAACAAGGGCTTTATTGAAGAAGAACAACACCACCTAAAGTTCTCAGGAGGGAAGATGGTTTTCTTGAGCCAGTGCAGAGCTCAGGGATGCCAAGAGAATGTTCTCTGCTGAACTGGCATAGGATTGTTCTAAAAGAAAGGTGTTTTAGGGAAATCCTCCCCGAAGGAAAGGGAAAAGGAAGAAGTTACTTCTTGATCAGATGATGAGAAGTGTGAAGGATTTTGAAAGCAACCGTGAACTTGCTGGCTCTTCTGGCTTCCAAGTTTAGTGTGAGATGTTTGTGACCTTCACCGTTTGATTTCTCACATGAGCACATGTGCACTCACACAGACGCACAGAGACACAGACACTAGTGCATTCATACGCACGTTTACACAAACACACTCACAGCACACACTCTCATCTGGGGTCATTATAGAGACAAGGAAACCTCTTTTATTGCCTGTCTTCTCTCGGAAAGCTGGTGGTGTGATGATTGATGCTGATTACAATTTAACAGGATGTAGAATGACTGAAGAAGCAAGCCTTTGGTGGTTCTTGTGCTAGAATATCTAAAATAGATAACTTGAAGGGGGAAGATCCATCCTTGATGTAAGCAGCACCATCCTACGGGATGTATTTATAGCCATAAAAAGGTGAAAGGAGCTCAGTCCCATCTCTCATCATCATTTGAATCTCAATAAATACGTTCAGGCTTCTCCTGTTCCTTCTGCTTTGTCTCGCCTGCCAAGATAGACTACATCCCCTGCAACTGTAGGCAGCAACCCCTCCTTCTTTCATTTGCTTTGTATTTTGTTGAAGCAACAAGACAAATAATCAATAGAGTGACTTTGAATGGATTCTGGGATCTTTTCCTAAAGATCATCTTCAGAATACCTTACTGATTAACATCCAAGTGTAGAGCCCTAACTGGTGTCACTAGCTAGAAAGAACATGTTCTGGAGAAACACCCAAAAACTCTCAGTATTTAACAATGCTGGGTACCTGTATAGAAAATGATCAGGATACATAAAAGGCCAGAGATTTTAGAATGAAAATCTGAAAAGGAAAGGCACAAGAGAGAGGTAGACTTTCAAGGATGCCGAAAACCCTTGCAATAGTAAAGAGTCGTACACAAGTAGAAGTAACTATTGGCTGGCCCTTGATGGACCAGAGATGCAGACAGAATGGGATGGCATTGTAGGAGCCAGGATGGAATAAAGGATCGCACACAGATTAATGGTATAAAATTGCCAGGTACTTGATAATAATTACCTTCTTGAAATCTCTTCTCTCTTCCATCAGCCTACCTTTTCAAATTTCTTTTGAGGCGTCTTAATACTTTCACTTTATCAACACTGAAAATAGAAAGCAGGGCAAAAGGCAGTGTGCTTTGTAATTGGTGTGATAGTCTGCATAGACACTCCTATAATATCACCAAGTTATGAAGATGCAGACAAAATATCTATGTTTCAAATGATTGTGGAGTACAATGAGCAGGTAGAAAGTTTTTTCTTAAATGACACTATTTGTGGCAGCAACCCAAATGATAAACTACCATCACAAATTTAACCAATGCCCGAGAAAGGCATATTTCATTTCTTTTTAAATTTTAAACTTTTATCATACAGAAACACACATGTACTTCACATGGATTTACCTGTAAAGGACCCAGAAAGGTTCAGCAAGTCTGTGATTTTAAAAGGATCATGCTTTACGTCACCCTGACCCCACCTTGGTTTTCAGAAAATGAAAGGCAAAGGTAAATGTGGTCTAAGACCAAAACAATTGATGCTCACCCAGGCAAGGGTTCTGTCTTACCCATGCCAAGTCCTGTTGGTGTGTGTTCACTTTTTAAAGGACTTGGTTGACCTTTCACCTCACCCTCCATTCCTTTGCCTGCCTAGGTGATCTAACCCAAGACACCTTCCTCCAGGACTGAGTTAGTTTTCTAATTCACTGATGACAAAATCCTATTCATCCACTAAACATCATCAACAACAATAAGAGAAAATTCAGAGAAAATTGAGATATCTCCTTAAAATAAATGATTCATTCTTTAAAAGTTAGAGGTTTTTGGTAGCGTCTAGGGCTTTACAAGACCTATCTCCCTTTGGTGTTGGTGTTGCTAGGGTTAATTGCTATAACCCGCATATATATTATATATATACATATATATGTATACATATACACACACACACACACATATATATATATATATATATGTATATATATATTTACACTTTTCACTACAGCTCTTTAGTTATCTGAAAATAATGCAAGCATTCCTAGACCAAAGGATAAGAGTTACAGTCAAAAAAAAAATGGAGTGAGAAAAAAATGAAAATAAAATCTTATGAATGATTATCAATATAAGTTAGATGAAAACTGAAGACTTAGAGGAATACATAGTGAATAATAAACTCCTTATAATGTTCAAAACAAGGGAAATGCTACATTCTTCACTGAGATTGTTTTGGGTCTCTCTGTGTGCAACAGATAACTGATTTCAGGAAGGGTTGCATGTAGGTGGTGTGTAGATTTCTCTCTTGATCAGCAGGGTAACAGGGTTACCAGTAACTTCTGCAAACCACTCCCAAGTAGACAAGTAGTCAGTGAAGACCTGGGGATGATAAGGAATGTGGGCCAATTATCTACTTCAGACTTCTAATGCGTAATGCTAGCCCAGGGAGTCTGAGCAGACCTGGAAAGGTTAAACTGGCTTCCCCTCTTTCCACCCGTGGTCCGTGTTTCCCTAACATCCCTGGTGCCACTCTGATCTAAGACAGGATCTTAACTTTCTAGAATCAATTTCCTTCACCTTTTTTGTGTTCCCAGTCCATTGATAGTTTTAAATAAACTCTGATGTTGTAGCCTATGGAAGGTTATGCTAGCTGGGGTGAGATCAATAGCTAGCTCCTTAACTTTCCTCAGACTGAGCATGAATTGGTGTCTGCCATAAACCACTCCAAGCAACCAACTCTTGCCAAATGGGTCATTTTCATTCATTACAATATGTCACCCACTTTTAATTGTTTAAATATGTACTGAGTTATTAACGGAGGCACTTTGAACATCTCAGGACCTAAGTTTTGTATTTTATTTACCGAGATCCTCTTCATTTCTGGATTCCTTACAGAAAGATCTCTGCTCATGTTTTCTAATAGTACGAAAATGTACTTATTTTTAGCATAAAGTCTTTAGTCCATCTGGAGTTTATTTTGGTGTTGGAAATAGAGTAAAATACAATTTTGTTTTATTTTCCAGATGGCTACTAAGTTGTCCCTGCTCCATTTATGGACATAGGATACGAACCGAGTTTTTGCATAAAAGACATTTTTAAACATATGAAAAGATGTTCAACTTCAGTCATACTTTTTCAAAACCTCAAATAATAACTGTAGTCTAACATTATTTTTGACCTATCAACTTAGATTCAATATATACTGATCAAGTGTTGTGACAAGGATGCTGACCCTTAGGTGGTTTTAAGTCTGTTCATAAACGCATACAGGAGCATTCATTTCTACTTTGTCAGTAAAAAGGCCCAAAAAGAGAATCCAAGTAAATGTCTTGTAAAATGCTTATCTTCTGTAGTCACTAAGGTCCTGTGAGGACTTTTGTCAGAAGATGAACAATATGCATAACCACACTGAAAACAAAAAGAGGATACGAGTTTAAAAGTGAGCAAGAATGGTTATATTGGAAGGCAACTCTTCTAGCAGGGTGAATTAGGTCACAATATTAAAATCTCAGAAAATTAAAGGAAAGTTGGTGGCTAATAGGTAGAGGGGTTGGTCGACCATGTGCTTAGCATGCACAATGTCCTAGATTCATTTCTCTCAAAAAGACACAGAACTGTCCACTTTACACAGGTCTGTGAAGTTATAGAAGATTTAGTATGTTCAAAGAGCAAATATATTTGTGAAGGTACTATACTCAGCCATCTCCCTGTGATGGGAAATCATGGATGTACATCGACACACCAATAGGAACACATGTTCACAGTTCTGAGTGGGATACTCTGCACCTGGGAACAGCGGTGGCTCCTAAATGGAAAAACCACAGGAAAGAGCAGGTCTGTTAGGAGGAAGCATTTGCTTTTGTGTGGATGCTTTTCTCTAGATAGAATTTTGGGGGAACTCTTTACGTCAAGGAAGAGGATTGCCTGTTCCTGTCAACGTGCTTTGTTGATGGGCTCCTGGAACAATCACAAATTCTACTCAAACGATATCCAAACACAGAAAATCAGGTGTAAAGAGTAAGCCTCCGCTAATGTATCCTCCGTCTGATAAAATTCATTAGCTGGGTATGAACAGAAATGAAAGCTCTGTCTGCCATAACTCAGCTTAGTTGTCTGTGTCTGTATCCTAAACCAGGGCTTGTTGGACTGAGGTTGAAGAAGACAAAGGGATGCCTCCTTCTTCCTCTTGATGGAAAAGATTAGCCCTGCCCTCCAGTGCTTTGCTTTCTTGGATGTATTATAGCAAATTCACATTCTTCAGAATTTTTCTTTTAAAGAAATGAATGAATATGAAGCCACTCAAAACCATCCAACAAGTCCACTCCTATTGATCCCAGTTGTGTGATTCTAAGCCTGATACAACTGAGAATAAACTGGCCTCATAAACTCATGCAAACCTGAACTTTGGAACCAGTAAATGGCCTTGAAATCCTTGCAGCCCTGTGGTTTTATTCGGCATGGGGACAAGGAAGTCATGACGGAAACAGAACATGTCAGAGACACATCGGAATCATTAGTGATGGGTTTCTAGACCAGGAGAGAACCTCCAATAATCCCAAGTCTGTTACACCATGGTGAATGATTATCTAGCCCCTTGATATTGACACTGAGGCAGGATTAGGAACAGCATTTCGCAGCTGTGGCCATAACTTATTCACTCAGATATCAACCTCAGAATTTCTTGCTGCTTTTCAGTTCAGTACTTTTACATTTTTCAACCAATCAAATTCTACCCTAAGAAGGAAACTGTTCCGTTCCGTTGACTTGATAACTATGTACAAATATAAATCCTACTAAAGACAAAGAAACTCGTTCACAAGGGAAAGCACTTCCTTCGGCTGTCAGAGGTAAAAGCCCTGCGATCGCTGTATCTATCCATGAGCTTGCATTATCATTTCATAAGGCAAAACAGAAGGTGGCGAGAGCCTACTGCCGTCCCTTAGTTTCTGATGGAACATATTCATCAAAAAAGCATTCAGTCCCCTGAGCTTCAGCCATATGCTCCAGGAAAATGTCACCAGTTAAAGATGTATTCATTTGCTGTTTTGAAAACTCTGTTTGATATTCATGCATTCCAAGTGTTTTGACCTAGATTTCTGTAGAGGCAGTAGATCCAGTCTTGTGCAGGCAGCTAGACAGCTGTTGCTTGTGTAGTCAAAGGAAGAGTCTAAAGTTAAAAAGAGAGAGAGAGAGAATGAAAAAATGAAAACATTTATTAGTGGGTGCCAACATTTTGCACAGCCAATATGTTTAATACGAGATTAACTAATATAAGCATATGGGGATGCATTTGTTGCAAAGCTTTAAAGAAAAGAACAAAGAAAAAAGTTGGAAGTAGCTAAAGTTCAAGGGAAATGGAATTTGCACTTTCTCCTGTAAATGAAAGCTTGGTGAAATGGCAACCTAGTCTAATTATAAGCAAGTGACTAATGTCGCAACATTTAAGACTTTTATGCAGGGGCCATGTATGATGTCTGATGCTCCTCACAGATCTTGGAGAAACCTAAAGTCTATGTATGACAGCAGATCTAGAAATGTTTTTAGATACCCATCTTATTCCTAGCTGGACTTGTCTATTGGTTGGGTTAAATAGTTATCTATTTACCCAGCTATAAATTGATGCTGAGTTTAGATAACAATGATGATAATAAATATAGACACTCATTCATCTCAGGTCCATCTCTGTCCAGCAGGATCATAAAAAAGCCACAGTACTCGTGATCCAGTTCCCAGAACCCCTACAATGTATACGTATCATCCTGTCGATCAGGCGCTCCTCTGCACCCTGTAGAAGGAGAGTTATTTACTAAGTTAGAACCATGAAATCTCAAATCTCCCAGACTTTTGAAATGCATTCTTGCACCTTTGCCTATGTAAAGCAGCCAAGAATGCTAATCCATTGATCCACTTAACTACAAATGGCTATTGAACATCCACTTAAGCCACAGACTATGCCAGATTCTGGGAATGCAGAGAAAAAAAAGACAAAGCCCTTTCTTCTTGTGGGCTACAGAATTCTTAATGATCCCAAGATACAAAAATGTCTGCACCTTTCTTATGCCATAAAGTATAGGGGTTCAGCCCTAGGGATATTATGGAGATAACTGAAGAGCACATTGGTGGGTGACGTGGAAGACATAGATGGTCCATCAAATACCTACGAAGTGATGAGACCTCAGCACATTAGCCGCAAGCTTCCTTTGAATTTTCCCTGTTCCCAAGTCCCAGAAGGAGAAATTCTCCTGTCTCAGAACAAATCTGCTTTCTCCAGGAAATATAACATCTGATGAAGAATATTTCTCTCTCAGCACTGATTGAGCTTCAAAATTAAGGAAGAGGCTGAGAAGGAGTTGACAGTGGTATTAAGGTACAGCCTACTCTATTTAACTCTAAATCATATCAAGAATTGCTGAGTTTATTAACATCTTACCATGTTTTGAAGGCTACCCACTGACTGTATTATTGCCGATAAATTATCAGTCATCAATTAGGCTATGAAATGTGACTGACATCTGAACAGATTTTGCAAAGGTATAACTGTTATTAAGTCCCAACTTTCTGCAATAAATTTCAAATGTGTAACCAATAACCAATAGATTTGGAATTTTTTCTTCCTCACTCCCAGTAATTATACTAATTATTATTACAATCAATCCTAATGATTACCGTTAGATAAACTTATTTAAAATTACATGGCACATTTTCAGTTTAGCAAGTGTGTTTAGATCATTGTAATCTACATATCTGTATTTAACAGGAGTATGACATTACGTGGATATATGTATAAACACATGTATATGCACAGGCATAAACCCATTATAAATTTTACAAAGCACAATAAGATTCTATACTTAACAAGCATTGGGGTAAATTTTGGTAAGACTATCCCTTTTTGCTCTTTGTCTTTGTCTTTCAGTTTGCTTTCATGCATAAGGTGTGTACTAGGGGCCTTCTTTTTTGTGATTGGAATTCACAGTGCATTCGTGAACAACATTTTTTAATTCATGCATGTGGCTCAATAACCACTAATGCCATACATAATTTTATGCTTATCTCTATCTCCATTGGGATAGCCTCAGATTAGATCAGCTTCTACTGGTGCCAGAACTAATAGATCCCACTATAAAACCTGCACTAAAGTCAGTGGAAAAATCCTGTACTCGCTGAGTCTGTGCAGAATCATGGAAAATGGAGGGTGAGTTGTCAATGCTGAGTTCCGACCACTTCCTGTGGACACATGGGAGGCAACTTGGAGCGATTAGGATTGCAGATCTGACAGCTTCTCTGTGAGCTGCCACATTAGGTTACGAACTGAGCATTACAGAAGACCAAATGTTTCTGTTTCTGTGCCAGACGATTGATTTATTCTTCCTCCATTTTAATCCTGGCAACAGAGGACAACTAAATCTGAAAATAGAAATGTAACACTTGAGGCCAATGCATCTTAGTAAGCCAGAAGAGAGGCAATGGCCTGCACATTTCCTGCTAGAAACTTCTGAGGACTGGAAATGAATGGGTGTTTGATTTTTAGCTCATAGTTTGATCCCCATCTAAACCCTGAGTGCTGTAACATGAATGCAATTAGGAAGTTGAATAATTTACTTCATTAATAACATCTTAATTAATTTCTACCAATAAAGCCTATATATCTTAACATTCACTAATATAAGACTCCATGAAGTTAGCTGTATTACATCCAGTTTGAACAGATGGGTTTACAAGACTCAAATATATTTCTTTTCAGAATTTGGCTATATAAATAATGTGTGTTACCATCACAGGGAGCTTCCAGATGCTTATGATTTTGCATGGCTCTGCAAAGGGGTTTCCTTGTATGACTAAAGTTACCTAAAGGGTGAGTGTATTGGTAAAATTAAAACATTCTCTACAGCTTTCCCTTTAACTACTTTTATAGAATAAGATGAGTGTGTGTAAAACCACAGGACATTGACATGACCTCACAGATACCCCAGCAAAACCAACACAGGCAAATAGGAATCTAAAGGCAGGAAGGTACAGAATTCTAGAGAAATTTACAACTAGATTGTGGGAACATGGTTCATGGGAAGGGGCTACTGAGGTGATCTTTGGATGGTTGAGTGGAGATATATATATATATATATATCTGTATATATATGTGTGTGTGTGTGTGTGTGTGTGTGTGTATGTGTGTGTTCAAGATTTTCTATTACACTGAAAATCATAAAGGTAGCAAAGCAGAGTGAAGAGAAAAAGAAAAGGGAATCCTAAATTGGAACTGTGAATTTAATTCTAGGAAATATTTATGAATGAGTTAATATCAGATATAGTTAATCAGGAAAATGAAAAATCAAAAGTGCTTCTGCTCATTCAAAGAGGGCAGAGGCAAAATGAGTGCTACACTGTGAGCTCTTTAAGGGATGCTAAATGCCTGCCCGGGTAACAGTGGCATCACTCTACCTGAAATCACTTGCTGTGATTCTTTGCATGTAATTGTACATCTCACAAAAACATGAAAGTCCACAACCTGCAGAGAAACTGTAAAACACCTATTATAAATGCCATAGCAGGGAAGGCCTCCAGAACTCATACAGAGGAATTCTCATGCATGCTGAGCTAGAGAACACTAGAGAAAGAAAGGAAAGCAAATGCTACATACAAGTATTAGCATGTTCAAATAAGTCTCCTTATGAAATAATAAGCAGACATCCCTGAACAGTAGGTGATGGGATAGCTGTAAGGTAGTGTCTGAGTTTCCCAGTAGTCATGTTATGTTGATTTACTATGAAACCTTTAGAACTTAAGCCCATGAAAAAATATGCTTTAATATAAGAGTAAAATAAGATAATAAAATTCACTTTGCATGAGAGTATGAACTTAAATCGTATAGGAAACCTATGTACTTGCACATAGAACGCAATCTAAGTATCTTGGGGCTGGATTGAGATAGTATCATTTTAGCTGTACCTCTGCAAGGTAATATTATTGTGTTTATTTTACAAATGGAACTGTTAAGATACAGAAATACTAAATTCTTTCAAATCCATTAAACTATATAAAACAAAGCCATGACTTAATGTATTTTTTAGATACATTCATTTACTTGTGGGTATGCTTCAAAGTCTATAATTTGTATATTAAAAGGTTTATAATGACTTAGATGTAGGCTTTAAATGTAAATAGTCCTGAACATGTCTGCTATGCTCACACTAGTTGATCTATGCTGGCCTATGCTCATTCACACACAGGCTCCTCGGAATTCTTGCCAGTTTTCTAGAATTAAAAACAGCATGGATGGCAAGCCTTACCACAGGCCTAGAAAACAGCCCAAACACACCACTGTAGCCTTCAGATTATAGTGATTACAAATGAAATGAAGGAAGAGACTTAAGGCCCCAGGGAGTGGGGAGGTTTGGTGGGGTGATGGTGGTGGTGTGGGGACATCCTCTTGGAGCCCAGGTGGGGTTTGTGGGGAGGAGGTATGGAATATGGAACAGTCAGAGGGTGGGCCAGGACCAGGAGATAGATAAAGTCTGGACTGCAAAAATAATTAAAGAATAAACAAAAAAGTTAAAATTAAAATAAACTCTTACCTCAAAAAAAGAGATATGATTTACCAACTTTGCTAATTTCATTTGACCAATTATTAATACAAGACAAAATGGATTAATGTTTAGGTTGCTAGTTTTGTACCCATTTCCATTGCACACATCTGCTTCTAGATAAAACCCAAACACACGCACACGCACACACACACACACACACACACACACACACACACACAAAATGATAAAAAGCTCAATAAACGGGTACAGAAAAGCTGATCCTTTTTGAAATATAAACAACTCAGTAAATATAGAGTTTAGATTCCAATGTAGATCAATGAGTTTTAACATCCTGAGTAGTGTTAATTATTGAGTCCGCTCATTTTTTCTTTTGATTTGTTTTTGTTGTTTGTTCTTTATTTCTTTGCTTTCATTCAGGGAGATTTTCAGAGGATCCTTTGCCAGGACAATGGACAACTGAAATGGGCAACTCTCGTCTATTTTCAAAAGCATATGTGTCTACATTGGATCCACCGACCAGATTTCATCCATACACTGGTGCACCTGCTGGCATGCTCTAGAGTCCCAGAACCAGCTGTGTTAACTTTGCCAAGGTGTGGATAGATTCGTGAATTAAACCTCCATTAGGAACCTCGTCTCCCTTTTGATGATCTATATACTCAGAGCAAAGATGTTCTTTTGTACAGGGTACCCTGGGCAAGCCTTCTGGAGAAGGAAGGCAGAATAAGAATGGCAGGATGTCTGTGCACTCCAGTTTCATACATCTCACAGAGGAGCAGAGGTCTGCAAAGATCAAGCAATTGGCTCAAGGTGGCTGTGGTATGCAGTGAAAAGGGTAAAATTCAAGTCCAAGTCTGTCTGACTGTAACCTTGTCACCACATTTAAAAAAAAAAAGTATGAGTATGAAGTGATTCCCGTAGGAAGAAGCATGTGGAAAAGATGCTCACACACATACGCAACTTGAGACTCCTGAAAAGATAATAGCTTAGATTTCCTTTTACTGTTCAATGCACTGGGGGCTGCATTTGGCTCAGGGGAATCTGTCTTATACCAGGCAGGTACATGAGGGACGGTACAGAGGGGACCTAATTCATCAGCAGCCAAGAGAAAGCCAGAGATTAGGATACTCCCTGGCAAACTGGCTCTGGTTCTTCTAATACACACCAAAACAGAGAGCTAAAAAGAGGAAGAATTGAGACAAATATTTATACATATGGCAGGTGAGGACACCTGGCAGAGCAGGTGAATTCGCTGCAGAATCAAACGTTCCCCGCAGATTCAACTCTGCGGAAAGTGACACATTTTGCAGCGAGCCTGAATGCAAACCTGTTCTCCAACTCAGCCCCAGAGCTCAACAGCAGAGCCGGACTCCTTTGTTTTCTTTTGATGTGCGCAAGATTTTTAAATTAGGTGCTCAAATGAGTCGGCTCTCCCCTTTCAATATACGGCCTTATGAGGACAGAATTTCAAATTTCTCCAATTTCACCCAGACTTGGGATGTCACCTATAATCTCCCAGAATAAAATCCATTCCTGACAAGTAGGAAAGCCCTGGCCATTAGTGTAATGCACAAATGCAGGCAACTGTAATGATTATTTAATTGAATATAGATGTTGGCTGAATACCAGTGCAAAACACCATGCATTTTAAATCAGACCTGATGCATATTAATGCAGCACTCATAATAGGCTATTTCCTATACCAAATGTAAAAGACATACTCTCAGCCTTGTGGGAGTTTATAACCTACATTAACATGTGTTCTATCTTTACATTTCTCATATTTCATGGGGACAAAAGGGGGCAATTTGACAAAAGTTTTAATTTGGCTTCAGTGAGCAATTTATTTTTGCATACTAGGCATGATAGCTGTGAAAAATAACTTAATTATTTACAATAATAATAATTGCATTGAAGATTATTTTATAGAAACATTTACTAATATACTTACAGTATCCCATTCAATATTTGAGGTACTGGATAAAGATCAATGAGCAAGAAAACAGAGCCTTTGACTTAAGAAATTTAGAGTCTATTGAAAAAAATCTACAAAATGAAAGTACAAATAAGATACTTATCACAGAGGATGTCAAGTATTTGTAAACACAATTGTTTTAATAATGGGAATGGAAAATGGTAGTTGAGTAGAGGACCTATGATATGCAGGATTATTTTTTAATAGTCAAGTTCTCTGTTATAGTAGCCATAGACTACCAGGATAACTTGTGAAATTAGTTATATTATGGATGGCTATGAAAATTTCCAGAAAGAAGTTTAAAGAATGAGTTGGAGAGAAGGCTCACTCTAAGAGAACAAATCAGAGATTACAAGGAAGATGTTTCAATCATTGAGAAATGGGGAGGGGTGGTTCTGGAGGGCTTCCCAGTCATAACAATGACTTTAGATTTCCCACTCAATGGAATCAGATGGTCAACAAGGATTCTGAGATAAGGATTTCTGATCATTTCAGAAATGTCAAGTAGAATTCCTCAAAGGCATATACTTATTTTTTCACAATCTATTTCGTGTACTTGTGGAAATGAAGTTGACTTACTGGTGTTATATTCTTTATGTATGGCTGTCTTTCTCAAATCTGCTTATAGTTGTAATTGTGTGTTTATGTGTTAGTACAATGAATGCAGTACAAGTGAAGTATAAGAGAAAGACATTTAAGAATGTGACAACATTCACTCTTGTCTCACAGAACTGGCTGCCTCTGTCCAGATCATATTTAGAAGAATATTTAAATATTTACGATGCCCAGGCACTTTTATATACTCCGTGGTGTTTAGTCTGCCACATTCTGGGAAACAATGATTATATTAGTTTGCAGGAAAAGGAAACTGGGGTTCTGACCACTAATGGTTTGCCCAGATTCCCAGTAAGAGACAGGGCCAATTCCCACGTCCAGAAATCTTTGCACAGCACTGCAATTGCCTCCTAGCTGTGTAGGAGGGGAAGGATAGCATAAGAGCAGATAAGGGAAGAACCAACTGTGATTCTATGACAAAACAATTTGGGTGTTCACGAAAATGTAAACAGACTACTATCAGAACCACAATTTCAGTTGTAGATAGAAACTCCAAAAATAATAACTAAGGGTATTTGTCTAAACACTCCTTCCTGAATACTTGGGGTATCCCATTTTTGTAATAGTCAAAAGGGGAAGACAAAGCATATTCCTATCAGTGATTTGGTGGGTGCATTACGTGAAATATTTGTACAATAGGAATTTTTAACATAAAAGGGAATAATTAATTTCAAAAAAACACAAGTATAATTATTAAATAAGTCAAACAATATAGTAGTATATGAGATGCTTAAAGACAGTCTTGTCCATTGCTGGTCTAGTAACCACTTCTAACGATTGGTCATTATTTCTGTGTCCTTTTGTGATTGGTGACTCTCAAGCAGTTCTGACATGATAGGAAAACATTACAAGTTTGAGATCAATAACACAAAGCAACATATCAACTTGACTGATTTTTACTGGCTTCCTAACCAACATATTTTCTATGAGGTTTGCTTCATTCTATTTAATGTGTAGCCATTAGACCCTAGAATCAAAGTTAAGTGACTTATCAGAAAGTCAAATAAATATTCTTCTTTACTGTTACTATCAACCCAAACCAAGTAAAACAATAGAGGTTAGTGCAAATATTTGAACACTATTTTCAGTTCTACATAATTGAATTTACAGCTGATTACGTTATTATGAACACAATCACAACTCTACATAGTCATCTAGCTCAAAATACAGAAATTTCAAAATATTAATCTGAACTCAGAAAAGCATCACCATACATATTTCAAAATTTTAATTCTTACTATAGGGATATAGGCATCCTAAGAATCATCATATCGATACGGCACAGTTTACTGATGTGATTACCTTTCATTCTCTTTCCATCCTCAATTGCATGTTTGCCTTGTAATATTTTGCAGCAATGATTTGCACGACTGATCTGCACTCAAGAGGTGTGAAGCTGCAGTTGTGATAACACTGCTAAGCTTGTTGCGTGGAAACATCTCTTTCCTCCAGGGAGGATCATACAGAAGCTCACTTAAGTGGTGCTACAAGTGCCTAGAATGCTCGAATGCTCTGTCGGCACTGCTGGTTTTACCTTGGCCCCAGTGAGCACCCTGCTCACTGTCTCAGTAAACTTTGGGGTTATTCTTGGTACATCAGAATCTTTGGAGAGACCTTTGAAGTTCTTTTCACTTCCTGTGAATTCTAAGAAATTGTATGTTTTTGTTATAGAGTTTGGGTAGTTGTGCAAATTACGGAATTGAAGAGTTCAACTGGGATTCAGAATGCTTATTAAAAATGTTCTTAGAAAAGAAGCTACTTTGCGGATGTAGTCCACAATAGCAACACAAACACTTGTGGAAATTCTGTATTGAAACACATTGGGAAGCCTATAGAGATTAGTGTTCCAAACTCTTGGTTGTTCCTTCCTGGCATGGAAAAGCACATTTCAGAACACACAGGAGGAATGACATTAAGCAGATAATTTTCAAAGCTAGATCAGAACTTTTTATACTGGGGTTTGCAAAGCAGGAAGACAACTTAAGAGATGAAAGATGAAGACACAACATGAAAAGAGAAATTAAAAAAGTCCAGGGACAAATATAGAATTGCACTTCCTAGAGTATTTGGGAGAGGAATTCCCAAGGTAGAAAATGAAAATTCAGAAAAGAAAATAATTTTAACTTAAGTCTTAATTCCACAATTGCTTGAACAAACAATACATTGTCTGGGACCCAAACATATTAAATCAGGGTGAGCATGTCTTTGGGAATTAAGTATTTCTCCTCACAAGCTTTTCAGGGGTATAATAAGAGTAGAGAGATTGGGATCACATGACTTTGGGGGACTTCTCATCATTACT